>NW_028225187.1:33620857-34077840 GCF_052327205.1 Somniosus microcephalus
CCCTGATTAATAGGGAAGGACCTAGGCCTAGAAATTCAGTTTGGGGCGCCCAGCTCGCCTGGGTGCCGGAATTACCGCTGCGCGCGGAGCCACTTGCGCCAGCGGGATATTCAGTTTCAACGCCCCAAGTGGAAGCCGGCCACAAAACAAGGGTTTTGGCGCCCCGCTTGGGGCACTGAAACTGAATATCGGTGTGCAAAGTGCCGCAGCGCCACCCGCTGCGGCACAGCAGCCTGCAGTACTGCAGGCCTTCCTCGCACCCTTAAGGGGGAGGTGCCTGCAACAGCGCGATCCCCGCTCACGAGTGCCGGCAAATGAGCCCGGCACCAAGGAGAAGTGCCGGGCTCTCTGGAAACAGCCGGCAATGCCGTGGGGGGGGGTGTAGGAGGCCGGGGACGGAGGTGCGGGCAGGCGGCCGCCGAAAAAGCGGCCGCCCCGCACCTCCACCTTAAATTGCGCCACTACCACCACAGGTAGGCCCCTGTGTACCGGTCGCTGTTTGCGGCCGGTGCGGGGGAGGCGGCCGCTACCAAATATGGCCAGCGGGGCGATAGCGGGGTGCTGCGCACACCGATGATGTCATCGGTGGCGGCGCAGCGCTACAGTCTAACGCCGCCATTAGCGCCCCGCTCAATTTCGCCAGAGGTTTGCACACTGGCGCAAAAGCCCTCTTTGGGCGCAAACTGGTGGCGCAGGCCACTGAATTTCTAGGCCCTAGAGCCGCGCACATCGGGGCCCTGCTAGACCACCGGGGAGTGGGGTTCAGTTAAAGCAACCTGGTCTGCCCCTGTCGGTGCTAATGGGAGGCGCAAATCCACCTAATTTACCAGTTTTTAAAATGACTGCAGTTGCACTTTCCTGTTATGTTATTTAAAACATCATGTTACTGTTACAGTAATTTAAAAAATGCACATTAATTCCAATGATCTAGAAAGCAGAGGGCAAGCTATCTCCTGACACTTTTACCATTTCAGTGAGGGGGCATACATTGGTAAAGGACAGGTTGAACTTAGGTTATTACAATGATATCGATGTTAATTGATTGAAGCTTTTCGGTGTTTAAACTCTTTGGACTGTGCTTTCCTCAGATGACTTACCGAAGCCAATCTTCTCTGTGAATCCACCATATGAAGTCATTTTATACGGAGAGACAGTAACTATGACTTGTCGCTTTCAGTGTCCCTTCACAATTAACCGTTATTACCGAAAAAACGGTTTTTTCAGAGAACTGAAAGCTCCGAAAGGACGATGTTACACCTCTTTAGATTTCACCGCAGTATTTGGCTATGATGACATTTACACATGTGAATGTCTACACTCGGAGAATGGACAATGGAGATCTTCACATCCGAGCAACCCTATTCAGTTAATTATGCGAGGTATGTTAACAGAATCTATTCTCCCAATGGGATTAGAACAATGTGTGCTTACTCAGCAATGAAACGATCCAGTGGAACTGAAGGACACTTGGGCTGCAGTTACATTGGACTTTGGATGTTCCTTTTCAAACCCAACCTCTTTACATGATGTGAGCGGATTTCTTAATGGTCACCTTGAGCTAAATCTGCCCCAACATAAATATGCAGATCCCAAATTTTAATTGGTAACCCAATTTATAATGTATTTATCATTTGCCACTGTGCTAGAAGCTTTGTTTGCAGTACACTAAGTGCATAGCTTATGGTAAATGACAATAGGTTGCCCCAAGTTGACCACATATCTGTTTAATGCTTAATGCTGTTTTTACCTGGGAGAAAAGTGTAATTGTATTTTGAGAGGCTACCATGCAAATTCACACCCTCTACTGGATACCACAAGCACCATTTTGCATGTTGATCATTTACAACCTATTTAAAATTTAACTACGCATGCCAAAAAACGATTACCAGCATGAAATGCTTGGTTTTTAACGAGGCAGTATCGTTTAGGAAATGGTGGAGGCCAATAGGGTGTAGGAATGCTAATATCAATGCTCTGATTACTGAGAGTGTTTGCACTGTGAGTATCAGGGAACATAAATGAGAGCCTGAAGTATTAAAAGTATACAGGAATCTGTTGTTCTTAAACAGTCTTCTGTTTTTCAGTCGAGTAGTAAAGACTTCAGTGTTATGGTAATATATCACGTTATTTTTTCTACTTTACCATAAACAGCAATCTAAACAGAGAGTATAATTTCCTCCCAGTATAACACAGGCAGAGTTTTCTGAGCAGTTCCGAGTGTAGGCATACACTCAAATAGGTGTCTCTCATTTTCTGAAAATTTAACACAAATGCTTCATTTTTTACACAATTTTAATTTTATCAAACTAGACGTGGCCTGGCCTTATTTGATAGCCTCCAGTGAATGCATTTTCCTTCTGCCAATTCATACCCACACAAGTTGACATTTCGCGTAATTCATCATTCTGTAGTTTCCGGTCAATGCACAGTCCCTCAGCCGATTCATACCCACACAAATTTACATTTTTCATACATCAACATTCATTAATTTCTAGTCAATGCACTGTACTTCAGACGTTTTTTTATGCACGCAAGCTTACAATTCTCGTATATCAACATCTCATTGTTTAGTTTGCAATGGTGTGTGATAGGATGTTTATATTATGGCAATAATATATTCCAAAGCCTTACTTCAATCTTGAACACTGGCTGTTGCTTAGTGAAATCTGTCTCTCACTCTCTCTCTCTCTCCCGTTCGCTCTCCAATGATACCAACCACATTTCTTTGATTTGTACTGAATGAACTAAACATGAAAACCTTCCAGAAGCCGAATTAACCGAGATCCTCATGACACCAGAATCAGATGTATGAAATATCGGTCTGAGAATGGGAGGACCAGTTAAAGAGTTGAGTCAAAGAAAGTTACAGGTTGTGCTGATTGAAGGGGGATGGACAATAAGCAGCTAAACAATTTCTATTTTTTGAAAGCAGAAAAAAAACAGGCTGAAGGAAATACTTCACATAAAAGATAGAATCAGCACATTCTGGTTCATCCTGTTTTCCATCTGTCCTTTCCTTGTAAGTAATAACAAAAAGCGATGCATGTATTGGAAGCAAGACGACAGATTTAGTTCTACCTTTGCAAAAGTGTCCTTATATGTTATTGAGTAGACTTTTGACACAAAACTACACATGGCATTTTTGATAAAGATGAACTCCCGGAGCTGACTTTCTACATGGACCCAGATTCCGGTGCAGTTTCAAACGGGGAAAATGTTGCCATTTCCTGCAAAGGTGACATTCGTTCCAGAGGGGGAACATTTCTCTTGTTCAAAGGTCACAAAGGAAATCCTGTACAGTCCCGTAATGTGAGTGGCGATGAGCGGAATGTGACCTTCAACATAAATACCAGAAGTGAAGGCTCTGTCGGAAATTACAGTTGTCGATATCAAACAGAGGTCGCAGGACGTTCGAGGAATTCGCCAATCAGTAAAGATGTCCCGATTATGGTGAAAGGTAGGGACCAACACATTTCAAAACGAGGTTGTGTGTTCTTGTATCTCAATGTCTGTCTCCTTCGCTCATATCTTGTTAATATAGGTGACCAAATCCCTTTAAAATCGAACTGAGGTGTACTTATTTCCATGCTATAGTTAACTGGGGATCTGTTTTTGATATATTGTCTTAAACTTAATCTGCTGTATAGCTCGCAGAATCTAAACCTGTTATCCTCAAATAATGGTCACGAAATAAATGCTGGATGGGTTAGTTAACTCTCTTTATTTACTTGCGTAGAATTTCCAGGTAACTCCCGATTTCACCTTCAACCCACTTTGTCCATCACTATCTGAAGACAGCCCACATACCAGGGACTGTCTGGCTCTGTACCTTCAATGCTGCCTAATAGGGTGAACTGAAGATCTTCCATTTGTCTGCAGTAAGCGAGCTGTGCCCAAGATCAATAATATGTGCAAAATAAATAGGTACACTTAGGCGCTACTCCATTTACTTCAAGGCCTGATTGACTTCGAATGCTGATCCCAAACTTTTAAAGCCAAACAGTTTCCAGTAATCTTTCAAGTGGATTGATCAGAAATTGAAATACATTCATACTTCAGATATCTTGCTGCAGTTGCACAGGGCCTTGGTGAGACCACATCTTGAGTATTGTGTGCAGTTCTGGACGCCTTATCAGAGGAAGGATGTTCTTGCCATGGAGGGAGTGCAACATCGATTCACCAGGCTGATAACTGGGATGGCAGGAATGACGTATGAGGAGAGATTGGGTCGATTGGGCTTACACTCGCTGGAGTTTAGAAGAATGAGAGGGGATCTCATTGAAATTAAAAATTCTAACAGGACTAGACAGACTAGATGCAGGAAGGATGTTCCCGATGGCTGGGGTGTACAGAACCAGGGGTCAAAGCCTAAGGATAAGGGGTAAGCCATTTAGGACAGAGATGAGGAGGAATTTCTTCACCCAGAGAGTGGTGAACCTGTGGAATTCTCTACCACAGAAGGCAGTGGAGTCCAATTCATTAAATGTATTCAAGAAGGAGTTGGATATATTTCTTAAGGCTAAAGGGATCAAGGGATAAGGAGATAAGGCAGGGACAGGGTACTGAATTTGGATGATCAGCCATGATCTCATTGAATGATGGAACAGGCTCGCGGGGCTGAATGGCCTACTCCTGCTCCTATCTTCTATGTTTCTATGTTTCTATGGTACAATTCTGATTCACTCGGGTACTGCCAGGTATGATGAAACACAAATACGAATAAAAAAATCCTTGAAATAATGAGGCTTCCTTTATTGAAACAATGAACATTACGGGGCGATATGAGGCAAAATTTTACAATTATAAAAGAATGGGAGAAGACCGATAAAACCAAACTATTCCCAATAGTTATGATTAATAACGAAGGGGGCTGAATTACAATATTAACTCTAAGAGAGCAAGAACAAACTCTTTATAGCGAGATGTGGAAGATATGGAATTCCCTATCAAGGATAATGGTTCAGGAAGTAATCAGTCCAGTTTACATTATATCCGTGGATGAATGAAAAGCTGATGAATGGATTTGAATACTGAGTTGTGCAAATGTGATTCAACTATTTGCTCACCAGTCGGGTCCACACAATTAAAGACGAATTGTGCACAATTTGATCTAAGTATTGTATCTGGACTCAGAGCCTCGTCTACTGGTACCCACACATTCCTGTGTGCGGATCTGTGTGTGATTATACTTTATCTGGACTCCTTGACAATGCATGATCAAACTCAACTTCGTCACAAAACAGCAACTGAATTGTGGCTAATCGTAGTCGGCGCATCTAATTAATATCCGAGGCCATTGCCAAGAGATTCCAAACATTATCGATTCCATATCGTAGCAAACTCACCCCAGTTGCCACCACTCTCAAAGTTCCCTTTTAATGTATAGTCTGCCCGGTCCCAAATGATGCTTCTCACATCACTTTCAGTGACCAAGGCATCTCAGGAACCGTGTGAGGACTCCCCTAGTTGCTGCTGTTGCCAAGGTTTTCAGTCCGTCCTGTAGCAGCTTGATTTTCAGATGTCGCGGAATGTTCCCATTCATCCCCAAACAAGGAAGCCTTCCATTGGCTTCATCCTTGCTGCCGAAAGTCGAAGGTGTCACGAAAAAAATCAAGAGGTCTATCTGTAGCACCTGTCCAATATATAGTGCCTTTAAAGCTGTATAACGTCACAAGGCGTTTCACATGATCATATTGGGACTAAACCTGACAGCGAGCTTAGGAAGGAGACAATAGGACTTTTCGTCAAAGAGATCAGCACGATTGGATAGGCTGGTGTTGTTTTCTTTGGAATAGAGGAGGCTCAGGGACGACTTAATTGAGGTGTATAACATTTTGAGGAGCCTAGCTAGAGTGGATAGGAAGGACCTATACCCTTAGCAGAGTGTTTGTTGTTGCAAAATAAAATTAATTAAATCCGCACACTAGTCTGTAAATGGTAAAATAGCCAAGCATTTTATTGAAAACCCAGAAAACACAAAATTATTCAACAGTACGTTACAAACAGTCCACGGAGTTACCTATAGGCTGATCAGGGAGTACAGCTTAGAGTTCCCGCAGCTCGTTCCTGGCTGACCCTCCGATTGTCTTTGGTCTTCGGTATTTAAGCATACAAATACCGAGGCAGGCTCTAAAGCCCACGTGCACATTTGTTAATTGGCTGATTCCCTAACTCGCGTCACATAATATTTATTGTCACATGATCACCTGTTGTTTTATTTCGTGACCCTCCGTAAAACCACATGTCTGCATTTCTGTTTGACTGTGCCCCGTGTGGTATTACTTAACTCTAGGTTCCATTTCTTGTGGTTGGCGCTTCTGTACCTGTTTTATCTAACCTTGCAAAAGCATGAAGACCTTGCGGTCAACATGTCTGAACTGTCTCCGCTGTTGTCTCGTGTGCAATCTGCATTTCCTGAATTCCTGAAGGGTGCCAATGCTTCACTTCTGAGCCATATGCAAAGCCTCTTTATTTGTGACTGTTGTTGCCAGGCAGAAATGCCTTGACTACTTATTCTTACCCATGAAGCTATGCTTCTACTATTTGGGATTTCTAAAAATCCATGTCAGTGTTCAATAACAAATCTGATTGAATTTTTCGAGGGGGTGACTAGGTGTGTGGATGAGGGAAATGCTGTGGTTGTGGTTTACATGGACTTCAGTAATGCTTTTGACAAAGTCCCGCATAGGAGACTGGTCAAGAAGGTAAGAGCCCATGGGATCCAGGGTGCCTTGGCGCGTTGGATCCTAAACTGGCTGAGTGGCAGGAGGCAGAGGGTGATGGTCGAAGGTTGCTTTTGTGACTGGAAGCCTGTGTCCAGTGGGGTACCTCAGGGATCGGTGCTGGGTCCCTTGCTGTTTGTGATCTACATAAATGATTTGGATGAGAATGTTAAAGGTATGATCAGTAAGTTCGCAGATGACACGAAAATTGGTGGGGTGGTAAATTGCGAGGAGGAAAGCCTCAGGCTACAGGACGATAAAAACGGGTTGGTTAGATGGGCGGAAAAGTGGCAAATGGAATTTAACCCTGAAAAGTGCGAGGCGATGCATTTTGGACGGACAAATAAGGCAAGGGAATACACAATGAGTGGTAGGACCCTAGGAAGTACAGAGGGTCAGAGGGACCTTGGTGTACATGTACATAGATCCCTGAAGGCAGCGGAACAGGTAGATAAGGTGGTTAAAAAGGCATATGGGATACTTGCCTTCATTAGCCGAGGCATAGAATATAAGAGCAGGGAGGTTATGATGGAGCTGTACAAAACGCTGGTGAGGCCACAGCTGGAGTACTGTGGGCAGTTCTGGTCACCTCACTATAGGAAGGATGTGATTGCTTTGGAGAGGGTGCAGAGAAGATTCACCAGGATGTTACCTGGGATGGAGCGCCTCAGCTATGAAGAAAGGCTAAACAGGCTGGGGTTGTTTTCCTTGGAGCAAAGAAGGCTGAGGGGGGACCTGATTGAGGTGTACAAAATGATGAGGGGCATAGATAGCGTAGATAAAGAGGAACTTTTCCCCTTAGTAGGGGGGTCAATAACAAGGGGGCATAGATTCAGGGTAAGGGGCAGGAGATTTAGAGGGGATTTGAGGAGGAACTTTTTCACCCAGAGTGTGGTAGGAATCTGGAACTCACTGCCTGAAAGGGTGGTAGAGGCAGGAACCCTCACAAAATTCAAGAAGCATTTGGATGAGCATTTGAAATGCCATTGCATACAAGGCTATGGACCAAAAGCTGGAAAATGGGATTAGACTGGACAGGGATTGATGGACGGCGCAGACACGATGGGCCGAAGGGCCTCTTTCTGTGCTGTAAAGCTCTATGACTCTATGACATGGAATTAAACTAATTGGTATAAGGATTAGAGGAGAGTTGAGGATAACTTCTTTCACCCAGAGGGAGGAGAGGGTCTGGAACTCATTGCCTGAATGGCTGGTAGAGGCAGGAATCCTCATCACATTTGAATAATTACTTGGATATGCACTTGAAGTGCCGTAACCTACAGTGCTACGGACCAAGAGCTGGAGTGTGGGATTAGGGTGGATAGATGTTCTTCAACCTCTCTGTAAATGTTTGCAATTCAACGAGTGCCAGTCTTCACGCATAGTTATTCATGACCCAAAATGATAAAGTATGATGTCTTCTATTTAAGTAATAAAAATCAGTTGAGTGCACAACAGACTTTCGGAATAGAACAGTGCATTTCAAAATTTATCACTTTATAAGGATAACCTGATGCATTATATATTCACCAATATCACATAATAATATCTGCCATTTGCCTCACAGAGCTCGCATTCCTACTGACAGGACTGGGCAATACTGACAATGCCACGGGGAATCTAATTCATGGATTAACTGACATCGACTGCAGCGCAAAACGAGTTAACAGCATTAATTCCTTCCTTTGTGCCCCCAGTACTCTCACTGTGACATACGCATGTAATGTTACAACAAGAGTATGAATACGTGAGAACCGAATCGAACCGAATTAACATTGACCAAGCTGTAAAATTCAACAAGATTCACTGCAGACAAATAATAGCAGTACTTGCTTCAATGGCCATGTTTAAGAACGTCGTAAATGCATTCCCTCCATTCATGAACTCTGGCAAATGAGTTCTAAAGGAACACGTTAAGCATTTTGAAGGAAAATATGTTAAACTCCTACAATTATTACCCTGAATATAATGTGTCATTATTGTATTGTTCTTGTTGCAGTAGAGGAAT
Organism: Somniosus microcephalus; assembly: GCF_052327205.1. Lineage (NCBI taxonomy): Eukaryota > Metazoa > Chordata > Chondrichthyes > Squaliformes > Somniosidae > Somniosus > Somniosus microcephalus. The sequence goes on from NW_028225187.1 coordinate 33,629,588, forward strand.
GGCCAGCGGGTGTTAACAATATCTTTGTGTAAATAGTAAAGCAAGCGTTCATGTTCAATTTCAGTTGAATTTGGAAGCGTTAATTACTAATTTAAGACTTGCACACAATGAACTATCAATGCTCGTTGCTTCTTCCACAGAACAATATCTCATGGTGCCTTTAGTCCGACTCTGCCTCAGTGCCTTCGTGGTCATTGTGATGGTGATATTCATTGTTGAGCATTTCGTGAATGTTAACCCGCCCAAAGGTAAGGCATTAAATATAATTGCAAATTTTTGATTTGTCTAGAATGTTTTGAGTTATTCTGTAAAATTCTCCGGAAAGGGCATGCCTACATTATTATACCTAATACAGAGCCTTGCAGAAGGCACCACATATCCAGTTCGGCAGTATTACATAGTATTTACAGCACTGAATCAGGTCAGTCGGCCCAACAGGTCCATGTCGGAGTTTATGCTCCACACGAACCTCATCCCACCCTTCTTCATCAACCCCATCAGCATATCCTTCTATACCTTACTCCCTCATGCGTTTATCTAGCATCTCTGTAAATGCTTCGATGATGTTGGTCTCAACCATTACTTGCGCTTGCGAGTTCCACCTCTTACCACTCTCCTGATTAAGATGTTTCTCCTGAATTGCTTATTGGATTTATCAGTGACTATCTTATATCCATGCCCATAGTTCTGGTCTCATCCGTAAGTGCAAACATGTTCTCAACAGCAAACCTATCAACCCCTTTCATAATGTCAAAGCCCTCTATCAGGTCAACCACTAGTGTTCTCCCTTCTCAAAAAAAGACCGCTGCCCGCTCAATCATTCCTGATAGTTAAAACACTCCTGTTCTGATATAATTCTATTAATTCATTTTTACCTGCTCCGTGCCTCTATATCCTTTTTATAATATGGAGACCAGAACTGTTCACAGTATTCTAAGTGTGGTCTAACCCAGGTTCAACACAATATTAGCAAAACTGCTCAACCCTCAGCCTTTTGTTTTCCAGAGTAAAGAGACAATGCCTGTTGAATAATTCCTGATAAGTATAACCTCTCAATTGTGGTATGATTCTAGTAAATATTTTTTGCAGCTTCTGCATACCTCTATATGCATTTTATAATATGGAGACTGGAACTGTTCACTGTATTCCAAGTGTACTCTAACCATGGTGCAGTACAATGTTAACATAGAAACATAGAAGATAGGAGCAGGAGTAGGCCATTCGGCACCTCGAGCCTGCTCCGCCATTCAATGAGATCATGGCTGATCATCCAAATTCAGTACCCTGTCCCTGCTTTCTCCCCATATCCCTAGATCCCTTTAGCCTTAAGAAATATATCCAACTCCTTCTTGAATATATTTAATGAACTGGCCTCTACTGCCTTCTGTGGTAGAGAATTCCACAGGTTCACCACTCTCTGGGTGAAGGAATTCCTCCTCATCTCTGTCCTAAATGGCTTACCCCTTATCCTTAGACTGTGACCCCTGGTTCTGGACTCCCCGACCATCAGGAACATCCTTCCTGCATCTAGTCTGTCTAGTCCTGTTAGAATTTTCTAAGTTTCAATGAGATCCCCTTGCATTCTTCTAAACTCCAGCGAGTACAAGCCCAATCGACCCAATGTCTCCTCATACGTCATTCCTGCCATCCCAGGTATCAGCCTGGTGAATCTTCGCTGCACTCCCTCCATGGCAAGAACATCCTTCCTCAGATAAGGCGACCAGAACTGCACACAATACTCAAGATCTTCCCTGATTTTCAATTCTATCCTTGTAGAAATTAACCAAAATGGTCTATTTGCTATTTATGGGCTTATTTACCTGCTTCGCTACTTTTACTGATTTGTGCACAAGTACCCCCAGATTCCACTGCTCTTCTACCCCATTTAGGCACTTATTTTTAATGGAGTATGTCGCCACCTGATGCTTTCCACCTAAACCCGGGTTCGAATCCGGCCTCGGGTGACTGTCTGTGTGGAGTTTGCACATTCTCCCCGTGTTTGCGTGGGTTTCCTCCGGGTGCTCCGGTTTCCTCCCACAGTCCAAAGATGTGCGGGTTAGGTTGATTGGCTATGATAAAAAAAAATTGACCCTTAGTGTTAGGGGGATTAAATATGTGGGGTTACGGGGATAGGGTGGGATATGTGTTGGTGTCGGGGTTACGGGGATCGGGTGGGATATGTGTCGGTGCAGGCTCGATGGGCCGAAATGGCCTCTATCTGCACTGTGGGGCTTCTGTGATTCTGTGATTCTGTGATAAACGTGCCACCTTACACTTCTATATAAACATATAGAACGTTATTTGCCAATTACACGCCCAATCTGCAGGTTTATTAATATCTTCCTGCATATGTTGTGGGCCTCCTCTGTTTTAATTACAATACCCAATGTGGTGTTACCCGTAAATTTTGTTATTATACTTCTCCAGAGGGACAGGTGGGCAGGGACCTGATAGAGTGTGTTCTGGCAGTGTCCCTGACCACAGATGTCCCATTCAGCAATGTTACAGGAGTTCGACAAGGCAGGGATACAACTTGCATCAATCATCCTCAATTCTACTAAGTCAATCCAATGTCATTATATGTTTGTTTTTTTATACAGGAAAAGAAACATTGGACAAAACGTGTTCTCCAGACCGCCACAACAGACACAACATGGTCATTATGTCCCTGGATTGAATTTCTGTTTCAGGGGTGTTTTTTTAAACGTTTGCAGAAGATATTGCTTGCCTGCAGAGCAGATATTTTGCTACTATATTTCTTTTAAAGGACAGCTATGTCTGTTTTGATGCTATTCCCTCTCTAATATATAGGTTACAGTGACAAATCAGCACTGAACACTTTACACTTATTTTAGCAGAACATGAAGGAGAATCAGGAAGAACTTGATAATTTCTGTGAAGTAGACATTGAGCTGTGTGAAGCGCCTTGGTGGGAGAGATGAGCTGAGCCAGAGGACCCAGCGATTCCTCCTGATTATGGCTATTGAGATCTGCGAGGCTCAGATAAAACCTTCCTCGGATGTTCCCACAGAGGAGGAATCAATTGCTCAAGAAACAGAAGTAGGACAGGAACAGACACATAAAGTTTTACAGGTTAGGGAATAGTCCAGCAGACTGCAAGCCCAAATTACATCCGGATATGTATAAATACACCATATTCTCAATGAAAGTAGAGCAACTGTTAACCAAAGAGTCCTGGAAATGTGTCTAGGGCCCCAAACACCCCTTCCAGGTGAAACAGCGATTTACTTGTACTTCTAGCAATCTAGTCTACTGTACTCGCTGCTCACGATGTGATCTCCTCTACATTGTGGAGACCAAACGCAGATTGGGAGACCGCTTTGCAGAACACCTCCATTCAATCCGTAAGGGTGACCCCGAGCTTCTGGTCGCCTGTCATTTTAATTCACCGCTCCATTCCAACTCCGACCTCACCGTCCTTGGCCTCTTGCATTGTTCCACGGAAGCTCACCGTAAACTCGAGGAACTTCACCTCATCTTCTGATTAGGCACTTTACAGCCTTCCGGACTCAATATCGAGTTCAACAATTTCAGATCAGAACCTCGGCCCCTATTACATTTTTACTTATATTTTTATTCACACCTTTGTTTTGGTTTCCCCCCCCTTCTTTGTTTTTCTCTCTCCCACATGGCAGCTGTCTCCCATTCTGCCAGCGCATTTCACACCTAATCTAGAGCCGTCTTTTGTCTCCACTAGTCCTATCACCATCTCGTCTCGTTTTGAATACCTCTTAATGTCTCTTCACTTCTCTTTTGTTCTCTCCCAGCCTGGCCTCTTAATCTATTTCATTTCCTGTGCTTCTTTAGTCTTGACAAAGGGTTTTGACCCGAAACGTTGACTGTATTTTATCTCCACGGATGTTGCCTGGCCTGCTGAGTTTTTCCAGCACTTTCTGTTGTTATTTCGGATTTCCAGCATCTACAGTATTTTGCTATAGTCCAAGAAATGTGATGGGCAGATAATAGAAATAATGGAAGCAAATCTTCAAGAGAATCAAGAGAATGAAAGTCTACTGAACAAGAATTGGCAATATCTCTGATACAAATGGAACAAGATAGGCTGAAACGTTGAACGCAAATGCTTATTTGAAGGGGAAGATTAATAAAATTGATAAGAAAGGATAATTAGCGGAAGGCAATGAGTCACGGGTGATATTCACAGGAAGTGTACAGTTAATGGTGTGGAATCAAATGACACAGCATCAGCCCAGCTCCAACCTCTTTGGCTTCGGATCTTATCACAATGAATGGTTATTTCTTACTATCAAAGAACCTGATCAAAGTCAGACTTGGAAAGTAAAGGAAGGAACACTCTGACTCCCCGAAGATGGGGCATTGATGTCTTTTTATTCTGAGTTCTGAGGGATCCACGGCAAGAAAGTAAAATCTGTTGGTGAAGTTGGAAAAAACTGCGCAGAGGAATGCGGGATTGGCTTTAAAGTCCTTTGAACGGATGGTGTATGAGGTAGGAACAGCGCAGTCAGTGCAGACACCACAGTGTCAGGTGTGGCTCAGTTGGTAGCACATTCGCCTCTGGGTCAGAAGGTTGTGGGTTCAAGCCTCACTTCAAAGAAGAGCTGGGCAGTTTTTCCCGGTGTCCTGACCAATATTTATCCTTCAATTCACATCACAAAAAAACATTATCTGGTCATTATCACATTGCTGTTTGTGGGAGCTTGCTCTGCAAAAATTGGCTGCCGCGTTTCAAACATTACAACAGTGACTACACTCCAAAAGTACTTCATTGGCTTTAAAGTGCATTGAGACGTCGGGTGGTCCTGAAAGGCGCTATATAAATGCAAGTCTTTCTTTCAGACTGATTACTGATTGTTGTGGATGAGGAATACAAATGAACTAGGGGCACATTCTTCAGCCTCAAGCTAAATGTGAAGCCCAGGAAGATTGGAGTGTACTTGGACTATCAGGGTGGACTGGTGCTTATGATATGCCTCATCTCCGCCAATTCATTGATGCGTTTTCTGAGAAACTCTACCGTAACCACACTCTTGTAGTGAACAACAATCTCAGATCCGCTGAAAATCTGCAGGATTAAGGTTCAATTGACTGCTTTCATTTCTTGCATCTGCCTTTCAGATCCTCATTCCTGGCTCATCCCAGGAACAATTCATGTTGTTATGCACTTTGTAATTAGAGTTTAACTAATATGTCTTCAAGCGGTTGAACTCAATAGTTTGCACAATTGTATTGATACTGGCCTGAGCTTATTATTCTGATCCACGATAACCTCAACGTTGCGCTGAAGTGTCAGCCTGGGCTCATTGCTAGAACTCTGGCTCACACTTGTGCACATAATGTAGCCTGGCACTTGAGGGATGCACTTTGTGAGATGCTGTCTTCCAGATGAGAGGTGAACCAAAGTCCTGTTCACTCTCTCACAAGGAGGTAACAGATCCCACTGCACCAGTTAAAGAAGCGCAGGGCATTTCTCCCCAGCTGTTCTGGTGACATTGATCAGTTAACACACAGCCCTCAAACAGATCATCGATTCATTTATCTCATTGCTGTTTATGGGACCTTGCTGTGAGGAAATTGGCAGCCACGTTTCCCCACGGTACTACAGTGAACACATTTCATAATCATTTTAATTGCCAGTAATCAGTCATTCTGTGGGACTGTGACAGTTGCTAAATAAATTGAATTTATTGTGAATTGTTTCTATGGATGTAAATTTGAACATGAATTCATATATATAATCTCAGCTGTGTGCCATGTCTCAAAATTTCACAAATAAATTACCTTTGATTTAGAGTAAATTCTGTATCAGGTTTATTGTTTCTAAGTTAAGATGTGCATAATTTCTGGATTAGGAAAGAAAGGGAGGCTTGTGGCAGATACGAAGGACTAAAAACAGTGGAAGCCCTAGAGGAGTATAGAAAGTGCAGGGGGTCCTTAAAAATAAATTAGCAGAGTGAAGAGGGGGCATGAAAAAACACTGGCGGGCAAAATAATGGAATATCCCAAGGTGTTTTATAAGCATATTAAGGGCAAGAGTATAATAAGGGAAAGAGTAGGATCCATTAGGGACCAAAGTGGCAATCTGTGTGTAGAGTCGGAAGATGTAGGTGAGGTTTTAAATGATATATTTTGCATCTGTGTTCACTATGGAGAAGGACGATGTAGGCATATAAATTAGGCAGGGGCATTGTGATATACTTGAACAAATTAGTAAAGAAACATAGAAACATAGAAGATAGGAGTAGGAGTAGGCCATCCGGCCCTTCGAGCCTGCTCCGCCATTCAATGAGATCATAGCTGATCATCCAAATTCAGTACCCTGTCCCTGCCTTCTCCCCATATCCCTTGATCCCTTTAGCCTTAAGAAATATATCCAACTCGTTCTTGAATATACTTAATGAATTGGCCTCCACCGCCCTCTGTGGTAGAGAATTCCACGGGTTCACCACTCTCTGGGTGAAGAAATTCCTCCTCATTTCAGTCCTAAATGGCTTACCCCTTATCCTTAGACTATGACCCCTGGTTCTGGACTCCCCGGCCATCAGAAACATCCTTCCTGCATCTAGTCTGTCCAGGCCTGATGGAATTTTATAGGTTTCGATGAGATCCCCTCTCAATCTTCTGAACTCCAGTAAGTATAAGCCCAATCGACACAATCTCTCCTCATACGTCATTCCTGCCATCCCAGGTATCAGCCTGGTGAATCTTTGCTGCACTCCTTCCATGGCAAGAACGTCCTTCCTCAGGTAAGGAGACCAAAACTGCACACAATACTCAAGGTGCGGTCTCAACAAGGCCCTGTACAACTGCAGCAAGACATCCTTGTTCTTGTACTCGAACCCTCTCGCTACGAAGGCCAACATACCATTTGGCTTCTTAACCGCCTGCTGCACCTGCATGCTTACCTTCAGCGACTGGTGCACAAGGACACCCAGGTCTCTTTGCACTTCCCCTATTCCTCTATTGAGAGGGAGGAGGTGCTAGCGATTTTAGCGGGCTTAAAAGTGGATACATCTCCAGCCCCAGACGAGATGTAACCCAGGCTGCTGTGTGAGGCAAGGCAGGAGATTGCAGGGGCTCTGACACAAATTTTCAGAACCTACCTGGCCACAGGGGAGGTGCCAGAGGACTCGAGAGCAGCTAACGTAGTACCATTGTTCAAGAAGGGTAGTAGGGATAAACCAGGGAATTACAGGTCAGTGACCCTAACATCAGTGGTAGGGAAATTATTGGAAACAATTTTGAGGGACTGAATTAGTCTCTACTTGGAGAGGCAAGGATTAATCAGGATTAATCATGGCTTTGTCAGGGGGAGATCATGTCTAACCAATTTGATTGAATTTTTCGAGAGGTTGACTAGGTGTGTGGATGAGGGTAGTGCAGTTGATGTAGTCTACAGGGACTTCAGTAAAGCTTTTGCCAAACTCCCACATGGGAACCTGTTAAAGAAGGTAAGGACCCATGGGATCCAGGACAATTTGGCACATTGGATCCAAAATTGGCTTAGTGGCAGGGGGCAGAGGGTGATTGCCGAAGGTTGTTTTTGTGACTGGAAGTTTCTGCCCAGTGGTGTACCACAGGGATCGGTGCTTGTTCCTTTGTTGTTTGTTGTGTACACTAATGGTTTATATATGAACGTAGGAGGTATGATCAGTAAGTTCACAGATGACAAAACATTGATGGAGTGATAAATAGCGGGGAGGGAAGCCTCAGGCTACAGGGTGATATAGACCAGTTGGTTAGATGGGCAGAACTGTGGCAATGGAATAAATTCTTGAAAAGTGTGAGGTGATGCATTTTACGAGGACTAACAAGGCAAGGGAATACACGATGAATGGTAGGACCCTAGGAAGGAGAGAGGATCAGATGGACCTTGGTGTGCAAATACTGTACATAGATCACTGAAGGCAGCAGGACAAGTAGATAAGGTGGTTAAAAAGGCATATGGGATACTTGCCTTCATTAGCCGAGGCATAGAATATAAGAGCAGGGAGATTATGATGGAGCTGTACAAAACGCTAGTTAGGCCACAGCTTGAATACTGGGTGCAGTTCTGGTCGCCACACTATAGGAAGGATGTGATTGCATTGGAGAGGGTGCAAAGGAGATTCACCAGGATGTTACCTGGGCTGGAGCGCTTCAGCTATGAAGAGAGACTGGACAGGCTGCGGTTGTTTTCCTTAGAGCAGAGAAGGCTGAGGGGAGACCTGATTGAGGTGAACAAAATTATGAGGGGCATAGATAGGGTAGATAGAAAGGAACTTTTCCTCTTAGGAGAGGGGTCAATAACCAGGGGGCATAGTTTCAAGGTAAGGGGCAGGAGGTTTAGAGGGGATTCGAGGAAAATCTTTTTCCCCCAGAGGTTGGTTGGAATCTGGAACTCACTGCCTGAAAGGGTGGTAGAGGCAGGAACCTCACAACATTCAAGAAGCATTTAGATGAGCACTTGAAATGCCATAGCATACAAGGCTACGGACGAAGTGCTGTAAAGTGGGATTAGAATAGACAGGGCTTGATGGCCAGCGCGGACACGATGGGCCGAAGCGCCTCTTTCTGTGCTGTATAACTCTATGGCCTAGAAATTCACTATGGCCCCGCCAGCTGGCTAGTGCCCAAAAGTTAGCGCTGGGCGCGGAGCCAGTTGCGGCCGTCAGAAATTCAGTTTTTGCGCCCCAAGTTGGAACCGGGCACTATTCCAGGGTGTGCCCGCCCCCGCTTGGGGCGCTGAAGCTGAATTTCAGCGCTGTAGGTGCCGCTGCGCCACCCGCTGCGGAGCGGCAGGCTGTGGTACTTCAGGCCTCCTCCTTCTCTTAAGGGGGAGGTGCCTGCAACGGGGAGATCGCCGCTGGATTGTGCCGGCAAATGAGCCCGGCACCACGGAGAAGTGCCAGCCTCGCAGAAAGCAGCCGGCAATGCCGAGGGGGGGGGAGGAGGAGGCCGGGGAAGGAGGTGCGGGCAGGCGGCCGCCGATAAAACGGCCTGCCGCACCTCCACCTTAAAGCGCCCCAGTAACGATGCAGGACGGCCCCGTTTTCCAATCGCTGTTTGCGGCCGCTGCAGAAGAGGCGGCCGCAACTCAATATGGGGGTCGGGCAGGTAGCGGGGCGGAACCGGGGCACTGCGCACACCGATGACGTCATCAGTGTCGGCGCAGCGCTACCGGCTACCGCCGCCATTACCACTGCGCTGAATATCAGCGCAAACTCCTCTATTGGTGCAGAAGCCCTCTTTGGGCGATAACTGGCCGCAAAGCTGTCGGCGCCTTAATGAATTTCTAGGCCTATGACTCTATAACAGAAACAGCTTCCGGGTTCTAAACGTTCATCACAAAGACCGAATTTTAATGTTAATATTTATGTGGATGTTGCTTACTGAATAACAGGAAGAAGCGATAAACTCTGTTACCTCTAGATGTGATTATTCCAACACACTGCTGGCCAGCCTGCCACGTTCTACCCTCTGTAAACTTGAGGTCATTCGGCCTGTCTCCTGATTTGCACCAAGTCCCGTTCACCTCTATGCTCGCTGACCTACATTGGCTCCCGCTTAAGCAACACCTCGAATTAAAAATTCTCATCCTTGTTTTCGAATCCCTCAATTGCCTCGCCTGTATGTACCTTTGTAATCTGCTTCAGCCCCACAACCCCCCGAGATATCTGCGCTCCTCTAATTCTGGCCTCTTGAGCATCCCTGATTTTAATCGCTCCACCATTGGTGGCCGTGCCTTCAGCTGCCTGGGCCCTAAGCTCTGGAATTCCCTGCCTAACCCTCTCCGCCTCTCTACCACACTTACCCCCTTGAAGACGCTCTTTATAACCTATCTATTTGACCAAGATTTTTGATCATCTGTCCTAATATCACCTCATGTGGCTCGGTGTCAATTTTTGTTTGATAACGCTCCTGTGAAGCACCTTAGGACGGTTTAAGAAGTGCAAGCCTCTATATAATGCCTTGCTGTTTTTCTTGTAGAACTAAATGATGAACTCATGGTTGCTGAAGTTGAACACATGTCCTTTGACGTCAGATAACTATTAGGCACTCGGTCTGAGTGTTAAACAAGGCTTTAATCAACTGTTTTTCGACATGGAGATCTAGTTGTGTCCTTCACTTGCTCCTGTTAAAGAATGTCCTGCACAAGCTGGGCGCATGCCCGAGTATTTATACTCTCCCTGGACAGCGCAACCAGCAGGCCGCCCAGTATTATTACATCAGTCATTTTCACATGAATGACAAGGTTCATGTCATCCTTTATGAGAAAGAGCGAATGAGCTCATGAACAGAGTCTAGCTCGCAGTGCTAACAGTTACAGTGATGGACAAACACAAGATGTCTCTTGTCGCGTGTTCGTTCTTGAAGCCCGTTGTTTTGCGAGATCACGTGGATATTTTCCTGTATACCTTCAACTTACTGCCACACAGAGTATTTGAAGCGAACAGCATAGTTGCATTTCAGGGGAGGCTAGAGAAGTACATGAGAGAGGAAGGATTTGAAGGATATGCTGATAGAGTTAGATGAAGTTGGGTGGAAGGAGCTTCGTGTGGATCATAAGCACTACCGGAAAACAATTGGAGTGAATGGTCTAAAACTGTGCTATTAAATCTATGTAAGTTTAAGTAATTTTTCGCTGAGGTTATTTCTTATATTTTAATTCATTTCAAAGTATGTTCCCTTATCCAGACACATGGGTAACCATTTGCTAAAGTCCACAAGACTGCCCAATGTCCACTAAGGAGGGAAGCTTGCTGTCCATTCCCGGTATGGCCTACATGTAACTCCATCGATGTAGTTGATTCAGACCTTCAATCTGAAGCTGCAGAGCAAACAACGCCGTTGTACCAATTCGCTGGAAAGGAAAACAAATAACTGTACATGACGGATTCCTCCACTGCGACACACATCAAAGCAAGACACTACAAAGGGCATACCAAGCTCAGTCTGACCCTGCAAAAGCCTCCTCACTACCTGATGCCAAATGTGCGAGAGCTGTCTCAAACCACAGTCAAGTATCAGTCTGATATAGTGATACTTACAGAATCACACCTTCAGCCAACATCCCAGATTCCTTCCTGAACACCCTTGGTTATGTCCTTTCCCCCAACAGGACAGACGCACCAGAGATGGGGGCACAGTAAAATACAGTTGTGTGGAGATCCCCTACGTATCATCAACATTGACTACAACCCCATGAAGTTTCATGACTTCAGGTCAAACATACGAAAGGAGTCAACCTGTTCATTACCACCTACTGCCTTCCATCAGCTGATGGATCAATATTCCTCCAAGTTGAACACCAGCTCTGAGTTGAGCAAGGACAAAGAATGTCCCCTGGTGGTGGGACTTGATTGTCCATTAGCATGTGTGGCTCATACATCCGTCACCGACCAAGCTGGCAGAGTCGTGAAGTACATAGCTGTCAGTGAGATAAGCAATAGGAGGAAATAATTAACTTGGCCCAGTCCTCTACAATATCCCTGACACTGTTGCATCAGTCCATGATTGTTTTGACACAGGTAACAACCTCACATTTCTCGTGAAGGTTAATTCCCGTTTTCACACTGAGGACACCATCCAGCATGTCGTGAGGCACTATCACCTTATTGAATGGGACAGGTTAAGAACAGTGCCAGCAGCTCAGAAAGGGGAAACCATGAGGTGTTCCAGCACAATCTGCTGCCTCATGTCCCACCATAGCCCTCACTCCTCCAACGCCCTCCAGCCAGATCAACAAACCTGGTTTAATAACGAGTGTAGAAGATGGTGGGAGGGGCAGCGTCACACGTTACTGAACATGAGGTGACAACCAATTGATGCTACAACACAGGACAATATTGACCTTAAACAGTGGATGCAGCATGCTTCACATAAAGCCCAGCGAGCCCACATCCAACGGATCAGGCTAACACTTTGCAGTCCTCCAGCACCCAGTCGTGAATGGTGAGTTGTTTTTGTACATGATGAATCTATTTATGAAGCCCCGTGGACACCCGGTCACATATGATAGGTGAATTAGCGATGGAATTTGGGTGTTTTGCTGATCAATTGGGCTGTAATAAATTGCTTCCCTATAAACGGTGTAATGTCTCATTACTGATCGGCTCTTTTGATCTATTGGTGGGGATTCCGTATTTATTTTTGGGACTAGACTTGATTGGGGTGGGTGGGAAGAATTCCTTCCCCCAAAGACAGTAGTTAACCAGTTGGATTTTTTCAACAATCCATCAGCTTTGATGATTACATTTGCAGTTGCTGATGAAACAATAGCAGTGACGCGAACGTGACATCCAGGTTGATAAGTCAGTACCATCCGCAGTGATCTGTGATGCTGCATTTAATTATATGTTCACGTTTATCACGAGTTCATTGTACTCTTCTCCACATTCAGGTTCTTATATTCTACTGAATAGGTGACATTTCTATCAATGCATCAGATCACATTTAATAATTTTAAATTGAATTTGACACTTATCTTCCAAGTCTACAACTTTTCTATACTATATTATGTTAATACAATACCAGCGTCATCTTATTGTATTGCATTTTTATTTAAATCTGACTTTGCAAAAACGAAAAGAAAATTTCAAGACAACAATAAGTTTACTCGCTACATTACTCATGTTACAGATTTGAAAAACTGTTTGCTTCACTTATTGAAAACTATATGCAGCCAGTGAGGTATTTAAGAGGAAGATATGTTGAACACCCGTAGATATTTAACACACCATTTCACACATCACTCATCTCCGATCATGAGCCACTGCATTATTCCAAAAAACTGCAGCAAGCAATTCAGTTAATCCGAAGTGCATTGTGTCCTTCTCAGAGCAATAATGCATTTTGCTAAATCTCTCCCTGTCTCTCTCTCTCTCTCATATCTTAATTAATCCTTGAATGACTGCATTGTTGAAAATGTATTATCATTGATATCCAGAATTGATTAAAATGCACGTTCTCTGAGCAACAGATTAATTTTGTTGTCTGTAATTGATTAGAGGGGATATGACTGATTCTATAATTTAAAACGGTATATAGCTTATTGTCCCAGGAAATAGACTACTGATGGCTGAATCCTTAAAACATTCTCGGTCCCGAGGACACTTCTACAAATGTATACCCTTCCTATGTCTAATAAATAGGCATTTTCAAGCGTAAATGTTGTTTATTGTTCCAGCTTCATGCAAATCGACAATAAAACATTGCTTTCAAGCTTTTTTAATCAAATGTTTCCCATCGTAAATGTCACATATGATAAGAGATGCCCACAGCATTAGAAAAAAAGGAATAGGAGCAGGAGTAGGACATTTGGCCCTTCGAGCCTGCTCTGTCATTCAATAAAAGCATGGCTGATCGTCTACCTTACCTCCACTTTCCTGCACTATCCCCATATCACTTGATTACCTTAATATTCAAAGATCTATCGATCTCTGTCTTGAATATACTCAAAGACTGAACCTCCACAGGCGTCTGCGTTAGCAAATTCCAAAGATTCACCACTTCCTGAGTGAAGAAATGTCTCCTCATCTCAGTCGAAAATGGCCGACCCCTTATTCTGAGACTTTGACCCCTGGTTGTAGACTCGCCAGCCAGGGGAAACCTACTCCCTGCATCAACCATGTCAAGTCCTGTAAGAAATTTGTATGCTTCAATTAGATCACGTTTCATTTTTCCTAAACTTTAGAGAATATAGGACGAATCTACTCAATCTCTCATCATAGGACAATCCCCCCATCCCTGGAAACAGCCTGGTGAAACTCCGTTGCACCCCCTTTAAGGGAAGTATATCCTTCCTCCTGGAAGGAGACCAACACTGTACACAATACTCCAGGTGTGGTCTCACCGGGGCCCTATATAATTGCAGTAAGACATCTTTACTCTTATACTCAAATCCTCTTGTAATAAAGGCCCTCATACAATTTGCTTTCCTGATTGCTTGCTGTACCTGCATGTTGACTTGCAGTGATTATTGTACAAGGGCACCCACATTTCCCAATCTCCCACCATTTAAAAAACACTCTGCTTTTCTATTTTTCCTACCATAAGGAATAGCTTCACAAATTTCCACGTTACATTCCATTTGCCATATTCCTGCCCACTCATTCGCCTGTGTATATCCCCTTGGCGCCTCCATACATCATCCTCACAACATACATTCCATGTTATGATTGAAGCAATTAGTATAAAACATGTTGCTACATGTAACAGCTTGCATGTGATAAGCATGCAATCTTATATACCTACTAAAAAAAACATGCTGAGCTAAAAAATAATGAGGCAATATAGTTGTAGATTTTTGTGTTTACCACTAGGGCATTAAGCATGTTCTGGGCAAAGCAGAAAATCGCCTGTAATAGAAACCACCTCATTTTCTATTTTGATATTAATGGAAAGGAACTCTGGCCAGTTCTGTCGGAGTTGTGCATAATACTCTGCCGGAATTCCGAGCCTGCCGTTCGCCCCGGTAATGCTTAATCTCCAAGCGTTAATTACGAAAATCGCGACCCTACTCCCACCATCCGTCCCGAGAAAGCAGTTGTCTCCACAGGTCTTGGTGAGTAACATATATCAAAGCTGCTGAGAACTTTTATTTCTTTTTCACTTCGGCATACACAATGCTGTCCGCAGCAGTGGCCAAGGCAGCTTCTTTCTGATTCAGAGCTTCCATATTCAAAGTAGCATAGGTGAGTTCCTGGTGGTCGCTCTCTGGTACATCAGCAGACGCTCCCTGCAATGAATAACATGAAGAAATGGCAGAAGTAGATAATATACGGATAATGAGTTTCTTTCCTCCTCTCCAACTCTCGTCGCCTCTCTATATCAATCTTTTTCTCTCTGTCTCACTTCCTCTGCCTCGCTCTCTCTCTCCCTCTCTCAGCTATCTTACTCTCTGTCTGGCTCTCTGCCTTTGACTGTCTATCTTTCTCTGTGTCGCTGTGTCTCACTGCAGCTTTCTCTCTCTCTTTCTCTCACTCTCTGTTTCTGTGCCAGTCTCTCTCGGAGTCTGTCTGTCTGTCTCTTTTGTTTCTCACACCTCTGACTCTCGTTCGTTCGTCTGTCTGTTCATTCTGTCTGTCTGTTCTGTCTGTCTGTCTGTTCATTTTGTCTGGTCAGTCTGTCTGTCTGTCTGTTCGTTCTGTCTGTCTGTTTGTCTATTTGTCTGTGTGGTAAACCACTGTTGTTAGTATTGTTGTTCACCACTGTTGTTAGTATTGTTGTTCACTGTTAATACTGTTGTTCACTCTTGCATATTGTTGTACTTGTCTGTGCATGCCTCAGCTGACTCCGCCCCTGGCTCCACCCTCATGGCTGGGTATAAAGGTGGCTGCTCGGCAGCCCCCGGCCCTTTTGGATACCAGGCAACCACAAGAGGCATGCTCTGTTCTTTGGTAATAAAAGCCTGTTTGTTACTCTCTCTTTTGTAGTAATTGATAGTGCATCAATTTTATTACCAAAGTTAAATGTTGGCTGCGAATGCTGATCAACCGATGGCGCAAAACACTGAGCAGCAGGCGCTGCTGCGAGCCCTCAGACCAACATGCCTGGACCTAGACCCCCAAGAAGCGGGTTCGTCGACTAAATTCGCACAATGGCTGCATTGCTTTGAGGCGTGTCTGGAAGCCTCGACCGTGACTCTCGATGAAAATAAACTGAAAATCCTGGCCTCGAAGGTGAGCCATCAAGTCTATACTTTAATCCAAGATGCGATGACCTACGCGGCGGCTATCGACCTACTGAAAGGGCAGTATGCACGCCCGGTTAACACGGTCTATGCCAGGCACCTTTTAAGATCTCGCAGACAGCAGCCCGGGGAAACGGTGGAGGCCTTCCTACGGGCACTGCAGGTACTCGGACGCGGCTGCGACTGCAAGGAAGTATCGGCCGTGGCACATGTGGAGGGACTGATACGAGGCGCTTTCGTTGCAGGTCTAAGGTCCGACCACTCCCGGCAGAGGCTGCTGGAGAAGGGTGAAATAGACCGAACAAAGGCAGTGTCCCTCGCGCTCTCGCTCGATGCAGCCCACAGAAATATGGACGCTTTCTCCCCTAATCGCCCCGCTCCGTGGACGCCGCAATCTTGGGCCATGGGACCACCACCTCCGACTGCTGCAGTGATGTCCAAGGCACAAAAATGCTATTTTTGTGGCCAAGCTAAACACCCTAGAGCACGCTGCCCCGCGAAGAATACTACCTGCTCTGGCTGTGGGATGAAAGGTCACTACGTTAGCGCCTGCAAAGGGAAGACCGCTAACGCCAGCAGCGCCGCGTGTGAACCGTGGGTGCAGCCATCTTGCCCGCCATTTTGGGCTCCCCCAGCCGCGTGGGGATCGGGACCGTGGGCGCCGCCATTTTGTCCGCCATCTTGGACGCCTCCAACTTCGGTTACGGGGGACCCGGACTCCACCACCGCCTCATCGGACGACCGCATCGACGCACTTGAACTTACACTGGCTTCCGTGACGCTGGATCAATCTCTCCCGCATCAACTGTCCAGGTCCATGATGGACATTATGGTAAACGGCTGCGCCACTACCTGCCTTTTTGACAGCGGGAGCACGGAGAGTTTTATACACCCCGACACGGTGCGCAGTTACTCTCTCCCGGTCCTGCCGACGCGTCACCGCATCTCTATGGCTTCCAAAGCCCAGTCAGCAGAAGTCGGTGGCTACTGTATGGTGACTCTTTCAGTGCGGGGTACTGAATACAAAATTTTTAAACTTCTGGTCCTACCCGATCTCTACGCTGCCATCCTACTGGTGTTGGATTTTCAGTGCCACCTTAAGAGTGTCACTTTAGCGTACGGTGGACCCCTCCCCCCTCTCACGGTCTGCAGCCAGCAGTTTTTAAATCGCCCGCCGCGCGCCATTTGCAGCCTCTCCACCCTTAAAGTCTCCCCCCCTCCTTGTTCGCTAACCTCACCTGCGACTGTAAGCCCATCGCTACCAAAAGTAGACGTTACAGTGCCGGGGATAGGGGTTTCATTAAATCCGAGGTAGCGAGACCCCTGAAGGAAGGGATTTTCGAGAGCAGCAATAGCCCATGGCGAGCACAAGTGGTGGTGGTGATGACTGGCGGAAAACAGCACCTAGTTATTGACTACAGCCAGACGCTCAATCGCTACACCCAGGTGGATGCATACCCACTCCCCCGCATATCTGACATGGTCAATCAGATAGCACAATACCGGGTGTTCTCGACGATTGATCTGAAGTCGGCTTACCACCAGCTCCCCATCAGGGCTGAGGACCGCCAGTACAGAGCTTTTGAAGCTGATGGTCAGCTCTATCACTTTCTCAGAGTTCCCTTCGGCGTCACCAACGGAGTTTCTGTCTTCCAACGGGAGATGGACCGGATGGTTGACCAGAACGCGCTCCAGGCCACTTTCCCATATCTGGACAACGTCACCATCTGCGGCCACGACCAGTAGGACCACAACGTTAATCTAGGAAAATTCCTCCGGACAGCCCAGCGGCTGAATCTCACATACAACAAAGACAAATGTATGTTTCGTACTAAGCGCCTTGCTATTCTTGGCTGCGTAGTGGAGAATGGAGTCATTGGCCCAGACCCCGATAGAATGCGCCCTCTTATGGAGCTCCCCCTCCCCCACTGCCAGAAAGCACTGAAGAGATGCCTGGGGTTTTTCTCTTACTATGCTCAGTGGGTGCCCAACTATGCGGATAAAGCCCGACCTCTCATCAAGTCCGCCTCCTTCCCCCTGACAGCAAAGGGCCTTCCGGCCTCCCGCTGGCAGGAGGTCCTCCCTGCGCCGCTCCATTCCATTCGGTCGCTGCTCTGTACACCCACCAAAGCCACTCCTCACGAGAGAATGTTCTCCTTCCCCAGGAAGTCCACATCGGGGATTTCGCTACTGTGGTAAACCACTGTTTGTATTCCTGTTTGTCCTGTTTGTATTCCACTGTGTACATGCCTGGACATGCCTCGGCTGACTCCTCCCACAGGTCCTAGTATAAAGGTGACTGCTCCCCAGCCCTTGTATCCTGGACCGGTCGACCACTCGAGGCAGACCTCCATTCTGTTGTTAATAAAAGCCTTTAGTTACTCTTCTAACTCTCAGTCTTTTATGAGTAATTGATAGCGCATCAGCTACCAACATGGCTGACTTCTCCAGGACCCATCCTACTGCGGAAGCACGTGAGGACCCATAAGGCGGACCCGCTGGTCGAGAGGGTGAGCCTCCTCCACGCCAACCTGCAGTATGCTTACATGGTGTACCCGGATGGGCGGGAGGACACAGTCTCCATTCGAGACCTCGCACCTGCGGGTGCTCCTGAAACACTCTCTTTTCCACCCACCACTACTCCTGCCTACCCCCAGGACACAGTCCCCGCACGAGACCTCGCACCTTCGGGTGCCTCTGAGAGACCACCATCGCTACCTCCCATTACCCACGCTCTGACCCCTGTAGACGGCATGCAGCAGCCCCAGGGTCCGCCACCTGCTACACCACCTCTGAACGAGACATCGGGTTCAACGTTGGATGCTGCACCATCACCGCCGCTGCTGCGACGCTCAGGACGGCTTACAAGGCCTCCTGATAGACTTCAGTACACGAATTTTTAGTGCACTTCACCCCGCCGGACTCAATTCTAAACAAGGGTTGAATGTGGTAAACCACTGTTGTTAGTATTGTTGTTCACCACTGTTGTTAGTACTGTTGTTCACTGTTAATACTGTTGTTCACTCTTGCATATTGCTGTACTTGTCTGTGCATGCCTCAGCTGACTCCGCCCCTGGCTCCACCCTCATGGCTGGGTATAAAGGTGGCTGCTCGGCAGCCCCCGGCCCTTTTGGATACCAGGCAACCACAAGAGGCATGCTCTGTTCTTTGGTAATAAAAGCCTGTTTGTTACTCTCTCTTTTGTAGTAATTGATAGTGCATCAGTCTGTCTGTCTTTTTGTCTGTCTGTCTGTTTTTCTGTGGTTCTGTCTGTCTGTGGTTCTGTCTGTCTATCATTCTGTCTGTCTGTCGTTCTGTCTGTCGGTCGGTTGTTCTGTCTGTCTGTCGTTCTGTCTGTCTGTCTTTCTCTGTCTGTCGTTCTCTGTCTGTTGTTCTCTGTCATTCTGTCTGTCTGTCATTCATTCTGCCTGTCGTTCTGCCTGTCATTCTGCCTCTCTGTCTACCTATATATATTTCTATCTATATATCTATCTGTCTGTCTGTCTGTCTATCTATCTATAAATGTATCGATCTCTATCTCTGTGCCCATCTGTTCTTCTCTCTGTCTTGTCCTTCTCCTTCTCTCTCACTCACTCTCTATCTCGTTCTTTCACTCTCTCACTCTCCCTCGCTCACTATTCTGTAAGTTTCCGACTCTCTCTACAGGAGCCAGCTCATCGGTGTTTCCAAAGCAAGAGGCGTAATGATTGGTATTTGAGAAAAATTGAACTTACATTTTTGTCAGGATCTAAAGGAAGATTCGCAGTCTGATCTGAAAAGAAGGACATTTATTTTGTGAAGTCTCTGCCTGTTTTTCCAGCGAATTTCAATGGGCTAGAATGCCAACTGGCTGCTCGGGCAGAAAACTGCCGTTGCCACGTGTAATAGTAAATGCCTAATTACTAAATTCCATTAAAATCAGTTGACTTGCAGTTCACGCCCGCGCTGAAAATCTTCCCTGATATTAAAAAATATCCTCAGTAATCACTCATTACCACAAATTTAGCGCAAATTAAAATCATGTTTACATATTTGTCTTTACCTAATGGGTAATAACAATCACAAGGCCACATTTCAGAAAGCAAAATATCGCAACAAGTATAACATGGCACTTCATTTCAAAGGAAGGGAAATCTGGCGGGTTATGTTACAAGCAGGGATCAGTGATGGGCCTCAGCTATTTACAATCTATATTAATGGGCGAGATGAAGGAACCGAGAGAAAACAGGGATGGGGAGAAGTACCTGGACTCAATGTTTCAGGAGTTAGTCTCACCTATGAAATTAATTAATTCAGATGTAGCCCGTGGTCAGGGACAGGACGGTGCGACTATGAGTGAGGCAGGTACAGGGATCCAGGAGGTAGTGTTGAAGGAGCCGCAGCACTTGCTCTTGTCAAACAGGTTCGAGGTACTTATTCCCTGTGAGGGCAGCACGGTGGCATAGTGGTTAGCACTGTTGCCTCACAGCGCCAGGGACCCGGGTTCGAATCCGGCCTCGGGTAACTGTCTGTGTGGAGTTTGCACATTCTCCCCGTGTTTGCGTGGGTTTCCTCCGGGTGCTCCGGTTTCCTCCCACAGTCCAAAGATGTGCGGGTTAGGTTGATTGGCTATGATAAATTGACCCTTAGTGTTAGGGGGATTAAATACGTGGGGTTACGGGGATAGGGTGGGATATGTGTTGGTGTAGGGGTTACGGGGATCGGGTGGGATATGTGTCGGTGCAGGCTCGATGGGCCGAAATGGCCTCTATCTGCACTGTGGGGTTTCTGTGATTTCTGTGATTCTGTGAGGGCGGGAGCAGGGACTGCAGGGAGGACGAGCAACCTGGCCACAGCACCGTGGAACAGGGGGCCATTCAAGTGGGGTGAGTAAAAAGAAATGTTGTAGTGGTAGTGGATAGTATCATTAGGGGGATAGATAGTGTTCTCTGCAGTCGAGGGCGGGAGTCCCGAAGGCTGTGTTGCCTGCTCGGTGCCAGGGTTAAGGACATCTCTTCTGGGCTGGAAAGAAACTTGGTGTGGGAGGGGGAGGATCCAGTTGTTGTGGTCCATGTTGGTACAAACGACGTAGATAGGGCAAGGAAGAAGGTTCTGTTAAAGGAGTATGAGCAGCTAGGGGTCAAATTAAAAAACAGAACCTCAATGGTAATAATCTCTGGATTATTAACTGAGCCACGATCGAATTTGGCTAGGATAAATACAATTAGAGAGTTAAATGCGTGGCTCAATGACTGGTGTGGGAAAAATGGGTTTTGCTTCTTGGGACACTGGCACCAGTACTGGGACAGGAGGGAGCTGTTCCGTTGGGACGGACTTCACTTGGCCAGTGCTGGGACTAGAATCCTGGCGAATCATATAACTAGGGCTGTAGAGAGGGCTTTAAACTAATAAGTGGGGGGGAGGGTTTTAGAGCGCAAATAATAAAAAGGACAACGGAGAAGGTTATAGACTTAGGTAGCAGTGGGGCAATTAAAAACCAGAGCGTGTCAGGAAGGGACAGAAGGTATGGAGTAAAAGGTAATGTATTAAAAGGGGAAAAAGCAGGAACTAAGTGTCACAAAACGTATTTGTAAGTTCTTTATCTGAATGCACGTAGCATTCATAACAAAATGGACGAGTTAATGGCACAAATAACTACATATGGGTATGATCTTGTGGCCATTACAGAAACATGGCTGCAGGGTGACCATGACTGGGAATTAAACATACCAGGTTATTTAACATTCAGGAAGGACAGGCAAAAAGGAAGGGGAGGTGGGGTGGCTATGTTAATAAAGGAAGGAATCACTGTAATACAGGGAAATGATATTGGGCCAAAGGATCAGGATAGAGAAACAGTTTGGGTGGAGATAAGGAATAATAAGGGGAAAAAAACACTATTGGGCCTAGTCTATAGGCCTCCGAACAGTTGCAACTCTGTTGGACGGAGTATTAATCAGGAAATAGTTGAGGTTTGTAATAAGGGAACAGCTATAATTATGAGGGATTTTAACTATCATATTAACTGGACAAATCAAATTGGGCAGGGCAGCCTTGAGGATGAGTTCATTTGGTGTATTAGGGATGGGTTTCTTGAGCAGTATGTAACTGAACCAACCAGGGGGCAAGCAACCTTAGATTTGGTCCTGTGTAATGAGACAGGATTAATTAAAAATGTCCCAGTAAAGGATCCTCCATATTCAATTAGAGGGTGAGAAGGTTGGATCTCAAACAAGCGTGCTGAGCTTGAATAAAGGAGACTATACAGGTATGCCAGCGGAGTTGATTAGAGTGGACCGGGAAAATAGATTAAAGGGTAAGACGGTACATGATCAGTGGTGTACATTTAAGGAGTTATTTTAAAACTTCCAAAAAAAAAATATTCCACTGAGGAAAAAAGGGTGTAAAAGAAAATATAGCCATCCGTGGCTAAGTAAAGTAATTAAGGATAGTATCCAACTAAAAACAAGGGCATATAAGGTAGCCAAATCTAGTGGGGGGATAGAGGATTGGGAAGTCTTTAAAAGACAGCAAAAAACAACTAAAAGATTGATTAAGAAAGGGAAGATAGATTATCAAAGTAAATTAGCAAAACATATAAAAACAGATAGCAAAAAGTTTCTACAGTTATATAAAAAGAAAAAGGGTGGTTAAAGTAAATGTTGGTCCCTTAGCGGATGAGACCGGGAAATTAATGGAGGGAAACATGGTGATGGCAAAAACACTGAATGAATATTTTGTATTAGTCTTTACAGTAGAAGACACTAAGAATATCCCAACACTGGACAAACAGGGGGATCTAGTGGAGAAGGAGCGAAATACGATTAAAATCACTAAGGAAGTGGTAATCGGTAAAATAATGGGACTCAAGGCGGATAAATCCCCTGGACCTGATGGCTTACATCCTAGGGTCTTGAGGGAAGTGGCGGTAGGGATTGTGGATGCATTGGTAATAATTTTCCAAAGCTCTCTGGACTCAGCAAAGGTCCTGGCAGATTGGAAAACTGCTAATGTAACACCCTTATTTAAAAAGGGAAGTAGGCAGAAGGCTGCAAACTATAGTCCTCTTAGTAAAATTTTAGAGTCCATTATTAAGGAGACAGTAATGGGATATTTGGATAAACATAATTTAATAGGACAAAGTCAGCATGGTTTTATGAAGGGGAAGTCATGTTTGACAAATTTGCTGGAGTTCTTTGAGGAAGTAACATACAGGGTGGATAAAGGGGAACCAGTGGGCGTAGTGTTTTTAGACTTCCAAAAGGCATTTGACAAGGTGCCACACAAAAGATTATTGTTCAAGATAAAAAATCACGGATTGGGGGTAATATTCTGGCATGGGTGGAGGATTGGCTATCTAACAGCAAGCAGAGAGTTGGGATAAATGGTTCATTCTCATACTAGCAATCAGTAACTAGTGGTGTTCCGCAGTGGTCAGTGCTGGGTCCCCAACTCTCTACAATCTATATTAACGATTTGGAGGAGGGGACCGAGTGTAACATATCAAAGTTTGCAGATGAGACAAAGATGGGAGGGAAAGTAGTGAGTGAGGAGGACATAAAAAACCTGCAAGGGGACATAGACAGGCTAAGTAAGTGGGCAGAGGTTTGGCAGTTGCAATACAATACTGGAAAGTGTGAGGTTATGTGCTTTGGCAGGAAAAATTATAGAGCAAGTTATTATCTTAATGGCAAGAAACTGGAAAGTACTGTAGTACAAAGGGATCTGGGGGTCCTAGTGCACGAAACTCAAAAAGTTAGTATGCAGGTGCAGCAAGTGATCAAGAAGGCAAATGGAATGTTGGCTTTTATTGCGAGGGGGATAGAATATAAAAACAGGGAGGAACTGCTGCAGTTGTACAAGGTATTGGTGAGACCGCACCTGGAATACTGCATACAGTTTTGGTGTCCTTACTTAAGAGAAGACATACTTGCTCTCGAGTCAGTACAAAGAAGGTTCACTCGGTTAATCCCGGGGATGAGGGGGTGGACATACGAGGAGAGGTTGAGTAGATTGGGACTCTACTCATTGGAGTTCAGAAGAATGAGAGGCGATCTTATTGAAACATATAAGATTGTGAAGGGGCTTGATCGGGTGGATGCGGTGAGGATGTTCCCAATGATGGGTGAAACTAGAAATAGGGGGCATAATCTTAGAATAAGGGGCTGCTCATTCAAAACTGAGATGAGGAGAAACTTCTTCACTCAGAGGGTAGTAGGTCTGTGGAATTTGCTGCCCCAGAAAGCTGTGGAAGCTACATCATTAAATAAATTTAAAACAGAAATAGACAGTTTCCTAGAAGTAAAGGGAATTAGGGGTTACAGGGAGCGGGCAGCAAATTGTACATGAGTCTAGGTTCAGAACGGTCATGGCCCTGTGGGTAGCGGAGCGGGCCCAGGGGCCGTGTAGCCTGGTCCTGCTCCTACTTCTTGTGTTCTAATTCTGTGTTGATTTCAGGAGATGCTTGTATTCCCAGGGATTAGTGGAGACATCGAACAGGCTGCCAGCTGGGTGTCCTTCAAGAGTAAATTGGGCCTGTTCCTGGCTGGGGTGGAGATCACTTTTACAGAAGGTAAGCACTGTAGGAAATACAGGGATAGAGTGATCTCCTGGACGAGTTTCGATTGCCTGGATGGGTCGGACAGGAATTTCCCAGATTTTTTCTCCCAAATTGGCCATTGGGTTCTTTATCTGGTTTTTCGCCTCTCCCGGGAGATCACATGGGTTTGGGTGGGATGGAGAGTGAAAGTAGATTTGAGGTTAGGATCAGATCAGCCATGACCTTATTGAATGGTGGAGCAGGCTCGAGGGGCCGATTGGCCTACTCCTGCTCCTATTTCTTATGTTCTTAAATGTATCCAAAATTGATCACGATACAATGCAAAGTGGGACAGAAAGCTGTGAGGAGAACTAAAACAATCTGCAGAGGGATACAGATAGATTAATTCAGTGGGCATTAAGATGGCAGACGAACTATAATGTCGGGAAATGTGAGGTTATTTACTTTGGTAGGAAGAATAGAAAAACAGAATATTTTATAAACGATGTGAAATTTTCAAATGTTGGTGTTCAGAAAGATTTGGGTGTCCACGTGCAAGGAACACAAAGAACTATCACAAAGGAACAACAAGCAATATGTAATGGAAATGGCATATCGGCCTTTATTGCAAGGTAGGTTGGAGTATAAGAGTAAGGACGCCTTGCTACAATTGTACAGGGCCTTGGGGAGACCACACCTGGAGTACTGTGCACAGTTCTGGTCTCCTTATCTGAGGAAGGATATACTTGCCTTGGAGGCGGTGAAAGAAAGGTTCACTGGATTGATTCCTGGGATGAGAGGGCTGTCCTATGATGAGAGATTGTGTAGAATGGGCCGATACTCTCTGAAATTTAGAAGAATGAGAGGTGATCTCATTGAAACACACAAGATTCTGAAGGGGATTGACAGGGTAGATGCTGAGAGGCTGTTTCCCCTGGCTGAAGTGTCCAGAACTAGCGGGTATAGACTCAGGATAAGGGGTCGGCCATTTAAGACGGAAATGCGGAGGAATTTCTTCACTCAGAGGGTTTTGAATCTATGAATTCTCTACCCCAGATGGCTGCGGATGCTCAGTCATAGAGCACCATCAAGGCTGAGATAGATAGATGTTTCGAATCTAGGGGAATCAAGGGATATGGAGATCTGGCGGGAAAGTGGAGTTGAGGTCGATGATCAGCCATGGACTTATTGCATGGGGGGAGCAGGCTCGAGGGGCCAAATGGCCCACTCCTGCTCCTATTTCTGATGCTCGTTTGTTGTAATACCTGGGATGGCTGGAATGACGTATGATGAGAGATTGGGTCGATTGGGCTTATACTCGCTGGAGTTTAGAAGAATGAGAGGGGATCTCATTGAAACTTTTAAAATTCGAACAGGACTAGACAGACTAGATGCAGGAAGGATGTTCCCGATGGCCGGGGAGTCCAGAACCAGGGGTCACAGTCTAAGGATAAGGGTTAAGCCATTTAGGACTGAGATGAAGAGGAATTTATTCAACCAGCGAGTGGTGAACTTGTGGAATTCTCTACCACAGAAGGCAGTAGAGGCCAATTCATTAAATATATTCAAGAAGGAGTTAGATATATTTCTTAAGGCTAAGGGATCAAGGGATATGGGGAGAAGGCAGGGACAGGGTGCTGAATTTGGATGATCAGCCATGATCTCATTGAATGGCGGAGCAGTCTCGAGGGGCGGTATGGCCTACTCCTGCTCTTATTTATTATGTTCTTATGAAAGATTTTTGGACTCTAATGGAATCAAGGGAGATGGAGATAAGGAGGCAAAGTGAAGTTGAGGTCGATGATCAGCCATGATCTCATGGACAGGCGGAGAAGGCTCGGGGGCCGAATGGCCTAATCCAGCTCCTATTTATTATGTTATTGTGTTCTTATGTAGGCATGCATCCCTTCCATGGAGCGATTTCCTTTTCCAACCCGCTCAGAAGATGCCAGGTAGCCAGGCTCCAAAGAGGTAAATTTGACTCTACGTCATTATTAATTGTTTCAAATATTTTGTGGACAGATTTGTACATGGGCGGGACATAAAAAGGGCATTATCGCACCTATCATCTGTAGTCCGCTCAAGTCATCATTCAGTTCCTTTAACTTGAATAGATTGGAATATCGGACGTGTCGTACAACTGTTGACATTAAACGGCATAACCATCGCCGAATCCCCCACTATCAAAATCCTGGGGGTCACCATTAACCGAAAACTTAACTGGACCAGCCACATAAATACTCTGGCAACAAGAGCAGGTCAGAGGCTAGATATTCTGCAGCGAGTGTCTCAACTCCTGACTCCCCAAGGCCTTTCCACCATCGACAAGGCACAAGTAAGGATTGTGATGGAATGCTCTCCACTTTCCTGGATGAGTGCAGCTCCAACAACACTCAAGAAGCTCGACACCATCCAGGACAAAGCAGCCCCTTGATTGGCACCCCATCCGCCACCTTAAACACTCACTCCCTCCACCACCGGCGCACCGTGGCTGCAGTAGGCACCGTCTACAAGATGCACTGCAGCAACTCACCAAGGCTTCTTCGGCAGCACCTCCCAAACCCGCGACCTCTTCCACCTAGAAGGACAAGGGCAGCAGGCGCATGGGAACACCACCAGCTCCAAGTTCCCCTCCAATTCACACACCATCCTGACTTAGAAGTATATCGCTGATCATTCATCTTCGCTGGGTCAAAATCCTGGAACTCCCTCGCTAACAGCACTGTGGGAGTACCTTCACCACACAGACTGCAGCGGTTCAAAAATGCGGCTCCCCATCACCATCTCAAGGGCAACTAGGGATGGGCAATAAATGCTGGCATTGCCAGCGATGCCCTGATCCCATAAACAAATAAAAAAATGCGAATCCGCTGTTTGTTTCCAGGCCCGTTTCAAATTTCACGCGCACTGTATCTAATTCAATCATATGCACGGAATTATTTTGCATTTTTCATTCTATTTTAGTTACACCAGTGCATTAATAACTAAAAGCCGATTCAGGTACGAGTATTACAAATTAAGCCATTAAGATATCTGTTGCTGTTAGCGTCGCCTAGAATCATATTGACCTGGATAAAACGGTCGATGGCGTAACTACTCCGAACACAATGCACACTTAGCTCAATGTACCAAGCACTTCCTCCGAGCTTTTCACGGACATTAGAAACATTGCCTGGACAAAATCCGAAAATGCTTCCATTTCCGGCCACATATAGCTTTTAGAAATAATTGGAACTGTCAGGCGGTATGTGTCAGGCCCTGCGCCTGTTTGCATAAGCTGTTAAAATTGTAATCTTGCTGAGCAATTAGCCCGACTCTTTGGCCAGTACTTTGAATATCCCCATCGGTGCAGATCATCTGTCAAGTCAGAACGTAACAGAGAGCAATTTCGGGATGTTGAGCACCTGCATTCGCATGTGGAAATTCCGAACGTGCTGTACATTTCCATGGCAAATTCTGGCCCATTATATTTAACCTTATTAATTAAAGCAACACTGCACTTACACGTGTTATCAGCGTCTTCGTGACTCGTAACTCCACCTGCAGAGGCTGCCCTTCTGTAACATACACAAACATGTTATATTATCCTAAATATAGCCCCAAATTAATGTTTATTCTCTGCACCATTACCTAAGATGCAATGAACTTGAGTGAGTAAAGTATAATTGCATAATTTGCATAAAACTATGAGTATCAAAATAAAGTGTGTCTCATGGTATTCTCACCTCTCAATATTTTGCCTTCTTAATTGTCCTGCAAGGTAACAATGGGAACATATAAATCACTATGTTAATTTCGCAATAAAGTGACCCAAACTATCAAAATTTCCACTGTTGAATATTAATACAAGTGAAGTAGATTCAATTGTTTAATATGCACCCTTCCCAGAAGAGACCAAGGAATGGAGACGTGCATACGCACAAAAGGTGCAAGAAAATATGGAATGAGAAAGAAAAAAACAGTTTCCTCTATTTGGTTACCTCAGCAACAACGCGAACTGCTTGCTGTTATAGGTCTAGAAATTCGTCTCTTCCTACCCCAAAATATTGACAGCAAAGTCGGAAGCTATTACCACCTTAAATAGTATTGGGCCTAAACTTGCGGTTGGAAGTGTACCTCCGGAGTACGCCTCCGACCTGAAAAATAAATCCAAAAGTACCTGCTGGCTCTCAGGAAGGATATACTTGCCTTGGAGGTGGTGGATCGAAGGTTCACTAGATTGATTCCTGGGATGAGAGAGCTGTCCTATGGTGAGAGATTGTGTAGAATGTGCCGATACTCTCTGGAGTTTAGAAGAATGAGAGGTGATCTCATTGAAACATTCAAGATACTGAGGGGGATTGACAGGGTAGATTCTGAGAGGTTGTTTCCCCTGGCTGGGGAGTCTAGAGCTAGGGGTCACAGTCTCAGGATAAGGGGTAGGCCATTTAAGACTGAGATGAGGAGGAACTTCTTCACTCAGAGGGTTGTGAGTCTTTGGAATTCTCTGCCCCAGAGGGCTGTGAATGCTGAGTCTTTGAGTATATTCAAGGCCGAGATCGATAGATATTTGGACTCCAGTGGAATCAAGGGATATGGAGATTGGGCGGGAAAGTGGAGTAGAGGTCGATGATCAGCCATGATCTTATTGAATGGCGGAGAAGGCTCTAGGGGCCGTATGGCTTACTCCTGCTCTTACTTATTATGTTCTTATGTCACGGGCATCGGAGTCATTGCGGCCTCAGGCTGCATAAAGGCCCACGGATCCCAGGTAGGCAAGTGGTTAGGAAGCGTCCCTCGATTCCCATGAGTCAGATCAGCACCCAATAATAGGCTGATGAACAAGATCAGAGAATGCGGAGTCAGGGGACAAGTGGCTGAATGGATTGCTGGCTCTCTTCAGGACAGGAAGCAGTGAGTAGGAGTAACGTGTAGCTACTCAGAATGGCAGGTGTGTCTAGAACGAGGGGTCACACTCTCAGGGTATGTGATAGGAAATTTAGGACTGAACTGAGTAGAAATGTCTTCACTCAGAGGGTGGTGAACCTATGGAATTCTCTACCACAGAAGGCTGTGGAGGACAAGTCACTGAATCTATTTAAGAAGGAGATAGATCGATTTCTAGACACAAAAGGCATCAAGGGGTATGGGGAGAGTATGGGAATATGGTATTGAGATAGAGGATTAGCTATGATCATATTGAATGGTGGAGCAGGCTCGAAAGGCTGAATGGCCTACTCCAGGTTTCTATGTTTCTATAGTGGCTGTGGGATCTTTTCCGTCCACCTGAGTGGGCAGACGGGGCCTCGGTTTAATGTCTCATCTGAAAGACGGCACCTCCGACAGTGCAGCACTCCCTCAGTACTACACTGAGGACTGTCAGCCTAGATTTTTGTGCTCAAGTATCTGGAGTGGGACTTGAACCCACAACCTATGGACTCAGGCGAACTGGACCATCGATGACACTATCAAGCTGTTCACAGTGACAGAAGGTGGGTAGTGGTGTTCCACAAGGATCAGTGCTGGGACCACTGCTGTTCACAATTTACATTAACGATTTAGACTTTGGAATCAAAAACACTATTTCTAAGTTTGTGGATGACACCAAATTGGGGGGCGATAGTCAATACTGAGGAGGACTGCAACAAATTACAGGAGGCCGTCAGTAAATTCGGAGAATGGGCATATAATTGGCACATGAAGTTCAACACGGAAAAATATGATGTACTACATTTTGGGAGGGAGAGTGGGGAGGTCACTGGTCACTTGAAGGATGCGAGGCTAGGTCGTGTAGAGGATTAAAGGATCTCGGAGTACAAATTCACAAATCTGTAAAAGTTGCAACACAGGTTAGCAAGGCAATAAAAAAGCAACCAAGCACTAGGGTTTATTTCTAGAGGGATAGAATTGAAAAGTAGGGAAGTTATGCTAAACCTGTATCGAACCTTGGTTAGACCGCACTTGGAGTACTGCATACAGTTCTGGTCACCATATTATAAAAAAGATATAGAGGCACTGGAGAGGGTGCAGAGAAGATTTACAAGGATGATACCAGAAATGTGAGGGTATACATATCAGGAAAGGATGAACAGGCTGGATCTCTTTTCTCTTGAAAAAAGAAGGCTGAGGGGTGACCTAATAGAGGTCTTTAAAATTATGAAAGGTTTCGATAGAGTGGATATAGAGAAAATGATTCCACTTGTGGGGAAGAACATAACTCGAGGCCATCAATATAAGATAGTCACCAAGAAATCAAAGAGGGAAGTCAGGAGAAACTTCTTTACCAAAAGAGTGGTGAGAATGACGAACTCGCGACCACAGGGAGTGGTTGAAGTGAATAGTATAGATGTATTTCAGGGAGGCTGGACAAGCAGATGAGGGAGAAGGGAACAGAGGGTTATGCTGATAGATTTAGATGAGGAAAGACGGGAGGAGTCTCGAGTGGAGCATAAACACTCGCATGGGCTGCCTGGGCTGAATGGCCTGTTACTTTGCCGTATATCCTACGTAATCCTACGTAAACACATTAGAAGGGAGAATCCCCATAAGCAAATGAAAAATCCCCAAATAAATAAGTAATTTACAAAATTCTAATAAAAATAAATATTCTCATGTTCAAAATTAATTAAAAGCTCCAAATTAAGCATTTAATATAAAAATTGAATTGTCTGAAAAATAATTTTAATTCAGGCCAAATTTAGATGAATTAATTTTAAAGGTTTATGTATATTTTTATCATTTATAAAATGTAATTTAACATCTATTTTAACCCTTATGCTGGTAAAAGCAGGGCCAGCGCCTGCTTTTACCAGGCGCCAGTGTTTTCCTGGGCACTCACTGAAGTAGAAGAGTCATCTCAGGAGTAGTGACCAACAAATGACACGGTTTCAGGTCCAAATAGAAAGAGAAAAGGTTTATGCAAAGATGAGTGACCGGATTGAGGCAAGGTGGAAAGACAGAGCTTGACAGACAGGACTGTAGATCAGCAATGGGATTTTGTTTTATATTGCAAGGGCATGTAATAAATATCTACCATTTGAAAAAAAGAGAGCAATTCTGGACCCCGTATGCGCACAACTTCTTTTTAATCCCGAGATAGTCAAATCCAAATCTGCTCCAGCAATAGAGTTTTTTTTATGGCACATGCGATGATCACCTCGACAGGTTGCAAATTCCAGTTTATCGTGCATGCGCAGTGTTATGCCGAAACCTGGAACTTGTGGGGCCATTCTGAGGGCTTCCGATGGTGTGTACGCTGTGCATACACCATCATCGGCCCCGCAATATCCGGGCCAATATATTCTGGAGATCCGACTAGACAGAGAAGCCTTTCCAAAGCAAGCAGACAGAACTCTTCAACATTTGCCTTACCGTCACCTTTCACAATCTTAACGCTGGACTGAGGACTGCAGGCTGTTTGCAAGGCCTGACCAGCTTTTCAATGATCTTAGTCCATGTGAAAATTCGTACTTTTTTTCCCCCATGATCACTTACTTCTCTTCGCGATCAAGAACCAGGTCAGCGCCACAACCAGTAAAACGATGAGCCCAGCAGCACATCCCAGGCCAATGTTCAGCAATAAACTGTTATCTGCACCTATACAGTGATAGAAAGATGGAAGATTGCTAAGATTTCATCAGCACACAAGAAATGTCAGCGTTTACGTCCAGCAGAATGTCCAGTGCATAAAAGGGCACTAGATGATATTCTCTGCTTGACTGACGGCTTTGCGTCAGTGACACATTCTACCTCACGCCCGGAATTAAGTTCATTTGATGTGAGTATGATTATTTGGGGGTGAAATTGAACATGGGCGGAAAATTCAAGGAAAACATCAGTATGGCACTGTTCACTTGTTTTACGCCCCGTTTGAGATCCAGTTACATTGCGCTCGAAATTCCACTCAGGCGGTGGCGCAGGATCGGCGATATCAGATCGGCCGTCCATTGTATGAAGCTCCTGATATTCAAATCCATTGCCGAATGATACGGCCAATATGGCGCCTTTTCTGCGCCAATGCCCGAGTCAAATTTCTAAGCTCTATATCCTCACATATCTCTGTATAGAGGGACTTTTCCTGCTGTCTCCCCTCTAATATTGTATTTACTACACTTCCTTATAGGCCCCTAACTATTGAAACTAGTTTGCTTCTATCATGATTTTAAATTATCATAGAAGCCAACTTCCGTGCTTTCATAATTTAAAAAACATATGGCCCAGAAATTCGGGTCCCCACAGATGAGTACGCACGGGGTACTCACCCGTAGGCCCAATGGAAGAGCCGATTTCATTCATGCACTGCGCATGCACGAGAAACCGGAACTTCCGTTCCCTTAAAGGAAGGGGTTCACAGGTGGAACGCGTGCGCTGGAGAGGCAGCGTGTGCGCATCGAACTTACATTTTTTTTCCAGGTTTCTCCGGGAGGGTAAGTCTCCAGAAGTTACACTTTTAAAAACAGACGCAAGGCCTGCTTTTAACAAGGTAAGTGGTGAATTAATTACGATTAAAACATTGTTTCCACAGGTTTATTATTTTGAAATACTTTAAAGAAAGGTTAGTTTATTTTTAGCCCCGTTAGAAAATGTAATTAATTTTTTCAAAAATTTAAATTATTGTTAATATAGTTATTTTTTGGAATTTATAGTTATTTTAAAAGTGTGATTTTAAAAAAAATATTTGAAGTTTTAGTGATGTTTTGGGGCTTATAGTATTTATAGGTTTGACAGCCCTTCCTGTCAAACTTATGAATGAAGCATTCCCTGCTACCATTGGCTCTGCATGGCCCACGTGATCCCAGGGGACGCATCGAACTAACTGCGCCCCTGGGATACGCAAGCACTGCCCGCCGGCAGTTGGGGGAGTCCCAGGATCAGAATCCCAGGTGGGCCCACAGCACAACGGCCGGTGCGCTTGATACTCTTTTGTTTGGACCCCAAAAAAACCAAAACAAATTGGACTGCAAATTAACAAAAGTTCAACTAAAAATTAACAAATCAAATTAAAATTTGGTTTTCCGTGTTGATGATGCACTCCAGTCGCCGCGGCGCCCACTGGTCGCAGAAATCCTCAAGCGTGCTGGCGGACACCGCATGCTCCATTTCCAGGGCCACCCAGGTGCGAACATGGCCGCGGAAGAGAGGCAGGCAATCCGTCGGGACGAACCCCTCGACCGCCCGCTGCCTGGACCAATTGATGGCTCTTTTAGCCAGGCCCAGGAGCAGGCCTACAAAATCGAGGAGCAGCCCCTTCAAGTAGTGAAAGAGGGGCTGCAACCTCTCACACTCGACGTAAGCATGAAACACGGACTCCTCCAGGCCGCAAAATACCGGCGCGCAAGGTATGTGCAGGTCGGGGGCTTGCACCCGCGGGAAGCCCTCCACCCGAATTTCTGGGCCATTGTAATTGTCATTTTCATAATGGCCCGTATTATCCAATCGCAGCGTCCCTGGGATTTTGTGGGCCTTGGGGAGCCAATCACAGAAGGGAATCTCCCTTCATACATTTGACAGGAAGACCTGTCAAATATATGAATGGAGATCAATGAAAAAACATGGCAAAACTTTAAATATATTTTTTAATACACATTTTTAAAATGACTTGAAATTACAACAAATTAAGTATTTTAAAGAAAAATTAATTTTTTGAAAAAAATTATTCAAGTTTTTTACGGGGCTGCATATCAACTTCCATTTTTTTTAAAGTATTTTAAAATGATAAATCAGTGAAATGTTTTTTTCTTTTTTGAACTCTTATCCTGGTAAAAGCAGGTCTCACTCCTGCAGGTACACAGCGCATACCCACCCGTAGTAATCAGAATATCTGGGCCAATAAAACTAGCCTGTCTATTTGAAGGATTTTTTCGCACCTCTATCTCATCATACCAGGCAGCATCACTGTGAATTTGCATTGTGCCATCTTTAACGTGTCAATGTCATTTAATGTGTGATCTCCTTACTTGGATGGAGACGGCTCAGATAGTCCAAGTTGGCCTTCCACGCCCATCAGACCATGCAGAAAATAGAGGAGTGCCCAAGTGGCGAGAAATTCGACTGCTGATTAAGATGCTCGGCATAACCGATACCGTCGCTTTCGGACCTCTGCCCTGGGGAATTTCTCAGCCGCAGACTGGTTCATGTATTATTAATCTTGGGCACAGCTCTCTTGGTGGATACAGATGCAAGAACGGCAGTGTACCCCATCAGGCAGCACTGAATGTATGCAGAGACCATTCCCTGGTATGTGTGCTGCTGATGCACGGTGCTCAAAGTGAATGGAAGTTAAATTCGGGAGCTTTCTGGCGTTTCACCGCTTATAAAGAAAGAGCATTAAATAACGCTTCCAGCTCTTAATTCGTGACCATTATTTCTGGATAACAGCGGGGGGGGGGGGGGGGGGGTCAGCCTCTGCAGACTATGCAGAACAAATGGGAACTTTACGCCAGCAGATAAAAGAACGATCCCCAGGTAAATGTTGCAGCGAAATATGTACATCTCAGTTCGATTTTAAAGGGAATTGCTCACCTATATTAACAAGATATGAGCGAAGGAGACAAACATTGAGATACAAGAACACACAACCTCGTTTTGAAATGTGTTGGTCCCTACCTGTCTCCGTAATCGGGACATCGTTACTGAATGGCGAATTCCTCGAACGTCCTGCGACCTCTGTTTGATATCGACAACTGTAATTTTCCACAGAGCCTTCGCTTCGGGTATTTATGTTGAAGGTCACAATCCGCTCATCGCCACTCACATTACGGGACTGTACAGGATTTCCTTTCTGATCTTTGAACAAGAGAAATGTTCCCCCTCTGGAGCGAATGTCGCCTTTGCAAGAAATGACAACATTTTCCCCGTTTGAAACTGCACCGGAATCTGGGTCCATGTAGAAAGTCGGCTCCGGGAGATCATCTGTATCAAAAATAACGTATGAAATTGTGTGTCAAAAGTCTACTCAATGACATATGAGGAGACTTTCTTAAAGGTAGAACTAAATCTGTCGTCTTGCTTCCAATACATGCATTGCTTTTTGTTATTACTTACAAGGAAAGGACAGATGGAAAACAGGATGAACCAGAATGTGCTTATTCTATCTTTTATGTGAAGTATTTCCTTCAGCCTGTTTTTTTTCTGCTTTCAAAAAATAAAAATTGTTTATCTGCTTATTGTCCATCGCCCTTCAATCAGCACAATCTGTAACTTTCTTTGACTCAACTCTTTAAATGGTCCTCCCATTCTCAGACCGATATTTCATGTATCTGATTCTGGTGTCATGAGGAACTCGGTTAATTCGACTTCTGGAAGGGTTTCATGTTTAGTTCATTCAGTACAAATCAAAGAAATGTGGTTGGTATCATTGGAGAGCGAACGGGAGAGAGAGAGAGTGAGCGATAGATTTCACTAAGCAACAGCCAGTGTTCAAGATTGAAGTAAGGCTTTGGAATATATTATTGCCATAATATAAACATCCTATCACACACCATTGCAAACCAGACAATGGGATGTTGATATACGAGAATTGTAAGTTTGTGTGCATAAAAAGACGTCCGAAGGACAGTGCATTGTCTATAAATTAATGAATGTTGATGTATGAGAAATGTAAATTTGTGTGGGTATGAATCGGCTAAGGGACTGTGCATTGACCGGAAACTACAGAATGATGATGTACGTGAAATGTCAACTTGTGTGGGTATGAATCAGCTGAAGTAAAATGCATTCACTGGAGGCTACCAAATAAGGCCAGGCCACGTCTAGTTTGATAAAATGAAAAGTGTGTAAAAAAGGAAGCATTTGTGTAAAATTTTCAGAAAATGAGAGACACCTATTTGAGTGTATGCCTACACTCGAAACTGCTAACAAAACTCTGCCTGTGTTATACTGGGAGGAAATTATCCTCTCTGTTTAGATTGCTGTTTATGTTAAAGTAGAAAAAATAAAGTGATATATTACCATAACACTGAAGTCTTTACTACTCGACTGAAAAACAGAAGACTGTTTAAGAACAACAGATTCCTGTGTACTATTAATACTTCAGGCTCTCATTTATGTTCCCTGATACTGACAGTGCAAACACTCTCAGTAATCAGAGCATTGATATTAGCA
This sequence comes from Somniosus microcephalus, assembly GCF_052327205.1. NCBI lineage: Eukaryota > Metazoa > Chordata > Chondrichthyes > Squaliformes > Somniosidae > Somniosus > Somniosus microcephalus. The sequence continues at coordinate 33,665,857 of NW_028225187.1, forward strand.
TTCCTGCACCCTATAGGTCTCCACCGTTTCCTAAACGATACTGCCTAATTAAAAACCACGCATTTCGTGCTGGTAATCGTTTTTTGGCATGCATAATTAAATTTTAAATAGTTTGTAAATGACCAACATGCAAAATGGTGCTTGTGGTATCCAGTAGAGGGCGACAATTTGCATGGTAGCCTCTAAAAATACAATTACACTATTCTCCCAGGTAAAAACAGCATTAAGCGTTAAACAGATATGTGGTCAACTTGGGGCAACCTATTGTCATTTACCATAAGCTATGCACTTAGTGTACTGCAAACAAAGCTTATAGCACAGTGGCAAAGGATAAATACATTATAAATTGGGTTACCAATTAAAATTTGGGATCTGCGTATTTATGTTGGGTCAGATTTAGCTCAAGGTAACCATTAAGAAATCCACTCACACCATGTAAAGAGGTTGGGTTTGAAAAGGAACATCCAAAGTCCAATGTAACTGCAGCCCAAGTGTCCTTCAGTTCCACTGGATCGTTTCATTGCTGAGTAAGCACACATTGTTCTAATCCCATTGGGAGAATAGATTCTGTTAACATACCTCGCATAATTAACTGAACAGGGTTGCTCGGATGTGAAGATCTCCATTGTCCATTCTCCGAGTGTAGACATTCACATGTGTAAATGTCATCATAGCCAACTGCTGCGGTGAAATCATAAGAGGTGTAACATTGTCCTTTAGGAGCGACCAGGTCTCTGAATAAACTGTTCTTTCGGATATAACGGTTCATTGTGAGGGGACACTGACAGCGACAAGTCATAGTTACTGTCTCTCCGTATACAAGGACTTCATATGGTGGATTCACAGTGAAGATTGGCTTCGGTAAATCATCTGAGGAAAACACAGTCAAAAGAGCTTAAACACCGAAAAGCTTCAATCAATTAACATCGATATCATTGTAATAACCTAAGTTCAACCTGTCCTTTACCAATGTATGCTCCTGCACTGAAATGGTAAAAGTGTCAGGCGATAGCTTGCCCTCCGCTTTCTAGATCATTGGAATTAATGTGCATTTTTTAAATTACTGTAACAGTAACATGATGTTTCAAATAACATAACAGGAAAGTGCAACTGCAGTCATTTTAAAAACTGGTAAATTAGCTGGATTTGCACCTCCCATTAGCGCCCACAGGGGTAGACCAGGCTGTTTTAACTGCACCCCACTCCCCGGTGGTCTAGCAGGGCCCCGATGCGCGTGGCACTAGGTTCCACCCTATTAATCAGGGGAGGAGTCCTGCAAAGAGGCAGCGATATGCTCCAATGCACATGGCGCTGTTGCACGTAGCCCCCTGATCTTTAGTTATGGTGCCCCAAGAAGGAGGTGGGGCACTTCCAGCCGCTCTCCACATTCTGCTTGGGACACTACTAATGAATTTCCGGCGGAGGGGCGCGAACATTTAAGGGGCGCTAAAATTAGCGCCAGCGACTTTGGCATCCTGAAAGGGTCGCCAACCAATTGATCCACCCAATTACTGAATATCAGGCGCTGCGTATAATGGGCGGCTGATCCGATGCTGCCCGTTTTGCGCCCCGCCCGAGATGAATATCTAGCCCTAATAGTGATGGACAGTGATGATAAATACAATTTTACAAAATGCGTACAAGCCCTGATCGACATTCAAATAAGTGCATTTTTTTTGGAATATCAGAATTTTAAAAAAAATTGCAGGAATTTGCACAATAATTCCTGTAATAGATTAATGCGCCCTGGAGTTAAACGAAATCCCAACTATCAAATATTAATTTCGGCTCACTGATGGCTATATTAATGATTTCACTATTCATTTTAAAGTCGCATACTTACATATTAATATCTGTCCGAACAACGCCTGGAAATGAACTGAAAGAGAAAATAGGATCAATGAAAAGGTTTTGCCTATCACTATCTTGTGGACCTGTCGCATTAACCAACTGCTCCCAGAGCTCGCATGTTATCACTTCCGAAATTACATCAGATTTTCTTCCCCAGATTTATGTGTACCTTTATAATTCAGTACAGGTAACGCAAAAAATTCAAATTGATTCTAAATTATCAAACAATAACAAGCATAATTATATTACTACACAATTAAACAGATCGTATACACCGAGAAAAACATTTTGAAATGTCACTTTGTGTTTCGTAGTGGATATAAATGTTAATACATTTTGTTCTAGACTATTGGAAAGAAAGAAAGAAAGAAAGAAAGAAAGAAATAGAGAAAGAGCGAAGGAGAAAGGAAGAAAGAAGGAGAAGGAAAGAAAGACAGAAAGATAAAAAGGTAGAAAGAAGCAAAGAATGAAAGAAAGAAAAAAGAAAGAAACAAAGAAAGAGAGAAAGTACGAGAGAAAAAAAGATGGAAAGTAGGAAAGAAAGATAAACAAAGAAGCAAAATGAAAGAGAGACAAAGAGAGAGAAAGAGAGAAAGAAAGAGAGAGAGAAGGAAAGAGAGAAAGAAAGAGAGAAAGAAAGAGAGAGAGAGAGAAAGAGAGAGAGAAACAAAGAAAGAGAGAGAAAGAGAGAGAGATAGAGAAAGAGAGAGAGAAAGAGAGAGAGAAAGAGAGAAAGAGAGAGAGAAAGAAAGAGAGAGAAAGAGAGAGAGAAAGAAAGAGAGAGAAAGAGAGAGAGAGAGAAAGAGAGAGAAAGAGAGAGAGAAAGAAAGAGAGAGAAAGGGAGAGGGAAAGAGAGGAAGAAAAGAGAGAAAGAGAGAGAGAAAGAGAGAAAGAGAGAGAGAAAGAAAGAGAGAGAGAAAGAGAGAGAGAAATAAAGAGAAAGAAAGAGAGAAAGAAAGAAAAAGAAAGAGAGCGAGTTAAAGTTTTAGGTATATAAATGTAAAGAGAACTAGCAGATACTAGAGATGAAGAGCATTTATAATAAATATCCGCCCACTTGGGAGTCTAACTACCTTCTGTCTGCCACATTGCCGATCAAGGACTAGCCTCTGCACTTTGAACAGGGCAAGCCTCCGAACCACATGAGTCCCTGGGATACATGGTCCTCCTCACATTTCGTAGTGGAGAGGCCCAGGATCGCAATCCTCAGCACCTACAGAGCCAACAGGTTAATGCGTAGATTTTTCCTGATCAAAGGCAGCCGCACGCACGAAGCCTCCGATCGGAAATTCAGGGTCAATGTGTCTTTGACTTATGTTTATAGCAGCCTCACATACCTTCTCCTTTCTTCCTTTAATAGGCTTTTAGATTGTACGATAAGATTGTTCAGATCATGAGAAACATCTGTGTGATATTGTTTAAGCTACTAGAGCACATCATCCAGTTTGTATCCTGTGAATTGCTATTTCATGTAATTAAAATGTCAAAGAAATGTCGATAATGATCAAATATGCACATTAGTAAAAAACAGCTGTGTGCTGACCCCTGTGTCGGCAGATCCTCAATTCAAGCAGTTTGCGGAACTCTCTATTTGAACTTTTCATTGACGTAAAGATCTTCGAGTAGTTAATGTAACCAGACAGTACACCCATGCCCACTGATCCCAAGAACAACTGAGGAGGAAACATGTTCTAATTAGATTCGTGCACACTGTGCGGATCCTCCAAAATATCGAGATATTGTGTTTTGTTAATTGCCTTCCTCATTGATTTGGAGATAAAGGATAAGACGTGAATGTTGCTGTAGTAACCGAGATTGCAACACAGACTGAAGTCACTAATTAGGGCACTGGGTTAACATTAGTCAAGTTGTCACAAAAAGGAATGGATAACATCTCTTATTCGTTTAGATGGATTGGGGTAGGGATTAGGGAGGGCAGAGTATCCGAAAGTGGAGAGAGCGAAGGAGGCAGAACAGCAGGAGGGCACGGTCATGGAGGGAGAGCGAGAAAAGTAAAAGGGGAGAGAAAGTGGATAAAGAAATGAATGGCTTGGGTCTGGACTGTCAGCCAAACAGCTCATGGGAATAGACACAGGGGAACAACCTGTGGATTAGTGCAAAAGGTAATAGATGCACACATCGATATAGACACAGAGCAATAAATAAACAGAGAGAAAGAGAGAGAGAAAGGGAGAAGGAGAGAGAGAAAGGAAGATTGAAAGAAAGATTGAAAGAAAGATTGAAAGATTGAAAGAAAGAGAGATTGAAAGAAAGATTGAAAGATTGAAAGAAAGAGAGATTGAAAGAAAGATTGAAAGAAAGATTGAAAGAAAGATTGAAAGAAAGAAAGATTGAAAGAAAGATTGAAAGATTGAAAGAAAGAGAGATTGAAAGAAAGATTGAAAGAAAGATTGAAAGATTGAAAGAAAGAAAGTAAGAAAGATAGAAGAGAGAGAAAGAAAAAAGAATGGTAGAAAGAAAGTAAATAAGAAAGAAAGAGAGAAGGAAAGAAAGAAAAAAGAGAGAGAGAGTAAGAAAGGATAAACAAAGAGATAGTGAGGCAAGTAGATAAAACAAAGCACTGCGTATTCTGGAAACCTGAAATACAAACAGGAAATTCAGGAAACACTCAGCAGGTCAGCCAGTATCTGTGGAGAGTGAAACAGAGTTAACGATTCAGGTCGATAAATGTAATGAGAATTAGAAGATATTAGTTGAAATGCTTTTAAAATAAGTGCAGGAACTGGGAACCACTCCCAGAAACCTCTTTCTCACACTTTCTCATCATCCCTTCCCTCCCAGAAACAATTTCCGACCACCAACCGCACCCCTGGCAGTCTACCTACTCTCTTCCGCCCTATTCCCGAACCAGGGTAAGCCTCGCCACATTGTTAGATTTTCAGCGATTCCTTTACCTGTTGCTGTTCCACTGCAACCATTAAAAATCCTCTGCACCCAATATGTGTTTCTAGACTTGCAACATTAGCACTCCCATTTGCCTTACACCATCATCCATTTTGTCACTGAATCACTCACGTCCTCCAATCTATCACAGACTGCCTCCTTTTATTAATTTCCTGTCCCCTTTATCCTGGCACTTTAAATTCTTAAAAGCTGCTCATCATTAACAACTTCCAATTCTGATGAAAGTTCGTTGAACTGAAACAATAACTCTACTCTCTCTCCACAGTTGATGCCTGACTTTTTGAGTGTGTCCAGCACTTACTGTTTGAAGTAAGTTAGATAGACAATGTGTCTTTGAATTAGTGATATAGCAGCCACACATACCCTGCCCTTACTTCCTGTAATCCGCTTTTAAAACTGTACGAGAACAGTGTCCAGATCTTGAGAAACATCTGTATGATTTATTCCTTAAGCTACCAGAGCACATCATCCAGTTTTTACCCTGTGAATTGCTCACCCACCTTTTAACAATTACAAACACAGGTCGAGTATCACCGACTGTGCTCATTAGAAACAAATACAACAGTGAGCAACGCCCTGTGTAGACTGTTCCTCAATTCAAACAGTTTGCGTAACTCTCTATTTCAACTTTACATTGAAATACAAATCTTCGAGGATTTAAAATTACCAGACACTAGAATCATACTCACCGATCCCAAGAAGAACTGAGAGAGTATACATGTTCTAATTAGATTCGCGCACAATTTTCGGAGCCTCCAAAGGACCGAGATAGATTTCTTTCTTAACTTCCTTAGTCGTTGGTTTGGGCATAAAGGATATGACGTGGCTGTCGCTGTAGTTACCAAGATTGCAACATAGATATCACTTTAATCAAGTTGTTACTAAAGGAACGAATAATCTTCTTCATCCTCATAGGCAGTTCCTCGGAACCGAGGATGGCTTTCTTCCACATTAAAAATGAGTTCGCAGATGACTGATGAGTCCAATGCACAACCTACAGTCTCTGTCACACATGGGGCAAACGGTGGTTGAAGGGGCGGGAGGGTGGGGTGCTTCGGTTGATGTGCGCTGCTTGCACTTGGCTTCCGCTTGCTCCCGGCGAAGAGACTCGAGGTGTTCGGTGCCTTCCCGGATGCTTCTCCTCCACTTTGTGCTATGGTCTTGGGCCAGGGATTCCCAGGTGTCGGTGGGGATGTTACACTTTCTCAAGGAGGCTTTGAGGGTGTCCTTGAAGCGTTTCCTCTGCCCAGCTGGGACTCTCTGGCCGTGCCGGAGCTCTGAATAGAGTGCTTGTTTTGAAAGTCTCGTATCGGGCATGCGGACAATGTGACCCGTCCATCGGAGCTGATCGAGCGTGGTCAAGGCTTCGATGCTGGGGATGTTGGCCTGAGCGAGAATACTGACATTGGTGCGCCTATCCTGCCAAAGGATTTGCAGGATCTTGTGGAGGCAGCGTTGGTGGTACCTCTCCAGTGCTTTGAGGTGCATCCTGTACATGGTCAATGTCTCTGTTGCGTACAGCAGGGCGGGTATCATTGCTGCTCTGTAGACCAGGAGCCTAGTGCTGGGTTTGTGGTCCTGGTCTTCAAACACTCTCTTCCTGACCTGTCAGCACATACAATTACTACACACTCATTCTGAACATGAATTTGACATGTTACACCAGTGTGTGTGTGTGTATATAATATATTGAGTTACGAGGAGAGATTACACAAATAAGGCTTGTATTTCCTAAAATTTAGAAGGTGAGGGGTCGATCTGTTCGATGTTTTCAAGATAGTAAGAGGAACAGATAGAATAGATAGAGATAAACGATTTGGACTGGTTAGGGATTCCTGGACTAGGTGGCATAGTCTTAAAATTAGAGCCAGACCTATCAGGAGTGAAAATATGAAATTCCAAAATTATACACACAAATGCTGATCGAAGTTTGAAACTCTCTCTCGCAAACGGCAATTGTTGCTAGATCAATTGTTAATTTTAATTCGGAGATTGATAGCTTTCCGTTAACCAAAGGAATTAAGGGATATGGGCCAGAGGCGTGTTTCTGGAAATAAATCGCAAATTAACCATAATCTCAACGAATGGCAGAACAGGCTCGAGGGTAGGAATGGCCTCCTCCTTTTCCTATATATGTATATATATAAGCCTGTAGCATACATTAAACAATGTATTGAAACAATCACCTACAATGGCAGTGTGTTTTAGGCAATCACATATAACTTACGAGCGCCTCGCTGAAGATATTTCAAGGCGTGGAGATGCCGGTGTTGGACTGGGGTGGACAAATGTAAGAAGTCACACAACACCAGGTTATAGTCCAACAGTTTTGTTTGAAATCACAAGCTTTCGGAGCACTGCTACTTCATCAGGTGAAGTGGAGAGATGCATAAAGACACAGCTTATATAGTCAGAGAATAATGCCAGATGTTTACAGGTAATCTTTCTAACTGCCAGTTATCAAACCTCGGCAGAGAGATAATCACAGCAATCAAAGGTGTGAATGGTGTCCAAACAGGTTAGTCCGGAAAACATTACATCAAAGAACAATGAGGAGGGGTCACAAGGGGGCAAATGTTGCAGATGCTGGGGCCTGTATGAAAAACAAAAAACAGACAAAAAATATTTCAATATTAAACATCTTGTTTCAATGATAAAGGATTGAAAACCCTAATTTAAAAAAGAGACTGTTTTAGAATCACAGAGAGAAGTTCAGAAGGATTAATTTCTTTTCCAGATTATGTTAATTGTATGTTGACGTTATCTTAATATATTTGCATATATATGTACTTATTATTACATTTAATTGCTAAACACACAACAATCCTGTTTTATTTTCAGTACAACAATAAGATTACTCGCTACATTGTTCAAAGTGCAGATTTGTTTAAATATTAGCTTCACCTACTTTAGCCTATCTGCAGCCATTGCAATATTTAGGAGGAAGCAATGTTTAATACCCATAGATAGTGAACAAATCACTTTACACATATTTCATCTCTGATAACGATACACGGTATTATTCCAAAGACATGCAGCAAACAATTTGGTTAATCAGAAGTATTTTGTGTACTCTTCAGGGACATATTACAAATTATTGTGCATATATATATATATCTATATATATATATATATAGATATATATAAAACAGCACAGAATGTGGTCATCGCGCCGGTGCAGTCTCTTTGAAAGAACTATTCATTTCACCCACTCCCCTGTTGTTTCACCAAAGCCCGGTAAATGTTTCCTTTTCAAGTATAAAATCACTTACATTAAATTAACTGTGAAATCTGTTTCTATTTTCCTTTCAAGCAATGAATTTCAGGTAATAATTAACCGGATATTTTAAAAAAATCCGCGACTCCCCTCTTTTTTTGCCAATTACCATAAATGTACATCCTCTGGTCAACGATCTCTAGCCAGTGGGAACCTTTTGTTCTGATTCAGCCTATCAAAACCCTTTATAATTATGATGATCACTTTAGGTTCTTCTCAGATACACGATGCAGATTGTGGTATCTATCTCTCTCTTACACTCTCTCTCTCTCACTATATATATATCTATATATGTAAAGCGGCTCTTCTGTCTGTCTGTCTGTCCGCCTGGTCTCGATGCGTTTGGAAGTTACAGAGCGTACCGACGCGCGCGTCGCCTCAAAAGAAAGCTTGCGATTCCGGACCAGTCATCGGCCTATTTACGTTTCGGCCGGACAAAAATCCCGCCCGCGGTATCCCAAAAACGTTCAGCGTTCCGCTCATTAGCATCTCATTAGCGACCGTGTGACGTCGAGGTCTTCCTACAGTTGAGTGTCGAGTGACTCGACGATTGACCAATCCTACGCTTCGGTGACCTGACCGGTCGACCAATCGGTGCGTGTGTGGGCGGGCCTTATCCTTCTGAGCCGAGGTGAGTGGCCGCCATCTTGATTTTCCACAATTTTTTCCCCCACACTTTCTGTGTGTTAGGGAACTAAGTTAAATATTTGAATTATGTGTTAGGGAATTAATTAACAATTTATTTCAGTTTTATATTGTGTTTAGCAACCCCCCCTCCCTCCTCCTCACCCTCGCGCAGGGGGGACTCAGTGCTGGTCTCCAGGCCCGCTGCAGGCAGGCCTGAAGCTCCAGAAATTTCTCTATCTCTCTCTCTTCCCTCTCTCTCTCTCCTTCTCCTCTTCCCTCTCTCTCCTTCTCCTCTTCCCTCTCTCTCCTTCTCCTCTTCCCTCTCTACTTCCCCCTCTCAGGTTTGACGGTGTCGGGGCCCGAAGTGAGCCGCTCTAACGGCCGCCAGCCCGCTGGGTTTCCCTGCCTACTCCCCGCGGGCCGCCTCGCGCCGCTGGCACTGACCGCGCATGCGCCGCCCGCCCGCGAGAGCCCGCTCTGGCTTTTTTTTAAACGGCAACCACGCATGCGCACGGCCCTTGCGCAGCCGCCTTGACGCCGGCACGAATGCGCACGGCCCCCGTGACGCCTGCACACAGCCTCGTGAGATCGCGGGGGGGGGACAGCCTCGGGAAATCGCGGGGGGGAGGGCCTCGGGAAATTGCGGGTGAGAGAGCCTCGGGAAATCGCGGGGGGGAGAGCCTCGGGAAATCGCCGGGGGGGAGAGCCTCGGGAAATCGCGGGTGGGGGGGGGAGAGCCTTGGGAAATCGCGGGGGGAGAGAGCCTCGGGAAATCGTGGGGGGCGGGGGGAGAGAGCCTCGGGAAATCGCGGGGGGGAGAGCCTCGGGAAATCGCGGGGGGGAGAGCCTCGGGAAATCGCGGGGGGGGAGAGCCTCGGGAAACCGCGGGGGGGGAGAGCCTCGGGAAATCGCCGGGGGGGAGAGCCTCGGGAAATCGCCGGGGGGGAGAGCCTCGGGAAATCGCGGGTGGGGGGGGGAGCCTTGGGAAATCGCGGGGGGAGAGAGCCTCGGGAAATCGTGGGGGGCGGGGGGAGAGAGCCTCGGGAAATCGCGGGGGGGAGAGCCTCGGGAAATCGCGGGGGGGGAGAGCCTCGGGAAACCGCGGGGGGGAGAGCCTCGGGAAACCGCGGGGGGGAGAGCCTCGGGAAATCGCGGGGGGGGGGGAGCCTCGGGAAATCGCGGGGGGCGGGGGGGAGAGAGCATCGGGAAATCGCGGGGGGGAGAGCCTCGGGAAATCGCGGGGGGAGAGCCTCAGGAAATCGCGGGGGGGGAGAGCCTCGGGAAATCGCGGGGGGGGAGAGCCTCGGGAAATCGCGGGGGGGGAGAGTCTCGGGAAATCGCGGGGGGGGAGAGCCTCGGGAAATCGCGGGGGGCGGGGGGGGGGAGAGAGCCTCGGGAAATCGCGGGGGTGAGAGCCTCGGGAAATCGCGGGGTGCGGGGGGGGAGAGAGCCTCGGGAAATCGCGGGGGTGAGTGCCTCGGGAAATCGCGGGGGGAAAGCCTCGGGAAATCGCGGGGGGGGGGGAGAGAGCCTCGGGAAATCGTGGGGGAGAGAGAGAGAGAGAGAGGGTGGGGGAGAAGAGAGAGGGGGTGGGGGAGAAGAGAGAGGGGGTGGGGGGGAAGAGAGAGAGGGGGAGGGGAGCGGTGAGAGGGTGGGGGGAGGGGAGAGAGGGTGGGGGAGGGGAGAGATGGTGGGGGGAGGGGAGAGAGGGTGGGGGAGCGAGGGAGGGTGGGGGAGGGGAGAGAGGGTGGGGGAGCGAGAGAGGGTGGGGGAGCGAGAGGGTGGGGGAGCGAGGGAGGGTGGGGGAGGGGAGAGAGGGTGGGGGAGCGAGAGAGGGTGGGGGAGCGAGAGGGTGGGGGAGTGAGGGAGGGTGGGGGGAGGGGAGAGAGGGTGGGGGGAGGGGAGAGAGGGTGGGGGGAGCGAGAGGGTGGGGGAGCGAGGGAGGGTGGGGGGAGGGGAGCGAGAGGGGGGAGGGCAGGGAGAGGGGGGAGGGAGGGTGAGAGTAAAGCAGGGAGAGACGGGGAGGGAGAGAGAGGGTGAGGGAGGGAGAGTGTGAGGAGAGGGGGAGGGAGAGTAAAGCAGGGAGAGACGGGGGAGGGAGAGAGAGGGTGAGGGAGGGAAAGAGTGAAGGGGCGGGACAGGGAGGGAAAGAGTGAAGGGGTGGGAGAGCTTACCTTCTTCCTTCCTTCGCAGGGGTCCATCGGGCCACCTTCCCCCCTCCCGTCGCGCTCTCTCTCTTCCCCCCCGTCGCGCTGTCTCTCTTCCCCCCGTCGCGCTCTCTCTCTTCCCCCCCGTAGCGCTCTCTCTCTTTCCCCCCCCGTCGCGCGCTCTCTCTCTTTCCCCCCGTCGCGCTCTTTCTCTCTTTCCCCCCGTCGCGCTCTCTCTCTTTCCCCCCGTCGCTCTCTCTCTCTTCCCCCGTCACGCTCTCTCTCTTTCCCCCCGTCGCTCTCTCTCTCTTTCCCCTGTCGCGCTCTCTCTCTTCCCCCCCGTCGTGCTCTCTCTCTTCCCCCCGTCGCGCTCTCTCTCTTCCCCCCGTCGCGCTCTCTCTCTTCCCCCCGTCGCGCTCTCTCTCTTCCCCCGTCGCGCTCTCTCTCTTCCCCCGTCGCGCTCTCTCTCTTCCCCCCCGTCGTGCTCTCTCTCTTCCCCCCGTCGCGCACTCTCTCTTCCCCCCGTCGCGCTCTCTTCCCCCCGTTGCGCTCACTCTCTTCCCCCCGTCGCGCTCTCTCTCTTCCCCCCATCGCGCTCTCTCTCTTCCCCCGTCGCGCTCTCTCTCTTCCCCCGTCGCGCTCTCTCTCTTCTCCCGTCGCGCTCTCTCTCTTCCCCCCGTCGCGCTCTCTCTCTTCCCCCCGTCGCGCTCTCTCCCTTTGCCCCGTCGCATTCTCTCTCTTCCCCCTGTCGCGCTCTCTCTCTTCCCCCCCGTCGCGCTCTCTCTGCCCCCCGTCGCGCTCTCTCTTCCCCCGTCGCGCTCTCTCTCTTCCCCCCCGTCGCGCTCTCTCTCTTCCCCCGTCGCGCTCTCTCTCTTCCCCCCCCATCGCGCTCTCTCTCTTCCCCCCCGTCGCGCTCTCTCTTCCCCCCCGTCGCGCTCTCCCTTCCCCCTGTTGCGCTCTCTCTTCCCCCCCGTCGCTCTCTCACTCTTTCCCCCCCGTCGCTCTCTCTCTTCCCCCCCGTCGCTCTCTCTCTTCCCCCCCCGTCGCTCTCTCTCTTCCCCCCCGTCGCTCTCTCTCTTCCCCCCCCCGTCGCTCTCTCTCTCTTCCCCCCCCCGTCGCTCTCTCTCTTCCCCCCCGTCGCGCTCTCTCTTCCCCCCCGTCGCTCTCTCTCTTCCCCCCCCCCGGTCGCTCTCTCTCTTCCCCCCCGTCGCTCTCTCTCTTCCCCCCCGTCGCTCTCTCTCTTCCCCCCCGTCCCTCTCTCTCTTCCCCCCCGTCGCTCTCTCTCTTCCCCCCCCCGGTCGCTCTCTCTCTTCCCCCCCGTCGCTCTCTCTCTTCCCCCCCGTCGCTCTCTCTCTTCCCCCCGTCGCTCTCTCTCTTCCCCCCCGTCGCTCTCTCTCTTCCCCCCCGTCGCTCTCTCTCTTCCCCCCCGTCGCTCTCTCTCTTCCCCCCCAGTCGCTCTCTCTCTTCCCCCCAGTCGCACTCTCTCTCCCCCCAGTCGCTCTCTCGCTTCCCCCCCCAGTCGTTCTTTCGCTTCCCCCCCAGTCGTTCTCTCTCTTTCCCCCCCCAGTCGCTCCCTCTCTCTCTTCCAACAACAACATGCCCTCAAAAAAGCCTCTGCACCGCCCCCCCCACTCGCTCTCTCTCTCTCTCTCTTCCCCCCCCACTCGCTCTCTCTCTTCCAACAACATGCCCTCGAAAAAGTCTCTCTCCCCCGTCTCTCTCTCTCTCTTTTCTCCCCCATCTCTCTCTCTCCCCCAGTCTCCCTCTCTCTCTCCCTCAGTCGCTCTGTCTCTCCCCCCTCAGTCTCACTCTATCTCCCCCCTCAGTCTCTCTCTCTATCTCCCCAGTCTCTCCCTCTCTCTCAACATCTCTCTCTCTCTCACCCATCAGTCGCTCTCTCTCTCCCCCTCAGTCGCTCTCTCTCTCTATCTCCCCATTCTCTCTCTCCCCAGTCTCTCTCTCTCACACTCCCAATCTCTCTCTCTCACACTCCCAGTCTCTCTCTCTCACACTCCCAATCTCTCTCTCTCACACTCCCAATCTCTCCCTCTCACTCCCAATCTCTCTCTCTCTATCTCCCCATTCTCCCTCTCTCTCCCCAGTCTCTCTCTCTCACACTCCCAATCTCTCTCTCTCTCTCTATCTCCCCATTCTCTCTCTCTCTCACTCCCAATCTCTCTCTCTCTCTCTCTATCTCCCCATTCTCTCTCTCTCCCCAGTCTCTCTCTCTCACACTCCCAATCTCTCTCTCTCTCACACTCCCAGTCTCTCTCTCTCACACTCCCAATCTCTCTCTCTCACACTCCCAATCTCTCTCTCTCACACTCCCAATCTCTCTCTCTCACACTCCCAATCTCTCTCTCTCTCACACTCCCAATCTCTCTCTCTCACACTCCCAATCTCTCTCTCTCTCTCACACTCCCAATCTCTCTCTCTCTCACACTCCCAATCTCTCTCTCTCTCACACTCCCAATCTCTCTCTTTCTCTCACACTCCCAATCTCTCTCTCTCACACTCCCAATCTCTCTCTCTCACACTCCCAATCTCTCTCTCTCTCACACTCCCAATCTCTCTCTCTCACACTCCCAATCTCTCTCTCTCTCACACTCCCAATCTCTCTCTCTCACACATTCCCAGTCTCTCTCTCTCTCACTCCCAATCTCTCCCTCTCACACTCCCAGTCTCTCTCTCTCTCACTCCCAATCTCTCTCTCACTCCCAATCTCTCTCTCTCTCGCTCCCAATCTCTCTCTCTCACACTCCCAATCTCTCTCTCTCTCACACTCCCAATCTCTCTCTCTCACACTCCCAATCTCTCTCCCTCTCACACACCCAATCTCTCTCTCTCACACGCCCAGTCTCTCTCTCTCTATCACACTCCCAATCTCTCTCTCTCTCACACTCCCAATCTCTCTCTCACTCCCAATCTCTCTCTCTCTCACTCCCAATCTCTCTCACACTCCCAATCTCTCTCTCTCACTCCCAATCTCTCTCACACTCCCAATCTCTCTCTCTCTCACACTCCCAATCTCTCTCTCCTTCCCTCTCTCCCTCTCTCTCCTTCCCTCTCTCTCTCTGTCTCTCTCTCTCTCCTTCCCTCTCTTTCTCCTTCCCTCTCTCTCCTTCTGTCTCTCTCTCCTTCCATCTCTCTCTCTCTTTCCTTCCATCTCTCTCTCTCTCCTTCCCCCTCTCTCTCTCTCTCTCCTTCCCCCCTCTCTCCCTCTCTCTCTCTCCTTCCCTCTCTCTCTCTCCTTCCCTCTCTCTCATTCCCAATTCCAATTCCAATTCAAATGCTTTATTGGCATGAAAGTTTACAGAGAACCATATTGCCAAAGCTTACATAGCAAAAAGGTACAGTTTTCCAACATTCTGTAGGTGTCAATCGATTTGACATTTGTTGGGTACATACAATATTACTTTTAACAATATTAATTTTAAACAGTCTTACTTTTAAACAGTCCTCAGGTTGTGACATGTTGTTACATATTTGGCCCCAAGGTATGGTCTGTCTCCTTCATTCCCTCTCTCTCTCCTTCCCTCTCTCTCTTCCCCCCAGTCGCTCCCTCTCTCTCTTCCAAAAACAACATGCCCTCGAGAAAGCCTCGGCACCGCCGGGCTCCCCCAGCTAGTATATATATATATATAGAGAGAGAGAAAGAGATAGAGAGAGAGGCATTTAGACAAGCTTACATATATACAGGACAAGTATAAAATTAAACCGAAAATGAATACATTGCTGAACATGTAATGATTGATATCGAGAATACATATAAAGGCAACTTCTCTGAGCCACAGTTTTCCTTCGCTAATTGATTAGAAGAGAGCTGTATTATTAATGTATCGCTTCTGTGGCACTGATCTATCTGCAAAGAAGACAGCGAGAAAATTGAAAGAAAAGAAAGACTTGCATTTATATAGTGCCTTTCACGAGCATCGGACTTCTCGAAGCGCTTTACAGCCAATGAAGTACATTTGAAGGGAAATCACTGTTGTATTGTGGGAAATGCCGCTGTCATTTTGAGCACAGCAAGGTCCCACAAACAGCAATGTGATAATGACCAGATAATCTGCTTTTGTTATGTTGGTTGAGGGATAAATATTGGCCCCAGGACACCGGGGATAACTCCCCTGCTCTTCTTCGAAATAGTGGTTTTGGGGCCTTTTTACGTCCACCTGAGAAAGAAGACAGGCCCTCTGTTTAACGTCTCTTCCGAAAGACGGCACCTCCGTCAGTGTAGCTCTCCCTCAGCTTTGCTTGGGAGCGTCAAGCATAGCTTTATCTGCTCAAGACCCTAGAGTGAGGCTCTGAACCCACAACCTTCTGACTCAGAGGCGAGTGTGCTCGCAACTGAGCCACAGTTCACAGGCAAGTGAGTCAAGAAGTTACACTTCCCTCTCTACACTGCTCTGCACAAAACAGCGTGTATTAAAGGCATCTTCCTCAACTGAGGGTGTTGCTGTTAAAATGCCAGCAGCAGTTTGCAGCAGAGATATCAGTTTTCAAAGGAAACTGGTTAAATTGAGCAATGCCTGAACCAAGTTTGCTCTAACTGCAGGCAGCTTGTGATTCAGCCAGGGAAGACTTTGACTAATTATTCTGTTTCTATAACTGCCAGTGCCAGAATTGCTCAGTTAATTTTCTTATTTCACGCTTTATTCTCAGACCTGTACCCAAGATATACATATTGATAATTTATTCTCCAATGTGTTTCATCTTATAGTCATTTGTCCTCAAATTTGCACCAACTTCCCAAACGGGTGAATTTTCCAAATGCTATTTAGGGTTGGCTGAGTGAGGAATAATGACCAGGACACCAGTGCCACTGCCCTGCTCTTCATTGAATCATAGTGTGGGATAACTTACATCCACCTGAGGGAGGAGGAAGGTGCCTCAGTTTACCGTCTCATACTAAAGAGGGCACCTCCGACAGTGCAGCGCTCCCTCTGGCGATTTTACCATCTGCCCTAAATGTGCACCCTCTGGTTGCTGATCTCTGGGCAGTGAATCGGTTTTTCCTATTTGCATTATCAAAATAATTTCTAATTATGAACAACGCGATTAAAACCCCTTGACCTTCCCTGCTGCACAGAGAACAACACCCTGCTTCTCTACTCTGTCCACATAATCGAAGTTCCTCATCTGTTTCCATTCTGTTCAATTTTCTCTGCATTCTTTCCAAGGCTTTTACATCCTTTGTATAATGTGATGGCCAGAACTGGACATGATGGAGCTGTATAAAACACTGGTTAAGCCACAGCTGGAATACTGTGTGCAGTTCTGGTCGCCACACTGCAGGAAGGATGTGATAGCTTTGGAGAGGTTGCAGAGGAGATTCACCAGGATGCTACCAGGGCTGGAACGCTTCAGCTCTGAAGAGAGACTGGGCAGATTGGGTTTGTTTTCCTTGGAGCAGAGGAGGCTGAGGGGGGACATGATTGAGGTGTACAAAATTATGAGGGGCATAGATAGGATGGATACTAAGGAGCTTTTTCCCTTAGTAGAAGGGTCAATAACTAGTGGGCACAGATTCAAGGTAAAGGGCGGGAGGTTTAGAGGGGATTTGAGAAAGAACTTTTTCACCCAGAGGGTGGTTGGCGTCTGGAACTCACTGCCCGGAAGGGTTGTGGAGGCTGGAACCCTCACAACATTCAAGATGCATTTGGATGAGCACTTGAAATACCATAGCATACAAGGCTACGGACCAAATGCTGGAATATGGGATTAGATTAGACAGGGCGTGATGGCCGGCGCGGACACGATGGGCCGAAGGGCCTCTATCCGTGCTGTATAACTCTATGACTCTATGACTCTATGACAATGTTCCATCTGAGTCCCCAAAAATGATGTGTAATGATTTAGCATTACCTCATAATTATTCATCACTACTTTATGGCTCTATTTATAAATCACATGATACGATATACTTTTTAACAGCCTTTACAATTGGCCTGCCAACTTCAAAGATGTGTGTACGTGAACCTCCAGGTCTATCTGTTCCTGCACCCCCTTTAAAATTACACCAAGCTATTTATATTGCCTCACCTCATTCTTCCCTCCAACAGGCATCACTTCCCTTCATTACATTTCAGCAGCCAGGTCTCTGCACATTTGAAATGATGCCCTTTAACCCCAAGTCCAGGTCGTTAATATATAGGAACAAGAGCAGGGGTCTCAATAAGCGACCCATGGGGAACCCCACTACATACTTCTCTCCAGTCTGAAAAACAAGCCTTCAGCACCATTCATTTCTTTCTGACCCTGAGCTGATTTTATATCCACGCTGCCACTGACTCTTAATTAATATAATTGAGAAAAGGACAATAAGCAGCAATAAGTGGGCAATTAACATTCAATAGTTTTTAATTGAAAGTCGAGGATTAAAAGGAGGGACCCGGATACAGTAGCAACACCAGCAGCAACTACAGGCAGGTTGTATTGATTGTTTAAGGTGTAAGAGTAAACATGTTTGAAGCAGAGGCAAATACAGGGCTATGGCGAAACGGCAGGATATTGGAATTTCATCAGGGTTGCTGCAGCAAACAGCCAGCAGAGAGAGAGACTGACAGACAGAGACAGAGAGAGAGACACACACAGAGATAGAGGGAGAGAGACAGAGAGAGTGAGAGAGACAGAGAGAGAGAGAGCGAGGCAGGCAGACAGACAGACAGACACAGGGACTGAGACAGAGAGAGAAACAGAGAGAGAAAGAGAGAGAGAGAGTGCGTGAGAGTGGGTGAGAGAGAGAAAGACAGACAGAAACAGAAAAACATATAAACATAGAAGATAGGAGTAGGCCATTTGGCCCCTCGAGCCTGTTCTGCCATTCATTGAGATCATGGAAATTCAGTACCCTGTCCCTGCCTTCTCCAAATATCCCTTGATCCCTTTAGCTTTAAGAAATATATCTAACTCCTTCTTGAATATATTTAATGAATTGGCCTCAAGTGCCTTCTGTGGTAGAGAATTCCACAGGTTCACCACTCTCTGGGTGAAGAAATTCCTCCTCATCTCTGTCCTAAATGGCTTACCCCTTATCATTAGACTGTGACCCCTGGTTCTGGACTCCCCCACCATCTGGAACATCCTTCCTGCATCTAGTCTGTCTCGTCCTGTTAGAATGTTATTAGTTTCAATGAGATCCCCTCTCATTCTTCTAAACTCCAGCGAGTATAAGCCCAATCGACCCAATCTCTCCTCATACGTCATTCCTGCCAACCCAGGTATCAGCCTGGTGAATCTTTGCTGCACTCCTTCCATGGCAAGAACATCCTTCCTCAGATAAGGCAAACAAAACTGCACACAATACACAAGGTGTGGTCTCACAAAGGCCCTATACGACTGCAGCAAGACATCCTTGATCCTGTACTCGAATCCTCTCGCTACAAAGGCCAACATACCATTTGCCTTCTTAACCGCCTGCTGCATCTACATGCTTACCTTCTCCGACTTGTGCATAAGGGCACCCAGGTCTCGTTGCAATTTCCCTTCTCCCAATCTATTGCCGTTCAGATAATAATCTGCCTTCCCATTTTGGCCACCAAAGTGGATAACCTCACATTTATCCACATTGTACTGCACCTGCCATGAGAGAGAGAGAGAGAAAGACAGAGAGAAAGACAGAGAGACAAACAGAGCGAGAGAGAGAGACAGAGACAGAGCGAGAGGGAGGTCTGAATGGTGTCATGAGCATCTGCAAAATCCTAAAGTTTCAGAAAACGACAAAAGACGCAATTCAAGCGAAAGAGAAAACAGCATAGCATGATTGAATGGTGACTGTACTCAAGATAAAACAAGTCTAAAAAAAACAGAGCGACATGCTGGTGGGGTGGGAGGGGGTCGGTTGATGATGATGCGGTGGTATCCGTCACTAATATGCACAGACTGTATAAACGTGTTGTCAGAAAGTTATACAGGTTATGAAAGACTTTATTTAATCAAAACACGATAGTATTCCATGCATGGGTAGTTTTAAAATATAGGTGAGTAGATATTGTAATACAATTAAAATAAAAGAGAATATGAGTAACTGATATGATATTGTAGTACTGTATAGCATAGGCTTCATTTTAAAATGTATTTTTGGTCTGTTCAAAGATGACAGAAATGCACAATATTGGAGCATTTTCTCGACCTGAATCCAGTATTTGAGTGATAGTTCTTTATTTGATTTGTGCAATGGTGTAATCTACAGGATATTTGTCAGCAATTTCTCTGAGTGAATCTGAACCGTTCTTTCCCAAGGGAGGGAAAGACTCTGTAAGTAATCAGTTAGAGATTGAAAGGTGGAGTCGAGGAATTTCTCGGTTCTCCAAAATTATTCTGCAGAAAAAGGGGATTTCTGGGTGACTCGGAGATAAGATACTGTATGTGATCAGTGATTAGAGTTGTTAAAGGGTGGATAAAGGGGAACCAGTGGATGTGGTGTATTTGGACTTCCAAAAGGCATTTGACAAGGTTCCACACAAAAGATTACTGATCAAGATAAGAAATCACGGGATTGGGTGTAATATACTGGCATGGGTGGAAGATTGGCTATCTAACAGAAAACAAAGAGTTGGGATAAATGCTTCATTCTCGGGCTGGCAATCAGTAACTAGTGGTGTTCCACAGGGGTCAGTGCTGGGACCCCAACTCTTTACAATCTATATTAACGATTTGGAGGAAGGGACCGAGTGCAACATATCCAAGTTTGCCGATGATACAAAGATGGGAGGGAAAGCAATGAGTGAGGATGACATAAAAAACCTGCAAAAGGACATAGACAGGCTAAGTGAGTGGGCAGAGATTTGGCAGATGCAATATAATTTTGGAAAGTGTGAGGTTATGCACTTTGGCAGAAAAAATCAAACAGCAATTTATTATCTAAATGGAGAGAAACTGCAAAGTGCTACAGTAAAAAGGGATCTGGGGGTCCTGGTGCATGAAACACAAAAAGTTAGTATGCAGGTGCAGCAGGTGATCAGGAAGGCCAATGGAATCTTGGCTTTTATTGCAAGGGGGATGGAGTATAAAAACAGGGAAGTCTTGCTGCAGTTATACAGGGTATTGGTGAGGCCACACCTGGAATACTAGGTGCAGTTTTGGTTTCCATATTTAAGAAAAGATATACTTGCTCTCGTGACGGTTCAGAGAAGGTTCACTCGGTTGATTCTGGAAATGAGGGGGTTGACGTATGAGGAAAGGTTGAGTAGTTTGAGACTCTACTCAATGGAGTTCAGAAGAATGAGAGGCGAACTTGTCGAAACATATAAGATTGTGAGGGGGCTTGATCGGGTGGATGCGGGGAGGATGTTTCCACTGATGGGTGAGACTAGAACTAGGGGGCATAATCTAAGAATAAGGGGCTGCCCTTTCAAAATTGAGATGAGGAGAATCTTCTTCACTCAGAGGGTAGTAAATCTATGGAATTTGCTACCCCAGAGAGCTGTGGAAGCTGCAAAATTAAACAAGTTTAAAATGGAGATAGACAGTTTCCTAGCAGATAAGGGAATTAGGGGTTACGGGGAGAGGGCAGGGAAGTGGACGTGAGTCTAAGTTTGGATCATCCATGATCCTATGGAATGGCGGAGCAGGACCTAAGGGCCATATAGCCTACTCCTGCTCCTACTTCTTATGTTCTTATGTTCTTATATTAACAAAGGACCAGGTCCGTATAGCACCTTCTGTGTAAGCGTTCCTGACTTGCTGATAAGGAATTGGGTGCTGCCTCGGGAAAAGGGCTCGGGTAGGTATGGCGGGGGATGTCAAAGTGAGGATGGCATTGATAATGCCAAGAAGGAAATCACTGTGTCTGTAGAAATAAATCTTAGGCCAGCGCTTTTTCTATATTCCTTCAAAATGGAATAATTTAGGTTCAAAGATTCCCTGAGATATGAAGTGGAAGATCTGCCCCATTGATTCAAATGATGCAGCAATGAAACAACATCACAGGCAACCTCATCAACTAAATATGGAAGGACATTGATGCTATTGTGCCAATTCAATAAAATTACATCCAGTGTTTGTACACATTTGACATGAGTTGGGCACCATAAAATATCATATTTTTGGCCTGATAATTGAGCCCCAGGCCTAATTTGCAGCTGTCATATTTGCCTTTAACTTCAATTAAACATCAGCTCGGCTACACTCTGTAATGTGCAGAATATTACTATCAAATTCTAATACCACAGGGTGGACAACAATGAGCCAAAGCCAACAAGGCAGACGTCTCGTTACTCGGAAGGAGCAATAACCTGCTGTTTGAACATGTTAATACTAAACGGTCACAAGCAACAAGAAATGTGGAAACTGACCAGCCGAGAAAATTAAAAGCATTTCTGAAGCGGCCAGCTTCTGTTAAGGTGCTTTCCCAACTTTGATACTGTGCAGTCACATGGTTCACATAGAGAGCGAGAGGGAACAGTACAGCAACAGGAAATGATAGCTTTAGAAAATATTTGAAAGTCTTCTTCCTGTTGTACTGTCAACCGTGGTTCAATGGGTCGCACTCTCACACAAGCTGATGGGATCAAGTCCCTACTCCAGAGAGCTGGGCACAAAAATCTGGGGCTGACACTCCAGTACAGTGCTGAGGGAGTGCTGTACTGTCGAAGGTGCCGCCTTTCAGATTTTTCTGCTCTCTCAGTTGGACGTAAATGATCCCATGGCAGAATTTCAGAAAAGGAGCATGGAATTTATTCCCGAATGACCTGGCCAATATTTATTCCGCATTCAACATCACAGAAACAGATTATCTGGTCATTACCACATTGCTGCTTGTGGGAGCTTGCTGTGCACAAATTAGCTGCCAAGTTTTCTATATTGCATGTCACTAATTTTCAAAAAGTACTTCATTGGCTGTATAGCGTTTTGGGACGTCCGGTGGCCGTGAAAGGCGCTATATAAATGCAAATCCTTCTTTCATTTCACAGGATAGGTGGCTAGCTGGGAGAGGTTTTGATCTCAGCTTCATTAATATATGTTATACCTCTTATCTTGTGAAAGTTTAATGCATGAAATTTACTCTGCTTACGGGTTTGTGTCTTTGCTTTCCATTTGTCACTCATTAGCGTGCAGTGAAGGGAATAAAGGCGAACAGCATTAAAGAGTATCCACGTCAAACAGCACATACCATTCACTACACCTGGCACAGATGAATGCTGTACTACTGGCAGAATTTTAACTGATATATATTACCCCGAATAAATGGTTTCGTTGGCACTGCCACTCACCTTCTCCTCTTGTGTTTGTAGAACCTACACAACGGACTGTGAACTTCTTCATCCACCATGTTATAGCTTTCGGCTCCTGACCTTTAATGTCCTTCTCCTCCCTCTAGACCGCCGCCACTCGATAAATGATTCTAGCCTCTCTGATACCTTGGAGATTTAACCCTTCCATTGACAACTGCTCAAATATTTTCTGTTCCTTTCCCATTGACACACAAAATCTTGGCATCGCAATTTTGTCTTCAGACTGAACTCCAGCCGAAGCAACTGTCTCGAAAGCTCACCGTTAATGAGCAGCGATAATGATTAAGCTGAGGCTACAGTGCGAGTCACATGAACGGGTGGCACTACACCCATTCGATCATCATCTTCTGTTTGAAGTAGGAATTACAGTCAATATTTACATTGAAACACAGAAGATAGGAGCAGGAGTAGGCCATTGGGCCCCTCGAGCCTGCTCCGCCATTCAATGAGATCATGACTGATCATCCAAATTCAGCACCCTGTCCCTGCCTTCTCCCCATATCCCTTGATCCCTTTAGCCTTAAGAGATATATCTAACTCCTTCTTGAATATAATTAATGAATTGGCCTCTACTTGCTTCTTTGGTAGAGAATTCCACAGGTTCACCACTCTCTGGATGTAGAAATTCCTCCTCCTCTCTGTCCTAAATGGCTCACCCCTTATTTTTAGATTGTGACCCCCTGGATCTGGACTCCCCGACCATCAGGAACATCCTTCCAGCATTTAGTCTGTCTAGTCCTGTTAGAATATTATAAGTTTCGATCAGATCACCTCTCATTCTTCTAAACTCCAGCGAGTACAAACACAATCGTCCCAATCTCTCCTCATACGTCATTCCTGACATCCCATGTATCAGCCTGGTGAATCTTTGCTGCACTCCTTCCAAATGGCAAGAAGATCCTTCCTCAGCTAAGGCGATCAAAGCTGCACACAATACTCAAGATGTGGTCTCACCAAAGCCCTGTACAACTGCAGCAACACATCCTTGTTCCTGTACTCAAACCCTCTCGCTACGAAGGCCAACATACCATTTGCCTTCTTAACCGCCTGCTGCACCTGCATGCTTACCTTCAGTGACTGGTGCACAAGGACGCCCAGGTCTCGTTGCACTTCCGCTTCTCCCAATCTATTGTCATTCAAATAATAATCTGCCGCCTTGTTTTTGACACCAAAGTAGATAACCTCGCATTTTTCCAGGTTATATTGCATCTGCCATGCTTCTGCCTAATCGCCCAACCTGTCCAAATCATACTGGAGTTTCTCGGCATCCTCCTCACAGCACACACGACCACCCAGCTTTGCAATGAATGAGCAGTGGCCAAAGGAAGGGTTAAATCTCCAAACAGAAAGCGCACTAAACAATGTCAAGATCACAGCATTATAAATCACCTCCTGGGTAACTGCCATGTCACTACTTCCCCAGTTGCAGGTTCCAATCTTATAACGCTTCTGTTTTACATCCTGCTGTTAGTGGAGTTATCTGGCTGGTGACACAACAGACCTGCACTCAATCATTCCAGAAAGGACATATTGTGGTCAACGCGGTTAAACAGTGTTGATGATTCTAACGCTGACATGCTTCCGTTTGCCTCAATTAAAATAAGTTTTCCAGCCCTTTAGCTTTTCCACTCCCGACTTAACATAGAAACATAGAAGATAGGAGCAGGAGTAGGCCATTCGGCCCCTCGAGCCTGCTCCGCCATTCAATGAGATCCTGGCTGATCATCCAAAGTTATGGAATGTCTCTCCCAGTGTACGGAATTAAACCAGCAGCTGCTATCTTCGTAGTTACCGAAATAAAGTCAAAATAATCAAATAATATCCCATCCATATCAGTTCCATCAAGCAGTCTCATTAGAAGGTTGTCCAGTTACTGCACCATCCGACCATACAACGAGATGGAAAAGGTTGGTGTACTACTGCTGAGGGTACTGACCGATCAACCTGGATGTCAAGTTCTCGTCACTGCTATTATTTCGTCACCAGCTGCAAAAGTAATCATCCAAGCTGCTGGATTGTTGAATAAATCCAACTGGTTAACGACTGTCTTTGGGGGAAGGAATTCTTCCCACCCACCCCAATCAAGTCTAGTCCCACAAAATAAAAACAGAATCCCCATCGATAGATCACAAGAGCTGATCAGTAATGAGGCAATAATCTGATCAGAGGAATGCAATTAATCACAGCCCAATTGACCAGCAAAACACCCAAATCCCATCGCTAATTCAGCTATCATATGTGAGCCGGTGTCCCTAGGGGCTTCATAAATAGATTCATAGTGTACAAAAACAACTCACCATTCACGACTGGGTGCTGGAGGACTGCAAAGTGTTACCCTGATCCGTTGGATGTGGGCTCGCTGGGCTCCATGTGAAGCATGCTGCATCCACTGTTTAAGGTCAACATTTTCCTGTGTTGTAGCGTCAATTGGTTGTCACCTCATGTTCAGGTACGCGTGACGCTGCCCCTCCCACCATCTTCTACACTCGTTATTGAACCAGGTTTGTTGATCTGGCTGGAGGGCGTTGGAGGAGTGAGGGATATGGTGGGACATGAGGCAACAGCTTGTGCTGGAACACCTCATGGTTTCCACATTCTGAGCTGCTGGCTCTGTTCTTAACCTGTCCCATTCATAAAAGTGATAGTGCCCCACGACACGCTGGAGGGTGTCCTCAGTGCAAAAACGGGAATTAACCTTCACGAGTAATGTGAGGTTGTTATCTGTGACAAAATCATCATGGACTGGTGCATTTGTGTCAGGGATATTGTAGAGGACGAGGTCAAGTTATCTATTTCCTCATGTTGCTTATCTCACTGACAGCTATGTACTTCAGGATTTTGCCAGCTTGGACGGTGATGGATGTATGAGCCACACATGCTAATGGACAATCAAGTCCCACCACCAGAGGACATTCTTTGTCCTTGCTCCCCTCAGAGCTGGCGATCAGCTTGGTGGAATATTGATCCACCAGTTGATGGAAGGCGGTAGGTGGTAATGAACAGGTTGACTCCTTTCCTATGTTTGACCAGAAGTCTTGAGACTTCACGGGGATATGGTCAATGTTGATGACTCCTAGGGGAACTCCCCACAACTCTATTTTACTGTGCCACACATCACTGGGGGCGACTGCCCTGTCGGGGGAAAGGACATAACCAAGGATGTTGAGGGAGGAATCTGGGACGTTGGCTGAAGGTATGATTCTGTAAGTATCATTGTATCAGACTGATACCTGACTATGTTTAGAGACAGCTCTCACACCTTTGGCATCAGGTAGTAAGGAGGCCTTTGCAGGATCAGACTGGGCTGGGTATGCCCTTTGTAGTATCTTGCTTTGATGTGTGTCACAGTGGAGGGATCCGTCATGTACAGTTATTTGTTTTCCTTTCCAGCGATTTGGTACAACGGCGTTGTTTGCTCTGCGGCTTCAGATTGAAGGTCAGAACCAACTACATCAATGGATTTACATGTAGGCCAAACCGGGAATGGACAGCAAGCTTCCCTCCTTAATGGACATTGGGCAAGCTTGCGGACTTTAGCAATTAAAATCTAAGAACTAACCTCAGTGAAAAATTACCTAAACTTACATAGATTTAATAGCACAGAAATAGACCATTCGCTCCAAATGGTCTCTGGCAGTGCTTATGATCCGCATGAAGCTCCTTCCACCCGACTTCATCCAACTCTATCAGCATATCCTACATATCCTTTCTCTCTCATGTACTTCTCCAGCCTCCCCTTAAATGCAACTATGCTATTCGCTTCAACTACTCTATGTGGCAGTAAGTTGAAAGTCTGCAGGAAAATATCCACGTGATCTCGCAAAACAACGGGGTTCAAGAACGAACACGCAACAAGAGACATCTTGTGTTTGTCCATCACTGTAACTGTTGGCACTGCGAGCTAGACTCTGTTCATGAGCTCATTCGCTCTTTCTCATAAAGGATGACATGAACCTTGTCATTCAGGTGAAAATTACTGATGTAATAATACTGGGCGGCCTGCTTGTGGCGCTGTCCAGGGAGAGGATAAATACTCGGGCATGGGCCCAGCTTGTGCAGGACATTCTTTAACAGGAACTAGTGAAGGACACAACTAGATCTCCATGTTGAAAAACAGTTGATTAAAGCCTTGTTTAATAATCAGACCAAGTGCCTAGTAGTTTTCTTATGTCAAACGACATGTGTTCAACTTTAGCAACCATGATCGCATCATTTATTTCTACAAGGAAAACAGGAAGGAATTATATAATCCCTTTCACTTTGTTAAACATCCTAAGGTGCTTCACAGGAGCATTATCAAACAAAAATTGACACCGAGCCACATGAGGTGATATTAGGACAGATGATCAAAAATCTTGGTCAAATAGATAGTTTATAAAGAGCGTCTTCAAGGGGGTAAGTGTGGTAGAGAGGCAGAGAGGGTTAGGCAGGGAATTCCAGAGCTTAGGGCCCAGGCAGCTGAAAGCACGGCCACCAATGGTGGAGCGATTAAAATCAGGGATGCTCAAGAGGCCAGAATTAGAGGAGCGCAAATATCTCGGGGGGTTTGTGGGGCTGAAGCAGATTACAAAGATCGATATAGGCAAGGCAATTGAGGGATTCCAAAAAAAGAATGAGAATTTTTAAATCGATGTGTTGCTTAAGCGGGAGCCAAATTAAATCAGCGAGCACAGAGGTGAACGGGACTTGGTGCGAGTCAGGAGACAGGCCGAATGACCTCAAGTTTACAGAGGGTAGAACGTGGCAGGTTGGCCAGCTGTGCGTTGGAATAATCAAGCCTAGAAGTAACAGAGTTTATTGCTTGTTCCTGTTATTCAGTGAGTAACAACTCCATCAATATTAACATTAAAATTCAGTCTTTGTGATGAACGTTTCGAACCCGGAAGCTGTTTCTGTTATAGAGTCATAGAGTGTACAGCACAGAAAGAGGCCCTTCGGCCCATCGTGTCCACGACGGCCATCAAGCCCTGTCTATTCTAATCCCATTTTCCAGCACTTGGCCCGTAGCCTTGCAAGCTATGGCGTTTCAAGTGCTCATCTAAATGCTTCTTGAATGTTGTAAGGGTTCCTGCCTCTACCTTCCTTTCAGGCAGTGAGTTCCAGATTCCAACCACCCTGTGGGTGAAAAAGTTTTTCCTCATATCCCCTCTAAACTTCCTGCCCCTTACCTTGAATCTATGCCCCCTGGTTATTGACCCCTCCACTATGGGAAAAGTTCCTTTCTATCTACCCTATCTATGCCCCTCATAAATTTGTACACCTCAATCAGGTCCCCCGTCAGCCTTTTCTGCTCTCAGGAAAACAACCCCAGCCTGTCCAGTCTCTCTTCATAGCTGAAGTGCTCCAGCCCAGGTAACATCCTGGTGAATGTCCTCTGCACCCTCTCCAATGCAATCACATCCCTCCTATAGTTTGGCGTCCAGAACTGCACACAGTATTCTAGCTGTGGCCTAACTAGCGTTTTATACAGCTCCATCATAACCTCCCTGCTCTTATATTCTATGCCTCGGCTAATGAAGGCAAGTATCCCATATGCCTTTTCAACCACCTTATCTACCTTTCCTGCTGCCTTCAGGGATCTATGTACATGCACATCAAGGTCCTTCTGATCCTCTGTCCTTCCTAAGGTGCTACCATTCATAGTTTATTCCCTTGCCTTGTTAGCCCTCCCAAAATGCATCACCTCACACTTTTCAGGGTTAAATTCCATTTGCCACCGTTCTGCCCATCTAACCAACCAGTTTATATCGTCCTGCAGACTGAGGTTTCCCTCCTCGCTATTTACCAGTCCACCAATTTTCATGTCATCTGTGAACTTCTTGATCATACCTCCTACGTTCATATATAAATCATTAATGTACACTACAAACAACAAAGGAACCAGCACCGATCCCTGCGGTACACCACTGGACACAGGCTTCCAGTCACAAAAACCACCTTCGACCATCACCCTCTGTCTCCTGCCACTAGGCCAATTTTGGATCCAATGTACCAAATTGCCCTGGATCCCATGGGCTCTTACCTTCTTGACCCGTCTCCCATGTGGGAGTTTGTCAAAGGCCTTACTGAAGTCCAGGTAGACTACGTCAACTGCGCTACCCTCGTCCACACACATAGTCAACGCCGCGAAAAATTCAATCAAATCGGTTAGACATGATCTCCCCCTTACATAGCCATGCTTACTATTCCTGATTAATCCTTGCCTTTCCAAGTGGAGACTAATTCAGTCACTCAAAATTGTTTCCAATAATTTCCTGAACACTGATGTTAGGCTCACTGGCCTGTAATTCCCTGGTTTATCCCTACTCCCCTTATTGAATAATGGTACTATGTTAGCTGTTCTCGAGTCCGCTGGCCCCTCCCCTGTGGCCAGAGAGATTCTGAAAATTTGTGTCCGAGCCCCTGCAATCTCCTGCCTTGCCTCACACAGCAACCTGGGATACATCTTGTCTGGGGCTGGGGATTCACCCTATTTTAAGCCCACTAAAACCGCTAGTACCTCCTCCATCTCAATAAAATTTGTTCAAGTATATCACAATCCCTCTGCCTGATTTATATGCCTAAATCGTCCATCTCTATAATGAACACTGATGCAAAATATTCATTTAAAACCTCACCTACATCTTCTGACTCTAAACACAGATTGCCACTTTGGTCCCAAATGGGCCCTACTCTTTCCCTGGTTTAACTCTTGAACTTAATATACTTATAAAACACCTTGGAATTTTCCTTTATTTTGCCCACCAGTGTGCTTTCATGCCATCTCTTCGCTCTCCTAATTACTTTTTACGTACCCCCCTGCACTTTCTATACTCCTGTAGGCCTTCCACTGTTTTTAGTCCTTTGTATCTGCCAAAAGCCTCCCTCTCTTTCCCAATCCATAAGTTATGCACATCTTAACTTAGAAACATTTCACCTGATACAGAATTCACTCGAAATCAAAGGTAATTTATTTGTGAAATTTTGAGACATGGCACACAGCTGAGATTATATATATGAATTCACATTCAAATGTCCATCCATAGAAACAATTCGCAATAAATTCAATTTATTTAGCAACTGTCACGGGCCCAGGGAATGACTGATTACTGCCAATTAAAATGATTATGAAATGTGGTCACTGTAGTACCGTGGGGAAACGTGGCTGTCAATTTCCTCACAGCAAGGTCCTATAAACAGCAATGAGATAAATGATTCGATGATCAGTTTGAGGGCTATGTGTTAACTGATCAATGTCACCAGAACAGCCAGGGAGAAATGCCCTGCTCTTCTTTAACTAGTGCAGTGAGATCTGTTACCTCCTTGTGAGAGAGTGAACAGGACTTTGGTTCACCTCTCATCAGGAAGACAGCATCTCACGAAGTGCATCCCTCAAGTGCCAGGCTACATTATGTGCACAAGTGTGAGCCAGAGTTCTAGCAAAGAGCCCAGGCTGACACTTCAGCGCAACGTTGAGGTTATTGTGGATCAGAATAATAAGCTCAGGCCAGTATTAATACAATCGTGCAAACTATTGAGTTCAACCGCTTGAAGGCATATTAGTTAAACTCTAATTACAAAGTGCACAACAACATGAATTGTTCCAGGGATGGGACAGGAATGAGGATCTGAAAGGCAGATGCAAGAAATGAAAGCAGCCAATTGAACCTTAATCCTGCAGATTTTCAGCGGTTCTGAGATTGTTGTTCACTACAAGAGTGTGGTTACGGTAGAGTTTCTCAGAAAACGCATCAATGAATTGGCGGAGATGAGGCATATCATAAGCACCAGTCCACCCTGATAGTCCAAGTACACTCCAATCTTCCTAGGCTTCACTTTTAGCTTGAGGCTGAAGAATGTGTCCCTAATTCATTTGTATTCCTCATCCACAACAATCAGACTGAAAGAAAGACTTGCATTTATATAGCACCTTTCATGACCACCCGACGTCTCAATGCACTTTACAGACATTGAAGTACTTTTGGAGTGCAGTCACCGTTGTAATGTATGAAACGTGGCAGCCAATTTGCACCCAGCAAGGTCCCACAAACGGTAATGTGATAATGACCAGATAATGTTTTTTAGTGATGTAAATTGAAGGATAATCATTGGCCCGGACACCAGGAAAAACTGCCCAGCTCTTCTTCGAAGTGAGACTTGAACCCACAACCTTCTGACCCAGAGGCGAGTGTGCTACCAACTGAGCCACACCTGACACTGTGGGGTCTGCGCCGACTAGGTTGTTCCTACCTCAGACACCATCCGTTCAAAGGACTTTAAGGCCATTCCAGCATTCCTGTGTGCAGTTTTTTCCAACAACACCAACAGATTTTACATTCTTGCCGTGGATCCCTCAGAATTCAGACTAAAAAGACATCAATGCCCCATCTTCGGGTGTCAGGATGTTCCTTCCGTTACTTTGCTAGTCTGACTTTGATCAGGTTCTTTGATAGTAAGAAATAACGATTCATTGTGATAAGATCCGAAGCCAAAGAGGTTGGAGCTGGGCTGATGCTGTGTCATTTGTTTCCACATTATTAACTGTACAGTTCCTGTGAATATCAGCCATGACTCATTGCCTTCCGCTAATGATCCTTTCCTATCAATTTTATTAATCTTCCCCTTCAAATAAGCATTTCCGTTCAACGTTTCAGCCTATCTTGTTCCATTTGTATCAGAGATATTGCCAATTCTTGTTCTGTAGACGTTCATTCTCTTGATTCTCTTGAAGATTTGCTTCCATTATTTCTATTATCTGCCCATCACATTTCTTGGACTATAGCAAAATACTGCAGATGCTGGAAATCCGAAATAACAACAGAAAATGCTGGAAAAACTCAGCAGGCCAGGCAACATCCGTGGAGAGAAAATAGAGTCAACGTTTCGGGTCAAAACCCTTTTTCAAGTCTAAAGAAGCACAGGAAATGAAATAGATTAAGAGGCCAGGCTGGGAGAGAACAAAAGAGAAGTGAAGAGACATTAAGAGGTATTCAAAATGAGACGAGATGGTGATAGGACTAGTGGAGACAAAAGACGGCTCTAGATTAGGTGTGAAATGCGCTGGCAGAATGGGAGACAGCTGCCATGTGGGAGAGAGAAAAAGAAAGAAAGGGGGGGAGAAAGGCCAAAACAAAGATGTGGATAAAAAATATAAGTAAAAATGTAATAGGGGCCGAGGTTATGATCTGAAATTGTTGAACTCGATATTGAGTCCGGAAGGCTGTAAAGTGCCTAATCGGAAGAGGAAGTGCTGTTCCTCGAGTTTACGGTGAGCTTCCGTGGAACAATGCAAGAGGCCGAGGACAGTGAGGTCCGAGTGGGACTGGGGCGGTGAATTAATATGACAGGCGGCCGGAAGCTCGGGGTCACCCTTAAGGACTGAATGGAGGTGTTCTGCAAAGCGTTCACCTAATCTGCATTTGGTCTCCCCAATGTAGAGGAGATCACATCGTGAGCAGCGAGTACAGTATACTAGATTGCAAGAAGTACAAATATATCGCAGTTTCACCTGGAAGGGGTGTTTGGGGCCCTAGACACATTTCCAGGCTCTTTGGTTAACAGTTGCTCTACTTTCATTGAGAATATGGCGTATTTATACATACCCAGATGTAATTTGGGCTTGCAGTCTGCTGGACTGTTCCCAACCTGTAAAAGTTTATGTGTCTGTTCCTGTCCTACTTCTGTTTCTTGAGCAATTGATTCCTCCTCTGCGGGAGCATCCGAGAATTTTTTATGTGATCCTCGCAGATTTCAATAGCCAAGTTAATCAGGAGGAATGGCTGGGTCCTCTGGCTCAGCTCATCTCTCCCACCAAGGCGTTTCACACAGATCAATTTCTACTTCACAGAAAGTGTCCTGTTCTTCCTGACTCTCCTACATGTTCTGCTAAAATAAGTGTAAAGTGTTCAGTGCGGATTTGTCACTGTAACCTATATATTAGAGAGGGAATAGCATCAAAACAGACATAGCTGTCCTTTAAAAGAAATATAGTAGCAAATTATCTGCGTTGCAGGCAAGCAATCTCTTCTGCAAAGGTTTTTAAAAAACACCCCTCAAACAGAAATTCAATCCAGGGACATAATGACCATGTTCTTTCTGTTCTGGCAGTCTGGAGACAACGTTTTGTCCAATGTTTCTTTTCCTGTATAAAAAAACAAACATATAATGACATTGGATTGACTTAGTAGAATTGAGGATGATTGATGCAAGTTGTATCCCTGCCTTGTCGAACTCCAGTACCATTGCTGAATGGGACATCTGGGGTCAGGGACACTGCCAGAACACACTCTATCAGGTTCCTGCCCACCTGTCCCTCTGGAGAAGTATAATAAAAAAAATTACGGGTAACACCACATTGGGTGTTGTAATTAAAACAGAGGAGGCCCACAACATATGCAGGAAGTTATTAATAAACCTGCAGATTGGGCGTGTAATTGGCAAGTAACGTTCTATATGTTTATATAGAAGTGTAAGGTGGCACGTTTAGGTAGAACGCATCAGGAGGCTACATACTCTGTTGGAAATAAGTGCCTAAATGGGGTAGAGGAGCCGTGGAATCTGGGGGTACTTTTGTACAAATCACTAAAAGTAGCGAAGCAGGTAAATAAGCCCATAAAAAGCAAATAGACCATTTTGGTTAATTTCTACAAGGATAGAATTGAAAATCAGGGAAGATCTTGAGTATTGTGTGCAGTTCTGGTCGCCTTATCTGAGGAAGGATGTTCTTGCCATGGAGGGAGTGCAGCGAAGATTCACCAGGCTGATACCTGGGATGGCAGGAATGACGTATGAGGAGACATTGGGTCGATTGGGCTTGTACTCGCTGGAGTTTAGAAGAATGCGAGGGGATCTCATTGAAACTTAGAAAATTCTAACAGGACTAGACAGACTAGATGCAGGAAGGATGTTCCCGATTGTCAGGGAGTCCAGAACGAGGGGTCACAGTCTAAGGATAAGGGGTAGGCCATTTAGGACAGAGATGAGGAGGAATTCCTTCACCCAGAGAGTGGTGAACCTGTGGAATTCTCTACCACAGAAGGCAGTAGAGGCCAATTCATTAAATATATTCAAGAAGGAGTTGGATATATTTCTTAAGGCTAAAGGGATCTAGTGATATGGGGAGAAAGCAGGGACCGGGTACTGAATTTGGATGATCAGCCATGATCTCATTGAATGGCGGAGCAGGCTCGAGGTGCCGAATGGCCTACTCCTGCTCCTATCTTCTATGTTTCTATGTTTCTATGTTAACATTGTACTGCACCATGGTTAGAGTACACTTGGAATACTGTGAACGGTTCCAGTCTCCATATTATAAAATGCATATAGAGGTCTGCAGAAGCTGCAAAAAAAGTTTACTAGAATCATACCACAATTGAGAGGTTATACCTATCAGGAATTATTCAACAGGCATTGTCTCTTTTCTCTGGAAAACAAAAGACTGAGGGTTGAGCAGTTTTGCTAATATTGTGTTGAACCTGGGTTAGACCACACTTAGAATACTGTGAACAGTTCTGGTCTCCATATTATAAAAAGGATATAGAGGCACGGAGCAGGTAAAAATGAATTACTAGAATTATATCAGAACAGGAGTGTTTTAACTATCAGGAATGATTGAGCGGGCAGCAGTCTTTTTTTGAGAAGGGAGAACACTAGGGGTTGACCTGATAGAGGGTTTTGACATTATGAAAGGGGTTGATAGGTTAGCTGTAGAGAACATGTTTGCACTTACGGATGAGACCAGAACTATGGGCATGGATATAAGATAGTCACTGATAAATCCAATAAGCAATTCAGGAGAAACATCTTAATCAGGAGAGTGGTAAGAGGTGGAACTCGGAAGCGCAAGTAATGGTTGAGATCAACATCATCGATGCATTTACAGAGATGCTAGATAAACGCATGAGGGAGTAAGGTATAGAAGGATATGCTGATGGGGTTGATGAAGAAGGGTGGGATGAGGTTCGTGTGGAGCATAAACTCCGACATGGACCTGTTGGGCCGACTGACCTGATTCAGTGCTGTAAATACTATGTAATACTGCCGAACTGGATATGTGGTGCCTTCTGCAAGGCTCTGTATTAGGTATAACGATGTAGGCATGCCATTTCCAGAGAATTTTACAGAATAACTCAAAACATTTTAGACAAATCTAAAATTTGCAATTATATTTAATGCCTTACCTTTGGGCGGGTTAACATTCACGAAATGCTCAACAATAAATATCACCATCACAATGACCACGAAGGCACTGAGGCAGAGTCGGACTAAGGGCACCATGAGATATTGTTCTGTGGAAGAAGCAACGAGCATTGATAGTTCATTGTGTGCAAGTCTTAAGTTAGTAATTAACGCTTCCAAATTCAACTGAAATTGAACATGAACGCTTGCTTTACTATTTACACAAAGACATTGTAAACACCCGCTGGCCGTTCCTCTACTGCAACAAGAACAATACAGTAATGACACATTATATTCAGGGTAATAATTGTAGGAGTTTAACATATTTTCCTTCAAAATGCTTAACGTGTTCCTTTAGAACTCATTTGCCAGAGTTCATGAATGGAGGGAATGCATTTACGACGTTCTTAAACATGACCATTGAAGCAACTACTGCTATTATTTGTCTGCAGTGAATCTTGTTGAATTTTACAGCTTGGTCAATGTTAATTCGGTTCGATTCGGTTCTCACTTATTCATACTCTTGTTGTAACATTGCATGCGTATGTCACAGTGAGAGTACTGGGGGCACAAAGGAAGGAATTAATGCTGTTAACTTGTTTTGCGCTGCAGTCGATGTCAGTTAATCCATGAATTAGATTCCCCGTGGCATTGTCAGTATTGCCCGCTCCTGTCAGTAGGAATGCGAGCTCTGTGAGGCAAATGGCAGATATTAAGTGATATAGGTGAATATATAATGCATCAGATTATCCTGATAAACTGATAAATTTTGAAATGCACTGTTCTATTCCGAACGTCTGTTGTGCACTCAACGGATTTTTATTACTTAAGTAGAAAACATCATGTTTTATCATTTTGGGTCATGAGTAACTATGCGTGAAGACCGGCACTCGTTGAATTGCAAACATTTACAGAGAGGTTGAAGAACATCTATCCACCCTAATCCCACACTCCAGCTCTTGGTCCGTAGCACTGTAGTTTACGGCACTTCAAGTGTATTTCCAAGTAATTTTTAAATGTGATGAGGGTTCCTGCCTCTACCAGCCATTCAGGCAATGGGTTTCAGACCCACACCTCCCTCTGGGTGAAAGAAGTTATCCTCAACTCTCCTCTTATCCTGCTACCAATTAGTTTAATTCCATGTCCCCTGGTTATTGAACACTGACATGGATTTTTAGAAATCACAATTAGTTGAAGCATAGCTTCATGGGTAAGAATATGTAGTCAAGGCATTTCTGCCGGGCAACAACAGTCAGAACTAAAGAGGCTTTGCATATGGCTCAGAAGTGAAGCATTGGCACCCTTCAGGAATTTAGTGGTTAACAATGCAGCTTGCACACGAGACAACAGCGGAGACAGTTCAGAGATGCTGACCGCAAGGTCTTGATGCTTTTGCAAGATTAGATAAAACAGGTACAGAAGCGACAACCACAAGAAATGGAACCTAGAGTTAAGTAAAACCACACGGGGCACAGTCAAACAGAAATGCAGACATGTGGTTTTACGAAGGGTCAGGAAATAAAACATCAGGTGGTCAAGTGACAATAAATATTATGTGACGCGAAATGGGGAGTCAGCCAATTAACAAATGTGCATGCGGGCTTTAGAGCCTGCCACGGTTTTTGTATGCTTAAATACCGGAGACCAAAGACAATCGTAGAGTCAGCCAGGAACGAGCTGTGGGAACTCTAAGCTGTACTCCCTGATGAGCCTATAGGTACCTCCGCGGATTGTTTGTTTTGTACTGTTGAATAATTTTGTGTTTTCTATGTTTCCAATAAAATGCTTGGATATTTTACCATTTGCTGACTAGTGTGCGGATTTAATTAATTTTATTTTGCCACAACAAACACTCTGCTAAGGGTATAGGTCCTTCCTATCCACTCTAGCTAGGCTCCTCAAAATGTTATACACCTCAATTAAGTCGACCCTGAGCCTCCTCTGTTCCAAAGAAAACAACACCAGCCTATCCAATCGTGCTGATCACTTTGACGAAAAGTCCTATTGTCTCCTTCCTAAACTCGCTGTCAGGTTTAGTACCGTTATGATCATGTGAAACGCCTTGTGACGTTATACAGCTTTAAAGGCGCTATATATTGGACAGGTGCTACAGATAGACCTCTTGCTTTGTCTCGTGTAACCTTCGAGTTTTTGCAGCAAGGATGAAGGCAATGGAAGGCGTCCTTGTTTGGGGATGAAAGGGAACATTCCTCGACATCTGAAAATCAAGCTGCTACAGGAAGGACTGAAAACCTTGGCAACAGCAGAAACTAGGAGAGTCCTCACACGGTTCCTGAGATGCCTTGGTCACTGAATGTGAAGTGAGAAGAATCATTTGGGACCGGGCAGACTAAACATTAAAAGGGAACTTTGAGAGTTGTGGCAACTGGGGTGAGTTTGCTGCGATATGGAAACGATAATGTTTGAAATCTCTTGGCAATGGCCTCGGATCTTAGTTAGATGCACCGACTACAATTAGCCACAATTCAGTTGTTGTTTTGTGACGAAGTTCAGTTTGATCATGCATTGTCATGGAGTCCAGATAAAGTATCATCACACACAGACCCGCAAACAGGAGTGTGTGGGTACCAGTAGACGAGGCTCTGAGTCCATGTAGAATACTTAGATCAAAGTGTGCACAATTCGTCTTTAATTGTGCCGACCCGACTGGTGAGCAAATAGTTGAATCACATTTGCACAACCCTGTTCGCAAATCCATTCATCAGCTTTTCATTCATCCACCGATATAATGTAACCTTGACTGATTACTTCCTGAACCATTATCCTTGATAGGGAATTCCATATCTTCCACATCTCGTGCTATAAAGAGTTTTTTCTTGCTCTCTTACATTTAATATTGTAATTCTGTCCCCTTCATTATTAATCCTAACTATTGGGAATAGTTTGGTTTTATCGGTCTTCTCCCATTCTTTTATAATTGAAACCTTTTGCATCATATCGCCCCGTAATGTTCATTGTTTCAATTAAGGAAGCCTGAGTATTTCAAGGATTTTTTTATTTTTATTTTATTTCATCATAACCGGCAGTATCTGAGTGAATCTGAATTGTACCATAGAAGCTTAGAAGATAGAAGCAGAAGTAGGCCATTCGACCCCTCGAGCCTGCTCCGCCATTCAATAAGATCATGGCTGATCATCCAAACTCAGTACCCTGTCCCTGCCTTCTCGCCATATCCCTTGATCCTTTTAGCCTTAAGAAATATATCCAACTCCTTCTTGAATATATTTAATGGATTGGCCTCTACTGCCTTCTGTGGTAGAGAATTCCACAGGTTCACCACTCTCTGGGTGAAGAAATTCCTCCTCATCTCTGTCGTAAATGGCTTACCTCTTATCCTTAGACTGTGACCCCTGGTTCTGGACTCCCCTGCCATTAGGAACATCCTTCCTGCATCTAGTCTGTCTAGTCCTGTTAGAATTGTATAAGTTTCAATGAGATCCCCTCTCATTCTTCTAAATTCCAGCGAGTATAAGCCCAATCGATCCAATCTCTCCTCATACGTCATTCCTGCCACCCCAGGTATCAGCCTGGTGAATCTTCGCTGCACTCCCTCCATGGCAAGAACATCCTTCCTCAGTTAAAGCGACCAAAACTGCACAAAGTACTCAAGACGTGGTCTCACCAAGGCCCTGTACAACTGCAGCAAGATATCTGAAGTATGAATGTATTTCAATTTCTGATCAATCCACTTGAAAATATTCTTGGGCACTGATTGGCTGTTAAAGTTTAGGATCAGCATTCGAAGTCAATCAGGCCTTGCAGTAAATGGAGTAGCGCCTAAGTATACCTCTATATTTTGCACATATTATTGATCTTGGGCACAGCTCGTTTGCTGCAGACAAATGGAAGATCTTCAGTTCACCCTATTAGGCAGCATTGAAGGTACACAGCCAGACAGTCCCTGGTATGTGGGCTCTCTTCAGATAGTGATGGACCAACGCAAAGTGGGTTGAAGATGAATTCGGGAGTTACCTGGAAATTCTACACAAGTAAATAAAGAGAGTTAACTAACCCATCCACTGTTTATTTCGTGACCATTATTTGAGGATAACAGGTTTAGATTCTGCGTGCTATACAGCAGATTAAGATTAAGATAATATATCAAAAACAGATCCCTAGTTAAATATAGCATGGAAATAAGTACATCTCAGTTCGATTTTAAACGGATTTGGTCACCTATGTTAACTATATATGATCCAACGAGACAGACATTGAGATACAATTGTTTTGAAATGTGT
This sequence comes from Somniosus microcephalus, assembly GCF_052327205.1. Classification (NCBI taxonomy): domain Eukaryota; kingdom Metazoa; phylum Chordata; class Chondrichthyes; order Squaliformes; family Somniosidae; genus Somniosus; species Somniosus microcephalus. The sequence continues at coordinate 33,704,333 of NW_028225187.1, forward strand.
TGATACCTACCTTTCACCGTAATCGGGACATCTTTACTGAAAGGCGAATTCCTCGAACGTCCTGCAACCTCTGTTTGATATCGACAACTGTAATTTCCCACAGAGCCTTTGCTTTGGGTATTTATGTGGAAGGTCACAGTCAGCTCATTGCCAGTCACAGTACGAGCCTGTACAGGATTTCCTTTCTGATCTTTGTACAAGAGAAACATACCCCCTCTGGATCGAATGTCACCTTTGCAGGAAATGGCAAGATTTTCCCCGTTTGAAACTGCACCGGAATCTGGGTCCATGTAGAAAGTCGGCTCGGGGAGTTCATCTGTATCAAAAATACCGCATGAAATTGTGTGTCAAAAGTCTACTCAATAACATATGAGGACTATTTTGTAAACGTGGAACAAAATCTGTCACCCTGCTTCCAATTCATACATCGCTTTTTGTTATTAATTACAAGTAAAGGACAGATGGAAAAGAGGATGAACCAGAATGTGCTGCTTATTTATTTTATGCAACATATTTTGTTCAGTCTTTTTTTGTTGTTGCTTGCGATAATGAAAATTGGGTAGCCACTTATTGCACATCCCCCTTCAATCTGCACAACCTGACCTTCCTTTGGCTCAAGTCTTTAATTGGGCCTCCCATTCCCATATATTCAGATATAGAAACATAGAAACATAGAAGATAGGAGCAGGAGTAGGCCATTCGGCCCTTTGAGCCTGCTCCGTCTTTCAATGAGACCATGGCTGATCATCCAAATTCAGTACCCTGTCCCTGCCTTCGCTCCATAACCCTTGATCCCTTTAGGCCCAAGAAATATATCCAACTCTTTCTTGAATACATTTAATGAATTGGCCTCCACCGCCCTCTGTGGCAGAGAATTCCACAAGTTCACCACTCTCTGGGTGAAGAAATTCCTCCTCATTTCAGTCCTAAATGGCTTACCCCTTATCCTTAGACTAAATGGCTTACCCCTTATCCTTAGGCTATGACCCCTGGTTCTGGACTCCCTGACCATCAGAAACATCCTTTCTGCATCTAGTCTGTCCAGACCTGACAGAATTTTATAGCTTTCGATGAGATCCCCTCTCAATCTTCTAAACTCCAGTGAGTATAAGCCCAATTGACACAATCTCTCCTCGTACTTCATTCCTGCCATCCCAGGTATCAGCCTGGTGAATCTTCGCTGCACTCCCTCCATGGCAAAAAGATCCTTTCATTTATCTGATTCTGTTGGCTTGTGGAATTCGGTTAAGTCGGCTTCTGAAAGTTTTTCATGCTTAGCTCATTCAGTACAAATCAAAGAAATGTGGTTGGTATCATTGGAGGGCGAACAAGAGAGAGAGAGTGAGAGCAAGATAGAGACAGATTTCACTTAGCAACAGCCAGTGTTCAAGATTGAAGTATGGTCTTGAAATATATTATTGCCATAATATAAACATCCCATCATACATCATTGCAAACTACACAATGAGATTTTGATATACGAGAATGGTAAACTTGTGTGCATAAAAAACATCTGATGGACAGGGCATTGTCTAGAAACCACTGAATGTTGATGAATGAGAAATGCACATTTGTGTAGGTATGAATTGGGTGAAGGACTGTGCATTGACCGGAACTACAGAACGTTGATGTAAGCAAAATGTCAACTTGTGTGGGTATGAATCGGCTGAAGGAAAATGCATTGACCGGAGGTTACCAAATAAGGCCAGGCCACTTCTAGTTTGATAAAATTGAAAAGTGCATAAGAAAAGGAAGCATTGGTGTTAAATTTTGAGAAAATGAGAGAAACCTATTTGAGTGCATGCCTATACTTGGAACTGCCAACAAAACTCTGCCTGTGTTGTACTGGGAGGAATGTATACTCCGTGCTTAGATTGCTTTTTATGTTGAAGTAGAAAAAATAAAGTGATATAATATCATAACACTGAAGTACTTACTATTCGACTGAAACAACAGAAGACTGTTTAAAAACAACAGATTCCTGTAACCTTTTGATATTTCAGGCTCTCTATTATTTTCCCTGGTACTCACAGTGCAAACACTCTCTGTAATCAGGGCATTGATATTAGCCATCCAATAACCTATAGGTCTCCACCTTTTCCTAATCGATACTGCCTAATAACAAAAAGCATTAAATTGCGTTCGGTGCTGGTATTCGTTTTATGGAAAGCATAGTTAAATTTTAATAGTTTGTAAAGGACCAACATGCACAATGGTGCTCGCGGTATCCAGTAGAGCGCATGACTTTACACAGCAGCCTCTCAAAATATGATTCCAATTTCCTCCCAGGTAAAAACAGCATTAAGCTTAAAACAGACATGTGGTCAACTTGGGACAACTCATTGTCATGTACAAAAAGTATTGCAATTACTGTACTACAAGCAAAGCTTCTAGCACAGCGGTAAAGACTACCAGATTATAAGCTGGGTTACCAATTAAAAATGTGGGATCTGCGTATTTATGTTGGGGCAGTGTAATGATCAATAACATGTCATTCTATAGTGGACACTAGGTGGAGCCGTAGAGCTGTGTAGAGCTGTATATACATAAGACTACACTACCCAGCTGTATGTATATTAAGACTACATTACCCATGAGGCACTAGGCTACCCACAAGGCAGCAGTCAAGTTGGATGCCTCTACAGATACTGTACCTAGTCCACATGTGCTCAATAAAAGTGCCTAGCAAAAGCTAGCTGTGTTCATAATAAGAATTTCTATTTATTAATGAACATAAGATGTTACCAGGACTTCCCACCTTCACAGTTGAGACAGACCACAGCCCATTGGTTGCCATCATAAAAAAGAACCTGAATGAGATGTCTCCAAGGATTCAACAACTCATGATGAAGCTGCAAAGATATGACTTTGAACTGATCTACACATCAGGCAAATACATAGTGTTAGCAGATGCACTATCCCAAGCACCCACAATGAGTCATGTGAGCTCTACTGAGGAAGACGTGGATGTTCATGTGAGTATGGTCACTGCTGCGCTGCCCGTGTCAGACACAAAATCAAAGCAAATAGCAGAAGAAACAGTAAAAGATACAGTATTACAAACAGTAATAGAGAACATTCATCATGGTTGGCCAAAAGGTTCCTGTCCAAAATATTTTCACATAAGGTCAGAATTGAGTGTCGCAAGTGGACTATTACTAAAACAGAACAGAATAGTCATTCCACAGGCTTTACGTCAAGACATGCTCCAAAGGATTCATGAGGGACACCTCGGAATTGAAAAATGCAAAAGGAGGGCAAGAGACACTGTTTATTGGCCTGACATAAATAAGGACATTGAGAACATGATAGGCAAATGTGAGACATGTCAGAAACACCAAAACAAACAAGCAAAGGAACTAATGATAGTAGCTAACATACCAACAACACCATGGCAAAAGGTTGGTGTGGAACTTTTTCATTTAAATGGTAAAGACTATCTAATAGTGATTGAATACTATTCTAACTATCCTGAGATGGCGCTGCTCTCAAGCACCACAGCAAGCAGTGTCATAATGCATGTGAAATCCATCTTCGCCAGACATGGAATTCCCAGGACTGCCGTTCGCGACAATAGTCCGTGCTTCAACTGTAAGGAGTGGCAACAGTTTGCAGCACATTATGACTTTCAGCGCATCACAACCAGTCCTTTGTATGCTCAGTCAAATGGTAAGGCAGAGAAAGGTGTTCAAGTTCTCAAGCTGCTATTGAAGAAAGCGACAGAAAGCAAGTCTGATCCATATCTTGCCCTGCTGAGCTACCGAGCCTCACCTTTAGACTGTGGTTCTTCACCTGCTGAACTACTAATGGGTCGCAAGTTGCGCACCATGCTACCCTGCTGTGGAAAAGAACAGCAAAGTGAGGAACTGAGGCAGAGACTTCAACTGTAAAGCTAAAACAGAAATCATACTATGACAAGTCATCCAAAACTCTAAAACCATTGACAAGGGATGATGTTGTCAGGATTGAGGATCCAGATGCATGCAACAGGAAAGCTACATTTCTTGAGGAAGTAGGACCAAGGTCATACACTGTTAGAACTGAGGAAGGACAGATTCTCAGGAGGAACCGCTGTTCCCTCCTAAAAAATACAAGAGACTATTGAAGACCAGATTGATGACAATGCCGCAACTGCATCTTGTCATTCACCACCAGAACAATCTCATGAAGACACATCAGACTTACCCGTGTTGAGAAGATCCACACGTGAAGTAAAAAAAGACTGATAGACTTAATCTTTGAGTACAATGTAAAGCTTTGAAAATGTTTATGTTTATAGAGCACTAACAAAAGTGTTAGACATTATCTTTGTTGTTTTCTTGAAAGTTGATTGATATTGATTTTGTTAAACATCAAAGAAAGGGGGATGTAATGATCAATAACATGTCATTCTATAGTGGACACTAGGTGGAGCCATAGAGCTGTGTAGAGCTGTATATATATAAGACTACACTACCCAGCTGTATGTATATTAAGACTACATTACCCATGAGACAGTAGGCTACCCACAAGGCAGCAGTCAAGATGGATGCCTCTACAGATACTGTACCTAGTCCACATGTGCTCAATAAAAGTGTTTAGCAAAAGCTAGCTGTGTTCATAATAGGAATGTATATTTATTAATGAACATAAGAGGCAGATGTAGCTCAAGATGTAGCACGGTGGCATAGTGGTTAGCACTGTTGCCTCACAGCGCCAGGGACCCGGGTTCGAATCCGGCCTCGGGCGACTGTCTGTGTGGAGTTTGCACATTCTCCCCGTGTTTGCGTGGGTTTCCTCCGGGTGCTCCGGTTTCCTCCCACAGTCCAAAGATGTGCAGGTTAGGTTGATTGGCTATGATAAATTGACCCTTAGTGTTAGGGGGATTAAATACGTGGGGTTACAGGATAGGGTGGGATATGTGTTGGTGTAGGGGTTACTGGGATCGGGTGGGATATGTGTCGGTGCAGGCTCGATGGGCCGAAATGGCCTCTATCTGCACTGTGGGGTTTCTGTGATTTCTGTGATTCTGTGAAGTTAACCGAATAGTATAAGGAAGATTTACCAGGCTGATACCTGGGATGGCAGGAATGACGTATCAGGAGAGATGGGGTCAATTGGGCTTGTACTCGCTGGAGTTTAGAAGAATGAGAGGGGATCTCATTGAAACTTATAAAATTCTGACAGGACTGGACAGACTAGATGCAGGAAGGATGTTCCCGATGGTCGGGGAGTCCAGAACCAGTGGTCACAGTCTAAGGATACGGGGTAGGCCATTTAGCACAGAAATGAGGAGGAATTTCTTCACCCAGAGAGTGGTGAACCTGTGGAATTCTCTATCACAGAAGGCAGTAGAGGCAAATTCATTAAATATATTCAAGAAGGAGTTGGATATATTTCTTAAGGCTAAAGGGATCAAGGTATATGGAGAAAAGGCAGGGACCGGGTACTGAAATTGGATGATCAGCCATGATCTCCTTGAATGGCGGAGCAGGATCGAGGGGCCAAATGGCCTACTCCTGCTCCTATTTTCTATGTTTCTATGTTTCTGTGGATCATTTTTGATCAATAGTTAGATAAGCATCTCATGTGAAGTCGTGAGCCAACAGCTATGCCAGCATCTGAGAGAGCCAAAAGGGGCCATTCCGGGCCCAGGAACCAGGTCTTATTAGTTGCATATTATCATGCATATCCTCTTGTCATAGTGAAAGCGGAGGTAGTTGAAGTACTGGACGGGCTCAAAATTGATAAGGAGGCGGCACTAGAATGTACTTAAAGTAGATAATTCACCAGAACCAAATGGGATCTATCCGTCGATGCTGAGGGAAGCAAAGGTGGACATTTCCGAGGTATTGGCCTTAATTTTCCAATCCTCCTTAGCTACGGGGGCGGTGGCAGAGGATTGGAGAATTTAAAATTCATAATTAAGTGCATGATAATAACCAGCAACTACAGGCCTGTCAATTTAACCTTGGTGGTGGGGAAGTTTTAGATCATCAGGGACAAAATTAACAGTCAGTTGGACAAGTGCGGATTAAGTAAGGCAAGCCAGCATGGATTTGCTGAAGGTAAATCGTGCTTAATTAAATTGATTGAGATTTTGATGAGGTACCAGTGTGGGTAGATTAGGGTAATGCAGTTGATGTGGTATACATGGACTTCCAAAAGGAGTTTGTTAAAGTGCCACATAATGGGCTTGTCAACCAAGTTGAAGCCCATGGAATATAAGGGGCAGTGGCAGAATGAACACGAAATGGTTAAGTGCCTGGAAACAGAGAGTAGTGGTGAACAGTTGTCTCCGGAATGGAGGGAGGTATACAGTGGTGTTCCCCAGCTTTATGGTGCAAGGTGCACTGCTCCTCTTGAAATATATTAATGACTTGTGTACAGGGCACCCTTTCCAAATTTGCAGATGACACAAAACGTGCAATTATAGTGAACAGTGAGGAGGATACCGATAGACTTCAAGAGGACATAGACAGGCTGTTGGAATGGACGGAAATGTGGCAGATGAAATTTAACGCAGCAAAGTGCGAACTGATACATTCTAGTGTGAACAAAAGGGCACAATTCTAAAGAGTGTGCAGGAACAGAGAGACCTAGGAGTCTATGTGCACACATCGTTGAGGATGGCAGGTCAGGCTGAGAAACTGTTTAAAAAGTCACACGTATCCTGAGCTTTCTAAATAGAGGCATAGTGGAAAAAAGGAAACAAGTTATCATGAACAATTATAAAACACTGGATCGGCCTCAATTCGAGTATTGTGTCCACACCTGGGCCCCACACTTTAGAAATGATGTGAAGGCATCAGAGAGGGTGCAGGATAGAGTTGCAAGAATGATTCCAGGGATGAGAGATTTCAATTACGTGGATACACTGGAGAAGCTGGTGTTGTTCTCCTAAGAGCAGGAACTTTGAGAGATTTGATAGAGGTGTTCAAAATCACGAAACAGAGAAGATAGAGAGAAACTTTTTCCATTGGTGGAATGCTCAAGAACCAGATTTAAGGTGATTGGCAAAAGAACCAGTGGCGACATGAGGAAAAATGTTTTTACTCAGTGAGTGATTATGATCTGGAAAGCACTGACTGAATGGATGCAGGAGGCAGGCTCAATCGTGGCTTTCAAATTGGAATTGGATCAGTACCTGAAGGACAAAAAGCTTGCATGGCTATGGGGAAATTGCAGGGGAGTGGGAATAGATGAAATGCTCTTTCAGAGAGCTGGCACAGGCTCGACGGGCCGAATGACCACTGCCTGAGCAGTAAACATTCAATGGTTCTATTGTGAAATAATATAACCTTGTAGAACAGTTAGATAAAGTGCTGTTATTAATCAATGTAATAAACTTGTTAATAGAAAAAAGTTCACGTGTGAATCATAAGTGGAGTTATTGTCGCCGGACAACCCTTTGTTGTGACGGTAACCATTAAGAAATCCGTTCGCATCATGTAAAGAGTTTGGGTTTGAAAACGTACACCCAAGGTCCAATGTAACTGCAGCCCAAGTGACCCTCTGTTCCACTGGATCGTTTAATTGCTGAGTAACCACAAATTGTTCTAATCCCATTGGGAAAATTGGTTTTGTTCACATACCTCGAATAATTAACTGATTAGTGTTGCTCAGTCTTGAAGATCTCCATTGTCCATTCTCCGAGTGTAGACATACACATGAGTAACTATTTTGATAGCCATGATCTGCGATGAAATCATAAGAGGTATAACATTGTCCTTCAGGAGATTTCAGTTCTCTGAATAAACCTTGCCTTCGGTAATAACGGTTCATTGTGAGGGGACACTGACAGCGACAAGTCATAGTTATTATCTCTCCGTCTAAAATGACTTCATATGGTGGATTCACAGTGAAGATTGGCTTCGATAAATCATCTGAGGAAAGCACAGTCAAAAGAGTTTAAACATCGAAAAGCTTCAATCAATTAACATCAATATCACTGCAGTAACCTAAGTTCAACCTGCCCTTCACCAATGTATGCCCCCGCACTGAAATGGTAAGCGAGCTCTCCGCTTTCTAGATCATTGGAATTAACATGCAATTTTTTAATTACTGTAACAGTAACATGATGTTACAAAGAACATAACAGGAAAGTGCAACTGCAGTCATTCTAGAAACTGGTAAATTAGGTGGAGTTGCGCCTCCCATTAGCGGCCACAGGGGCATACCAGGTTGTTTTCACTGCACCCCGCTCCCCGATGGCCTAGCAGGGCCCCGATACGTGCGGCGCTAGTTCCCTCCCTATTAATCAGGGGAGGAGTTTTGCAATGAGGCAGCGGTATGCTCCAACGTGCGTGGCACGGTTGCACATAGCCCCCCAATCATCAGTTATGGCAGCCCAAGAAGGGTGTGGGGCACTTCTAATCGCTCTCCTCATTCTGCTTGGGGTGCTACTAATGAATTTCCAGCAGAGGGGCGTTAACATTTTCGGGGCGCTAAAATTAGCGACAGTGAAATTGGCATCCCGAAAGGGTCGCCAAACAATTGATCCACCAAATACTGAATATCAGGCACTGCGTATAACGGGCAGCTGATCCGATGCTGCCCGTTTTGCGCCCCGCCCGAGATGAATGTCAAGCCCTATATAATAATAGTGATGGACAGTGTTAATAAATACAATTTTACAAAACGCGTACAAGCTGTGATCGCCTTTCAAATAAGTGCAATTTTTTGGGGGGGAATATCAGAATTTAAGAAATAATTGCGGGATGTTGCACAACAATTCCTCCATTAGATCAGTGCGCCCTGGAGTTAAATGAAATCCCAACTATGAAATGTTAATTTCGGCTAACTGATGGCTATATGAATGAATTGACTATTCATTATCATGTTGCATACTTACATATTATTTTCTGTCCGAACAACACCTGGAAATGAACTGAAAGAGAAAAAAATGAATCAATGAAAAGTTTTTGCCTATCAATAACCGGTTGACCTATCGCATTAACCAACTGCTCCCAGAGCTCGCATGTTATCACTTCCGAAATTGCCATCAGATTTTCTTTCCCAGAATTAGGTGTACCTTTGTAATTCAGTACAGGTAAGGTACAAAATTCAAATTGAATCAAAATTATCAAACAATAACAAGCATAATTATATTACTACATAATTAAACAGATCGTATACACCGAGAAAAACATTTTGAAATGCCACTTTGTGTTTCGTAGTGGGTATAAATGTTAATACATTTTGTTCTAGACTGCTGCAAAAAGAGATAGTTGCCAAGAAAGAAAGAGAAAGTAAGAAATAGAGAATGAGCACAAGAAAGAAACAAACAAAGGAAGAGAGAAAAATAAATTAAAAAGAAATAACTAACGAAAGAGATAGAAACAAAGAAAGAATGAATGAAAGAATGAAAGAAAGAATGAAAGTCAGGTAGATAAAGAGGTTGATGCATAAATCGAGATAGTCATACAGACAGAAAGAAAGAACCAAAGAAAGAAAGAGCAAATAAGAAAGAAAGAAGGAAATAAAGGAGAAAAAAGAAAGAAAGAAGGAGATGGTAAGAAAGAAGGAAAGAAAGAAAAAAGAAAAAAGAAAGAAGAAGGAAAGAATGAAAAGAGACAGAAAGAAAAAAGAAAGAAAGAAACAAGGAAAGAGGGAATGATCGACAGAAAAAAAGAGGGAAAGAAGGAAAGAAAAACTAAGAAGAAGAAAGAAAGAAAGAAAGAAAGAAAAACATTGTCAGGTAGATAAAGAGATTGATGGATACATCGAGGTAATCAAGTAAACAGAAAGAAAGAAAGATAGTCAGGGGATAAAGAGATTGACGGATACATCGAGATAATCACGTAAACAGAAAGAATGAAATAGAGAATGAGCAAAGGAAAAAGATAGAAAGAAAGAAACAGAGAAAGAGTGAAAGAACGACAGAAAGAAAGACGGAAAGAAGGAAAGAAAGAAAAAGAAAGAATCAGAAGGAAGGAAAGAAGGAGGGAGTTAAAGGTCATAAGAAACATAAGAACATAAGAACCAGGAGCAGGAGTCGGCCAATCGGCCCCTCGAGCTGGCTCCGCCATTCAATAAGATCATGGCTGATCCAATCTTGCCCTCAACTCCACTTTCCCGCTCTCTCCCCATACCCCTTGGCTCCCCTGCAGTTCAAATGTCTGTCAATCTCCGCCTTGAATATATTCAATGACTCCGCCTCCACAGGTCTCTGGGGTAGAGAATTCCAAAGATTCACGACCCTCTGAGAGAAGAAATTCCTCCTCATTTCCGTCTAAAATGGGCGACCCCTTATTCTGAAACTATGCCCCCTAGTTCTAGATACCCCCATTAGGGGAAACATCCTCTCAGCATCCAACCTGGCAATCCCACTCAGAATCTTATATGTTTCAATAAGATCACCTCTCATTCTTCTAAACTCCAATGGGTATAGGCCCAACCTGCTCAAACACTTGTCAAGAGAGAATGAAAGAAAGAAAGAGAGAGAGTTAAAGTTTTAGGTGTATAAATGTAATGAGAAGTAGCAGATATTAGAGATAAAGAGCATTTATAATAAATATCCGCCCCCCTTGGGAGTCTAAGTACTTTCCGTCTGCCACATTGCCGATGAAGGACAAGCCTCTGCACTTTGAACAGGGCAAGTCTCCGAACCACATGAGTCCCTGGGATACATGGTCCTCCTTGCATTTCATATTGGAGAGACCCAGGATCGCAATCCTCGGCACCTACAGAGCCAACAGGTTAATGCGTAGATTTTTCCTGATCGGAGACATCCGCACGCACAAAGCCACCGATCGGAAATACAGGGCCAATTTGTCTTTGACGTATGTCTATAGCAGCCTCACATACCTTGTCCTTTCTTCCTTTAATATGCTTTTAGATTGTACGAGAAGATTGTCCAGATCATGAGAAACATCTGTGTGATTTATATTTTAAGCTATTAGAGCACATCATCCAGTTTGTATCCTGTGAATTGCTACTTCATGTATTTAAAATGTCAAAGAAATGTCGAATATGATTAAATATGCACATTGGAGAAAAAACAGCTGTGTGCTGACCCCTGTGTCGGCAGTTCCTCAATTCAAGCAATAAAGATCATCGAGTAGTTAATGTTACCAGACAGTACACCCATGGCCACTGATCCCAAGAGCAACTGGGAGAGTAAGCATGTTCTAATAAGATTCGTGCACGCTGTTCGGATCCTCCAAAATACCGAGATATTTTGTTTTGTTAATTGCCTTTGTTATTGATTTGGAGATTATGGATATGACAGGAACGCTGCTGTAGTAACCGAGATTGTAACACAGACTGAAGTCTCTTATTAGGGCACTGGGATAACATTAGTCAAGTTGTCACAAAAAGGAATGGATAACTTCCCTTATTCTTTATGTTGGATTGTAGTAGGGATATGGGAGGGTAGACTATCCGAAAGTGGAGAGAGCGAAGGAGGCAGAACAACAGGAGGGCACGGTCATGGAGGGATAGCGAGAAAAGTTAAAGGGGAGACATAGTGGGAAAAGAAATGAAAGGCTCGGGTCCAGGCTGCCAGTCAAAGAGCTCACGGGAATAGACACAGGGGAACAACCTGTGGAATAGTGCAAAAGGTGATAGATGCACACATCGATATAGATACAGAGCAATAAATAAACAGAGAGAAAGAGAGAGAAACAGAGAAAGAAAGAGAAAGATAGATTGAAAGACTGAAAGAAAGAAAGATTGAAAGAAAGATTGAAAGAAAGATTGAAAGATAGATTGAAAGAAAGATTGAAAGAAAGAAAGAAAGAAAGATTGAAAGAAAGATTGAAAGAAAGATTGAAAGAAAGAAAGAAAGATTGAAAGAAAGTTTGAAAGAAAGTTTGAAAGAAAGACTGTAAGAAAGAAAGATTGAAAGAAAGACTGAACGAAAGATTGAAAGAAAGATTGAAAGAAAGATTGAAAGAAAGAAAGAAAGATTGAAAGAAAGTTTGAAAGAAAGTTTGAAAGAAAGACTGTAAGAAAGAAAGATTGAAAGAAAGACTGAACGAAAGATTGAAAGAAAGATTGAAAGAAAGATTGAAAGAAAGAAAGAAAGATTGAAAGAAAGATTGAAAGAAAGATTGAAAGAAAGACTGAAAGAAAGAAAGATTGAAAGAAAGACTGAACGAAAGATTGAAAGATTGAACGATTGAATGAAAGATTGCAAGATTGAAAAAAAGAAAGATTGAAAGAAAGATTGAAAGATTGAAAGGTTGAAAGAAAGATTGAAAGAAAGATTGAAAGAAAGATTGAAAGAAAGAAAGATTGAAAGAAAGATTGAAAGATTGAAAGATTGAAAGAAAGAAAGATTGAAAGAAAGAAAGATTGAAAGAAAAATTGAAAGAAAGACTGAAAGAAAGATTGAAAGAAAGATTGAAAGAAAAAAAGAAAGAAAGATTGAAAGAAAGATTGAATGAAAGTTTGAAAGAAAGATTGAAAAATTGAAAGAAAGATTGAAAGATTGAAAGAAAGATTGAAAGAAAGATTGAAAGATAGAAAGAAAGATAGAAAGAAAGATAGAAAGAAAGATTGAAAGAAAGATTGAAAGATAGAAATAAAGATTGAAAGAAAGATTGAATGAAAGATTGAAAGAAAGATTGAAAGAAAGAAAGATTGAAAGAAAGATTGAAAGAAAGAAAGACTGAAAGATAGAAAGATTGAAAGAAAGATTGAAAGAAAGAAAGATTGAAAGAAAGATTGAAAGAAATAAATATTGAAAGAAAGTAAGATTGAAAGTAAGATTGAAAGAAAGATTGAAAGAAAGATTGAAAGAAAGATTGAAAGAAAGAAAGATTGACAGAAAGAAAGATTGACAGAAAGAAAGATTGAAAGAAAGTAAGATTGAAAGAAAGATTGAAAGAAAGAAAGATTGGTTGAAAGAAAGAAAGATTAAAAGAAAGAAAGATTGAAAGAAAGTTTGAAAGAAAGATTGAAAGAAAGAAAGATTGAAAGATTGATTGAAAGAAAGTTTGAAAGAAAGATTGAAAGAAAGAAAGATTGAAAGAAAGTTTGAAAGAAAGATTGAAAGAAAGAAAGATTGAAAGAATGTTTGAAAGAAAGATTGAAAGAAAGATTGAAAGAAAGTTTGAAAGAAAGATTGAAAGAAAGAAAGATTGAAAGAATGATTGAAAGAAAGATTGAAAGAAAGAAAGATTGAAAGAAAGATTGAAAGAAAGATTGAAAGGAAGAAAGATTGAAAGAAAAATTGAAAGAAAGCAAGAAAGATTGAATGAGAAAGAAGGAATGGTAGAAAGAAATGAAGCAAGAAAAAAGAAAGAGTGAGAATGAACGAAAGAAAGATGGAAAGATTGAAAGAAAGTAAGAAAGAATGATCGGAGAGATAGAAAAAAGGAATGGTAGAAAGAAAGTAAATAAGAAAGAAAGAGAGAGAAAAAATGAAAGAGAGAAGGAAAGAAAGAGCTAAAGAAGGAAAGAGAGAGTGAAATAAATAAAGAAAGAAGGAAAGAAAGAAAAAAGAGAGTGTAAGAAAGAAAAAACAACGAGATAGTGAGGCAGATAGATAAAACAAATCACAGTGAATCCTGGAATCCTGAAATACAAACAGGAAATTCAGGAAACACTCAGCAGGTCAGGCAGTATCTGTGGAGAGTGAAACAGTGTTAACGATTCAGGTCGATAAATGTAATGAGAATTAGAAGATATTAGAGATGAGGTGCTTTTAAAATAAGTGCAGGGACTGGGAACCGCTCCCAGAAACCTCTTTCCCACACTTCCACCATCGCCCCTTCCCTCCCAGAAACAATTTCCGACCACCAACCGCACGCCTGGGAGTCTACCTATTGTCTTCCACCTCATTACCGAACCAGGTAAAGCTTCTCCACTTTGTTAGAATTTCCACGATTCCCTTACCTGCTGCTGTTCTACTGTAACATTTAAAAATCCTTCGCACCCAATATGTGTTTCTAGACTTGCAACATTAGCACTCCCATTTGCCTTACACCATCATCCATTATGTCACTGAATCACTCACGTCCTCCAACCTATCACAGACTGCCTCATTTTATTAATTTCCCATCGAATTTATCCTGGCACTTTACATTCTTAAAAGCTGCTCATCTCTAACAACTTCCAGTTCTGATGAAAGTTCTTTGAACTGAAACAATAACTCTATTCTCTCTCCACAGTTGATTCCTGACCTTTTGAATGTGTCCAGCACTTACCGTTTGAAGTAAGTTAGATAGACAATGTGTCTTTGAAATAGTTATATAGAAGCCACACATACCCTGCCCTTACTTCCTTTAATCCGATTTCAAAACTGTCCGAGAAGAGTGTCCAGATCTTGAGAAACATCTGTGTGATTCATTGTTTAAGCTACCAGAGCACATCATCCAGTTTGTAACCTGTGAATTGCTCACCCACCTTTTAACAATGACAAATACAGGTCGAGTTTGACCGACTATGCTCATTAGAAAAAACAGCAGCGAGCAATGCCCTGTGTAGACTGTTCCTCAATTCAAACAGTTTGCGTAACTCTTTTTTCAACTTTTCATTGAAATAAAAATCTTCGAGGAGTTAAAATTACCAGACACTAGAATCATACTCACCGATCCCAAGAAGAACTGAGGGAGTATACATCTTCTAATTAGATTCGTGCACAATTTTCGGATCCTCCAAAGTATCGAGATAGTTTTCTTTCTTCATTTCCTTAGTCATTGGTTTGGACATAACGGATATGATGTGGCTGTTTCTGTAGTAACCGAGATTGCAACACAGATATCACGTTAATCAAGTTGGTACTAAAGGAACGAATAATCTTCTTCTTCTTCATAGGCAGTCCCTCGGAACCGAGGATGACTTTCTTCCACATTAAAACTGAGTTCGCAGGTGACTGATGAGTCCAATGCAGGACCTACAGTGTCTGTCACAGGTGGGGCAGACAGTGGTTGAAGGGGCGGGTGGGTAGGGTACTTGGGTTGACGTGCGCTCCTTGCACTTGCTCCCGCCGAAGGGACTCAGGGTGTTCGGCGCCGTGCCGGATGCTTCTCCTCCACTTTGTGCGGTCTTGGGCCAGGGATTCCCAGGTGTCAGTAGGGATGTTGCTCTGTTTCAAGTAGGCTTTGAAGGTGTCCTTGAAGCGTTTCCTCTGCCCACCTGGGGCTCTCTTGCCGTGCCGGAGCTCCGAGTAGAGCGCATGTTTTGAAAGTCTCCTATCGGGCATGCGGACAATTTGACCCATCCATCGGAGCTGATCGAGCGTGGTCAAAGCTTTGATGCTGGGGATGTTGGCCTGAGCGAGAATACTGATGTTGGTGCGCCTATCCTGCCAAAAGATTTGCCGGATCTTGCGGAGGCACAGTTGATGGTACCTCTCCAGTGCATTGAGGTGCCTGATGTACATGGTCCATGTATCTGAGGCGTGCAGCAGGACGGGTATCAATGCTGCTCTGTAGACCATGAGCTTAGTGTTCGGTTTGAGGTCCTGGTCTTCAAACACTCTCTTCCTGACCTTCAGCACATACAATTACTACACACTCATTCTGAACATGAATTTGCCATGTTACACCAGTGTGTGTGTGTGTGTGTGTGTGTGTGTGTGTGTGTGTGTGTATAATATATTGATTTACCAGGAGAGATTACACAAATTAGGCTTGTATGTCCTAAAATTTAGAAGGTGATGGGGTGATCTGTTCAATGTTTTCAAGATAGCAAGGGGAACAGATAGGATAGATAGAGATAAACGATTGCTGCTGTTTAGGGATTCTTGGACTAGGTGGCATAGTCTTAAAATTAGAGCCAGACCTATCAGTAGTGAAAATATGAAATTCCAAAATTTTACACACAAATGCTGGTCGAAGATTGAAACTCTCTCTCGCAAACGGCAATTGTTGCTAGATCAATTGTTAATTTTAAATCGGAGATTGATAGCTTTCCGTTAACCAAAGGAATTAAGGGATATGTGCCAAAGGCGGGTTTGTGGAAATAAATCACAGATAAACCATGATCTCAATGAATGGCAGAACAGGCTCGAGGGCCGGAATGGCCTCCTCCTTTTCCTATATAAGCCTGTAGCACATATTAAACAATGTAATGAAACAATCACCTACAATGACAGTGCGTTTTAGGCAATCACAAGTAACTTACCGGCGCCTCTCTGAAGATCTTTCAATATTAAACATCTTGTTTCAATGATAAAGGACTGAAAACCCTAATTTAAAAAAATAGTGACTGTTTTTGGATCGCAGAGAGAAGCTCAGAAGGATTAATTTCTAATCCAGATTATGTTAATTGTATGTTGACGTTATCTTAATATACTTGCATATATATGTACATATTATTACATTTAATTGCTAAACACACAACAATCCTGCTTAATTTTCAGTACAACAATAAGATTACTCACTACATTATTCAAAGTGCAGATTTGTTTAAATATTAGCTTCACCTACTGTAGCCTATCTGCAGCCATTTCAATATTTAGGAGGAAGAAATGTTTAATACACATGGATAGTGAACAAATCACTTCACACGTATTTCATCTCTGATAAATTACCCTGTATTATTCCAAAGACATGCAGCAAACAATTTGTTTAATCAGAAGTGTTCTGTGTACTATTCAGAGACATATTACAAATTATTGTGTATCTATACAAATAAAAGGATACTTCTGTCTGTCATTCCGTCTGTCTGTCTGTCTTCAATAAACTCGAAAGTTATAGAGCGTACCTACACGTGTGTTACATCGAAAGAAAGCTTACGATTCCAGAACCGTCATAAGTGTATTTACTTTTCGGTCGCAAAAAAATTGTTCGCGCGTTATGCAAAAAACCTTCAAAATTAAACTCATTATCTGCTAATAGCTTTGATTGACTGATGTCAAGGTCGACCAATCCTGTGCCGGCACGGTTGACCAATCCTACAGTTCAGTCACCTGATGGTTGGCCAATCGCTGCGTCTGTGGGCGGGATTAATGCTTTTCAACTCAGGCATCGGGCAGCCATTGCTTCACTAATTCCAGCTCAAAGTCTGCTAATCCAGCTTCGAAAAAGTTAGTATCTCTTTTAAAAATTACATAACATTTACCAAAAACGTTTTATAAGTACTTTCACTTTCATCTTTGAAGCTATTAAAAGGTAGAAATGTTGCCCGGCAGCAGATTCACAGAGGGACACAGAGACAGGCCCGAAAGCCTGGGACTCGATTTAAAATGTTGCCCGGCAGCAGATTCATACAGGGACAGACAGACAGGCCCCAAAGCCTGGGACTCGATTTAAACCGCCCGGCCCAAAACAGCCCTGGCAAAGCCGGGCTCCCCAGCTAGTATATAATAAAATGGCACACAATGTGGCCATCGCGCCTGTGCAGTCTCTTTGAAAGAACTATTCAGTTGACCCACTCCCCTGTTCTTTCACCAAAGCCCTGTCAATGTTTCCTTTCAACTATAAAATCACTTACCTTAAATTAACTGTGAAATCTGTTTCTATTTCCTTTCAAGCCATGAATTCCATGTAATAATTAATAGGGTACTAAAAAAAATTCCGCAACTCCCCTCTTTCTTTGCCAATTATCATAAATGTGCATCCTCTGGTCACTGATCTCTAGCCAGTGAGAACCGTTTGTCCTGATTCAACCTATCAAAACCCTTTATAATTATGATCACTTTAGGTTCTTCTCAGATACATGATGCAGATTGTGGTATCTCTCTCTCTATCACTCTCTCTCACTATATATATATTGAAGTGGATTTTTTGAAATCACAATTAGTAGAAGCATAGCTTCATGGGTAAGAATAAGTAGTCAAGGCATTTCTGCCTGGCAACAACAGCCAGAAAAAAAGAGGCTTTGCATATGGCTCAGAAGTGAAGCATTGGCATCCTTCAGGAATTAAGGGGTTAAAAATGCAGCTTGCACACGAGACAACAGCGGAGACAGTTCAGACATGTTAACCGCAAGGTCTTGATGCTTTTGCAGGATTAGATAAAACAGGTACAGAAGCACCAACCACAAATAATGGAACCTAGAGTAAAGTAAAATCAC
This sequence comes from Somniosus microcephalus, assembly GCF_052327205.1. NCBI lineage: Eukaryota > Metazoa > Chordata > Chondrichthyes > Squaliformes > Somniosidae > Somniosus > Somniosus microcephalus. Next base: position 33,722,282 of record NW_028225187.1, read on the forward strand.
ACGGGGCACAGTGACATAGAAATGTAGACATGCAATTTTACTAGAGGTCACAAAGATACAATAATAGGTGAGGTCATAAAGATCATGTGACAATAAATATAGGCAAAAGATTATGTGATGCGAGATAGGGAATCAGCCAATTAGCAAATGTGCATCGGGCTTTAAGCCAATTAATGGATTATGCACGAACCTGCCACGGTTATTGTACGCTTAAATACCGGAGACCAAAGACAATCGGGGAGTCAGCCTGGAATGATTTGCAGGAACTCTAAGCTGTACTCCCTGATCAGCCCTTAGGTACCTCCGCGGACTGTCCATATTGTACTGTTAAATAATTTTGTGTTTTAAATAAATTGCTTGGCTATTTTACTATTTACAGACTAGTGTGCGGATTTAAATAATTTTATTTCCCCACTATATATATATACTAGCTGGGGGGGCCCGGCGTTGCCAAGGCTTTTTTGTAAAACGGCAGTTTACAGGGCCATGCAGTTTACGGCCGGCCGCTGCCGCTCCCCCGCTCTGTGTCTCGGGCCGAGCGGTTGTGAGGCCCGGCCCGAGTGACCCCAACTCACCTCCCGCTCCGGAGAGAGAGAGAGAGAGAGACGCATTTATACAAGCTTACATATCTACAGGACAAACATAAAATTAAACCGAAAATGAATACATTGCTGAAAATGTAATGATTGATATCCTGAAAACATATAAACGCACCTTGTCTGAGTCACAGTTTTCCTTTGCTGATTGATTAGAAGGGAGCTGTATTATTAATGTATCGCTTCTGTGGCACTGGTCTATCTGCAAAGAAGACAGCGGGAAAAGTTTCTAAAAAAAAAGAATTGCATGTATATAGCGCCTTTCACGACCATCGCACATCTCAAAGCGCTTTACAGCCAATGAAGTACGTTTGAAGGGAAATCACTGTTGTATTTTGGGAAACGCGGCATCCATTTTGCTCAAAGCAAGGTCCCACAAGCAGCACTGTGATAATGACCAGATAACCTGTTTTTGTTAGGTTGGTTGAGGGATAAATATTGGCCAGGACACCGCGGATAACTCCCCTGCACTTCTTTGAAATAGTGGCCATGGGATCTTTTTAACATTCACCTGAGAGAGAAGACAGGGCCTCGGTTTAATATCTCATCCGAAAGACGGCACCTCCAACAGTGCAGCTCTCCCTCAGCTTTGCTTTTTAGCGTTAAGCAAGGCTTTACGTGCTCAAGACCCTAGAGTGAGACTCTGAACTCACAACCTTCTGCCTCAGAGGCGAGTGTGCTAGCAGCTGAAGCACAGCTGACAGAGATGTGAATACAGAAGTTATACTTCCCTAGATACACTGCTCTGCACAATGCAGTTTTATTCAAGGCATATTCCTCAACTGATGGTGTTGCTATGAAATTGCAAGCAGCAGCTTTCAGCAGAGGTGTCAGTTTCACAGGAAAAAGGTTAAATTGAGCAATGATTGAACGAAACTTGCTCTAACTGCCGGCATCTGGCGTATCAGCCTAGTGAAGTTTTTGACAAATTATTCTGCATCTAATAGTGCATGGGCCGGGAAACCTCAGTTAATTATCTCACTCCATGCTTTAATCTATGGCCCTTACCCAAGATAGGCATGTTGATCAGTTATTCTCCATTGTGTTTTATCTCATAATCATTTGTCTTCAAACATTCAATTGCTTACCAACGGATATTTTGACACTTGCTTTTTTTTATATTGCTTCACGCCTGAAGTTCCTCTTCATTTTCCAAGGCAGGACATTGATTAACGTCGAGATGTTATGTTTCCACTGATGTTGGAAGCTTTGCCAACGTGTGAGACCAGACGGCCAGTGTCGGCAAGTTCCTGGGTTTGTTTAGGGCTCAGTAGTCACTAGGTAGTCACTAGGACACCAGTGAAACTCCCCTGCTCTTAATTGAATAATGCTGTTCAAGCTGAGAGAACAGATGGTGCTTCGGTTTAACGTCTCATGCTAAAGGCGGTAACTCCAACACTGCTGCGCTCCCTTAGGACTGCACTGCTGTGTGAGTCTAAATTACGTGATCAAATTTCTCACGTTATAATTTAACCCATGCACTTCTGATGAAGAAGCAACAGTGTTACCACTTAGACAAGGCTGACACATGGGCGAGCTGGATGAGATATTCCACTGCCTGCAACTATTACTAGTTTACAATATTACTAAAAGCAAAGGAAAGGTGGCATCCCTGGGCACAACTCTACTAAATGAATAAGGAATATGGAATTATAAAAGAGCCAATATGTCATTATTAGGCAGGACGTTAAATGAATCTGAAAGCAGATAGTCAACAACAATGTCACTGTACTGGAAATAAAAAAGTCAACTTGGATGAGATAAAAGGTGACCGCTGGATAAAATTGGGAAGAGAGTTTGGCAGATAAGATGGCGAACACACAAAATGGGAATGTATCAATTGGCAATAATTGGGAGAATCAAGAGATACATTCCAGTATATGTAAAGAACGTGATGCAAACGTTTTTTCCAATTAATAGAGAAAATCAATTATGTTAAAACTTTAGAACAAATACAGTGAAGTTATAGTGATGGCAAAAATTATAAACAACGTGTTTGGCCTTAGGTGGAGTATTGTGTGCAACTTGTGGCACTACACTTGAGTAAGTGTGTCAAGGCCATGAAGAGGTACAAAAAGTGATTTAATAGAATGGTACCTGGGTTGAGGGACTTCAGTTATGTGCAGAGACTGGAGAAGCTAGGGTTCTCCTTAGAACAGAAAAGGTTAAGGGGAGATTGACCAGAATGGTACCAGGGATGAGGGACTTCAGTGATGTGGAGAGACTGGAGAAATCACAGAAACCCCACAGTGCAGATAGAGGCCATTTCGGCCCATCGAGCCTGCACCAACACATATCCCACCCGATCCCCATAACCCCTACACATCCCACCCTATCCCCGTAACCCCCCGTATTTAATCCCCCTAACACTAAGGTTCAATTTATCATAGCCAATCAACATACCCACACATTTTTGGACTGTGGGAGGAAACCAGAGCACCTGGAGGAAACCCACACAAACACGGGGAGAATATGTAAACTCCATACAGACAGTCGCCCGAGGCCAGATTCGAACCCGGGTCCCTGGCGCTGTGAGGCAACAGTGCCAACCACTATGCCAACGTTCTCCTGAGAGCAGAGAAGGTTAAGGGGAGATTGACCAGAATGGTACCAGGGATGAGGGACTTCAGTGATGTGGAGAGACTGGAGAAGCTGGGGTTCTCCTTAGAGCAGAGAAGGTTAAGGGGAGATTTGCTAGAGCTGTTGCAAATTATGTTGTTTTGATAGAGTAAGCAAGGAGGAAGTGTTTTCACTGCTAGGAGGGCGGGTAACCAAAGAATACAGATTGAAGACAACTGGCAGAAAAAAACAGCAAGAGATAAGTAGAATATATTTCAAACAAAGGGTTTTAGAAGGCCCAAACTATCCCACCAAAACGCTTTGGATCTTGAGTCAGATAGAGATGACAAGATTGATAAATTCAATTTTGTTTCTTAAATGTATCAAACATATGGAGCAAAGGTGGGTAAATGGATTTGAGGTTCAGACCATCCAAGATCTCATTGAATATCAAATCTGTCTCATGGGGCTGAATGGCCTCCTCATGTATCAAGTGTGCTAATGTTTCAAGATTTCATTTCTGTTCTAAGATTTGAATGGTTACAGATCACAGACATAACCAATGGAATACATTGGTTCATTGATAGATATCTGTGATATTCACTGGTCCTATATATTCCCTATGTTATTTTAGAAATAGTTATGTTGCAGCCAGATTTTTATTGATTGGTGGCAATTTGTTGTATTTAATGAATTCATATAAATAAATAAATAAATTGAGGTCTTGACAATGTTTTTTAAAATATGTATATCATATATGTATAGAATTTTAGAAAGAAACAGTAGAGTATGTGGTCATTTCACCCATCGCGCCTGTGCACTCTCCAAGGAATACCTATTCAATTTCTCTCTTTCCCCAGTTGTTTACCCATAGCTCTGTAAATGTTTTCTTTTTACGTATAGATCCAATTGCCTCAAGGTAAATATTAAATCTGATTATATTACCCTTTCAGGCAATTAATTCCAGATAATAAGAACACAAGGACATAACAAGTAGCAGCAGGAGTAGGCCATATGGCCCCATGAGACTGCTCCCACTTTCAATAAGATCATGGCTGATCATTGACCTCAACTCTACCATCCCGCCCAATCTCCACATCACTTGATTGCCCTGGAGTCCAAAAATCAATCTATCACAGCCGTGAATATATTCAAAGATTCATCATTCACAGTCCTCTGGGGCAGTGAAGTTCCAAGATTCGCAACCCTCTGAATGAAGAAAAGGATTCCCATCTCGGTCTTAAATGGCCTACCCCTTATCCTGAGATCATGCCCCCTTGTTGAAGACACTCCAGCCAGGGGAAACAACATCCCAACATCTACCCGAAAAATTCCCTTCAAAATCTTGTATGTTTCAATGAGGTCACCACTCATTCTTCTAAAATCAAGAGAGTCGAGGTCCATTCTACACAACCTCTCATCAGAGCACAGCCCTCTCATCCCAGGAATCAATCTAGTAAACCTTCTTTGCAACGCTTCCAAGTCAAGTATATATTCTTTAGATAAAGAGACCAAAACTGTGCACAGTTCTCCAGCTGTGCTCTATACAAGGCTCTGCACAATTGTAGCAAGCCTTCCTTAAATATATACTCCAGCCCCCTTGCAATAAAGGCCAACATGCCATTTGCTTCCTAATTGCTTGCTGTACCTGCATGCTACTTTCAGTGTGTCTCGCATGACGATGCCCAAATCTGTCTGGACACCAACATTTAAATGTTTCCCACCATTGATAAAAGATTATATTTCTCTATTCTTCCTACCAAAGTGAATAACTTCACATTTTTAAACTCCATCTGCCACCGTACTGCCCACTCACTAAGTCGAACTATATCCCTTGGCAGACTCTTTGAGTTCTCCTCACAGCTTACTGTCCCACATAGCTTTGTGTCATCCGGAACTCAGAGACATTACACTCGGTCCCTCCATCTAGGTCATTGATATTGATTGTAAAAAGCTCACGCCCCAACACTGATCCTCTCTCTATGCTACAGTATTGCCCCAACCCCATGAGCCCCTATCCGTAAACTCGAGGATCAGCACCTCATCTTCCGATTAGGCACTTTACAGCCTTCCGGACTCAATATCGAGTTCAACAATTTCAGATCATAATCTTGGCCCCTATTACTTTTTTACTTATATTTTTATCCATACCTTTGTTTTGGCCCTTCCCCCCCCTTTCTTTTTTTCTCTCTCCCACATGGCAGCTGTCTCCCATTCTGCCAGCGCATTTCGCACCTAATCTAGAGCTGTCTTTTGTCTCCACTAGTCCTATCACCATCTCATCTCGTTTTGAATACCTCTTAATATCTCTTCTTCTCTTTTGTTCTCTCCCAGCCTGGCCCCTTAATCTATTTCATTTCCTGTGCCTTTCCAGTCTTGACAAAGGGTTTGAACCGAAACGTTGACTCTATTTTCTCTCCACGGATGTTGCCTGGCCTGCTGATATTTTCCAGCATTTTCTGTTGTTATTCCATGAGCCCCTATCTTGTGTAATTACCGTTTATGTGACACCTTATCGAAATCCTTTTGGAAATCGACATATACTACATCCACAGATTGCCCTTTAACTACCTTGCTAGTTACAGCCGCAAAAGAGTCTAATAAATTTGGCAAACCCGATGTCCCTTTCATAAAACAATGTTAACTCTGCATAAACATGTTATGATGTTCTAATTGCCCTGATACCACTTCCTTAACAATGAATTCCAGTATAACCCCGACGGCTTGTAAGGTTTCGCAAAATTTCGGCAAATTTCTGCAGCCCCCGAAGATTATTTGATTAAAAGGAAACCTGGTTGGAATGTACCTTAAAAACCTAGGGCATCAAAAATGGCTGTCAGGCCTCGTGGCAGAAGACAAAGACAGCCTGTCTGATCATCTACCATCACTAGCTGAAGTAATTGAGGTACTTAAAACTGTCAATCAACTGCGGTTAGGATGATCAACAGAGGAACAAAAGGATTGTTTGTTTACACGAGCTCTCTACAATGTTGACTCAAGGGATTAATTACTTAAAGCTGTCAATCAGTTGTGGTTGGGCGGTGACCACAAGACAATGGATTGTTTACAAAGCATTTGAGTGCTGTTGACTGAACACTTAGGATTTGTTTGTCCAGCATTTGAGACATTTTAAACTGAGCACAAACCAGTTTAAACGAATGGGTAACACATTCAAACCCATTACAGTCAATGGGGACAGGTTGGTCGCTTTGTATAGCCCAGATACATCCAGATTTGGGCGCGAAGATAATGGCTCCCAATGGGGTATAAAGATAACCCCTCAGGAAGCCATTGTCTCTCTCTCTCAGCCACCTTGCCCCCGATGCCCTGCCTACAAGAGGAACAGCTCAGCAGCCCGCCCAAAGAAGTGGAATACCAGCAGTTACTTTTGAATTACTGGGTTATTTCTACTTCGGGGCGGTGAAGAATCTAAGACAGACTGCAGGGGCACGGAGCAGGCATTCACTGGTGAGCATAGATTTTCTGGCCCATTACATGGCAACCTAGATAGGTATAAGAGGTGGGAATTAAGGGGAATTTTGTTAAATTGTAATTTTAGTCAATTTTCCATAATGTGTCCGTTTCTCCTCCCCATTAAGTAAAAGTGCTGTATTAAGCAATGGTGTGCTGTATTTAGTAAAAGTTTGCTGTATTCATAATTATTTTGCTGTATAGCAATTTATTCTTTATTTCAATAAATACTGGTCTTCTTTGCACCCAACCATGAGTCTCGTTTTGTCCATATCGCTGCTGAAATAGGTCTGGTGGTCAGAACCAGAAAGGGGAGCGATTCGAAACCGCACGGGGCCTGGAGCAGCTCAGATACTTCTGACTGGCCAGAGACATAAAACCCACAACCAACCCCCCACCTTTTGTACAAAATGGCGACCGCGGCAGGACCGTCGGCGACAGTATGCGATGTAGCAGACGGTGGTCTGGGTCTGGAGAGAGCAGCAGTTATGGGGTTTCTTTTTAATCACACCCCTGATATGTTTGTGGTTAACTACCCGTAAGCTTAGGGAAGAGCTTAGGGAAGTTAAAGCAGAGAGTTGGGATAAGGAAATGGAGGTTGAAGAATACCAGGCCAGCTTAGTGAGGGCAAAAGCAACACGAGGTACAAATTAGAGTACCTGAAGTGCCTAGTTGCAGAGGCTAAGAGCAATGAGATGAGGGTGCGGGAGGAGAACGCCCGCCTCATACAAGAAGTAAAAGAGCAGGAGGAACAGCTTTGGAAGGTAAAGGCAGCATATAAGCTGGCCTGCGACCAAGGGTTTGAGGAAGCAGATCATGGACCCTGTAGGGAAGAGATAGAAAGCTTGAATATGGCTTTAAAGAGGGCAAAGGGGATGATATGTCTTATCAGCCCGAAGAAAGGTCAGTCAGACATTACCGGCAACCCAAATAGAACCGTCCCACAGGCAACACCCAGAACAAGGTTTGTCAGGGAATCAGAGGCCCCACGACTGCCACCCACAGCTCTGAGCTTTCAGGAGTTCCGGCAGCAAAGGGGTTGGAGGATGAGGTGGTAGAGGAAGCACAGCAGGCCCGCTAGATAGGCCAGGACCAGGACCAGTGTACCCCTCCGACAACAGAGGTACGGTCCCCCCGTTGATGACGATGACCAAGGGGCCATCCAGAATCAGTTTTTGGTGCCGTATGGCACCCACCAGCTCAGGGACATGGTTAGCCACATCCCCAAGCTCACTAAAAAGGGAGACCCCTCACTACACTTCAGGGAGATAGAACAAGCAGCTTTTGTTAATGACTGCGATGACGCAGAGCAAGCAAAAATGCTGCTGTTTTCCCTGGGAGGTGATCTCCTCCAGGCCCTATCTGGCGAGTGCAAAAGGGGGCTGAAGGATTATGAGGATCTGAGGAATGAGATATTGGAGGCCATGGGATTCAATGATGGTAGTCCGTTCGCCCATGTAGAAAGAACGGTGCAGCTCCCAGGGGAGTCCCTGCAGGCGTTCGCAGACAGGCTGTGGACAGTCTACCAGAGCGCATGACCGGGAATGCCAGGGCAGGCAGCACTGAACCCAGTCCAATTGAATAACTGGCTCCGTTGTCTCATGACAAACAGCCTACCCCAGATCCAAACCGAGGTCGCGGCATGGTTTGACCCCTGAAACGCCCAGACCACTGAAGAAGCAGTGACCTGCCGGCTCACAGTAGCCTTTAGAAACAGGAGATGTATCGAGGTGCCCCAACCCAAGGGAAAAGTCCATGAGGTTAAACCTGGGAGCCAGAGTAAGAAAGAGTGGCACCAGGAGGGGAACCATCCCTCTCAGGCTAGGTAAAAATGTTATGGGTGTGGGAAAGACGGTCACTGGAGAAAAGACTGTAAGAATCCCTGGAAGGATAACAAGGGAAAGGATCCCATAGCCCCAGCCCAAAAGGCAGGGACAGATGTCCCTCCCACTGCGATCGAGTCATTTTTACAGTCCCTACGGTCTCTTCTGACTGGCCAGGGGAGAGCAGCAGCCACCACCGGTGCTTTGACCCTGTCTGCCCCATCACACTCCCAGCAATGACTAGAGCCAGCGCAGCATGTCGAACTGTGTCCCCGCGAAAATGCTGAGGGGAGCAGGCCCTACGATAAGATGGGGGTGAAGATGGTGGAGGGGAAATATTCGGTGGACACTGGATCTTCTAGCACGGTGGTCCACTCGGAAGACCTGACCAATTCACCCCGGTCTAATAAGGTCCAATTTAGCTTAATGGGACCCACAGGGAACGAGCAGGCTGGGGAAAGGTCGAAACCTTTGGCCATAGGTTTAGGATCCCTCCATACCACGTGGGAGGGTAACCAAAAGACCGATGAGGTGGCCAAGCAGGGGGACAGGGAAGGAGCGTTCTGGGAACCCTGTAGAGCAGGCCCGGTAGCAGCAATCCAGGCCAAGGGAGGCACACAGGGGATAGCTTTGGTCCCAGACCAAAAGCGGGTCAAGCCCAAGATTCTGTCTTTAAGGCCGCCATGGTAAGGAGAAAGGAGTTAGAACAGGATTACTGGCAGGCTGCTTGTTATAATAAACAATGCAAACTGTTTAAGCCGGAGGCAGGGAAACAGGCAGCTGGGATTGAACGTGAGATTAGAAATCCTCAGCCCGCAGCGGGTACAAGCTCACAGGCTGCACAGGCAGGCGCTGTGGTTTGTGTCACGGGAAGAGCCATTCCACCCACCATTCAGAACACTCCCCCAATACTCTGTGATTCAGATGGGGCGGAGTCCGAGCATGAGAAACGCGCCCCTGAGTCAGATTTGGAACCTGGGAGCGGGGACTCACAGCCTGCTGCAACAGGCGGCAAAAGGTTACCTGTCCCCAGCCCAGGTATGGGAAGGGAGGGACCCGAGGGAGAAGGTCCCCAGCCAGCAAGGACTGTGACCCGAGCTAAGGGTCCGCTCGCCAGGGTAGCCCCACCAGCGACACCGTCTAGGAGTTCTCTTCGGGTACCCCAGCCCAAGAAAGTATGGTCACCAGTTTTCCAGTGGAAAAGGGCAGTCTCCCGAGTCAGGGAGAAATCAAAAAACAGAGTTCCCCAACCAGCAGCCATAAGCTGCGAGGGACTTGAAGTAGAGATCACTGCAGCCACGCCGCAGGGAGCAGCCTCTGGCAGCCCAAACAGCGATTAGGCTTGCCACCCGTCTTGTATATAGCTTTGTTCAAGTAACGTGTATACAGGAGTAAATTAGAATGTGTTAATTTTAATTTTATATTGCAATTCGGTAGTGTTAATTATTAGAGTATAAGTTTTAAGTATGGTACTGTGGTGTATGTGCCTTTAAGAGCAATTGTGGTGTATGTGCCTTTAAGAGCACCAGGTGTGCGTAATGCCGGTAATTGCCACTTGGGCTATATAAGCCTGTGTATTGTGTATATCCTTTAGAACCCACCCCCAGACTTGCTTAGTAAATACCTATGAACCAACTCCTGTCTTCAGTGTCTTCATCTACACACGGACACTACAGTGGCGACGAAGTGGAAACGGATTTACCTGCAATTCGACAGCACCTCAAGGACATCGATTCCTCCAGCGTCCAGAAGACCCAAGGAAGTAAAAGAAACTGTGGTTTCACCAGCTGGCCAAGCTGGCGGCAGGTACTGCGCTAATCCTTCCTGGGTGTCAGGCTGGAGCTCCAGTGGCGAGCTCTACAGCTGAGACAGGCAGCAAAATCAGAGGCAAGCAATAACGGACTGGGAGGGTGCACTCGGGAGACGGCCGGCGCGGCAAGCAGGTCAGCGTTTAGACCTCCGTCGGGAACGAGTCTCCAACAGTGAATAAACGGAAACCACAGTAAAACAGCGTTGTTATCGATAGCAGCGGCGGGAAAGCGCGGGAAGTGCCATATCATTGCTACAGAAAAAAAAAAGCGCGGGAAGCGCCATATCTTTTTTGAAATGCCTAAATCTGGTAATATTGAGGCTTTTGATGGCGAAATAGAAGATTGGACCACATACGTGGAAAGAGTAGAGGTTTATTGCTCTGCAAATGGAATAGCAGATGAAAAAAAAGATTCAGTTCTTCTGAACTTAATGGGCGCGAAGACATACGGGCTGTTACGAAACATAATCACTCCAGCCAAACCAAAGGACAAGAATTTTAAAGAAATTGTTGATACCCTGCAGGAGCATTTAAACCCAACACCGCTGCTGATAGCGGAATGATTCAAGTTCTTCAAGAGAAATCAACACAAGAATGAAAGTAACTCTGTTTACCTAACCGAATTAAGAAAGCTATCAAAGTACTGCCAATTCGGAGCAGGACTATTGGATTATCTTCGAGACAAATTTGGTTGTGGTCTCTTAAGTGAAGGAACACAAAAAAGACTGCTTTCTGAAAAAGATTTAACATTGGACAAAGCTTTCAGTATGGCTGTATCATACGAAGCAGCAACAAAAGGAGCTGCAGAGATACAACGAGAGACAGAGGACTTCGGCACCCATGAAATGACACAGGAGTTCAGAAGATGTTATCGCTGCGGCAGATCCACCCATAACCAGAGGGACTGCTGGTTCAAGGGCAAAGCATGCAGGCAATGCAGTAAGATTGGACACATTGCACGGGTATGCCTATCTGGACAAAATAAATCCACTGACAGAAAACAAAGAATCAATAAAGAAAAGTACAGGAAGGTACAAATGATGACAGACAATAGCTCCGAAGACCAGAACAGCGATAGCGATTCCGGAAACAAGAGACTAAGCTGTCTCAAATTATATAATGTACTTGCCAAAGAGGATTACCAAACCATTTGGGTTACCCTCACAATAGCAGTGTCCCCAGTTAAAATGGAGCTAGATACAGGATCAGCTCTAACCGTAATAAATCGACGACATCACGAGAGGCTATTTTCGCATATACCTCTAAAAGACACATCCATTATCTTAAAAACATATACGGGGCAGAAAGTCTACCCCAAAGGAAAAATATGTGTGCCTGTGGTATACAACGGCAAAGAAATACAAAAGTTGTATTTATACATTCTACAAGATGGTGGTCCACCGTTGTTGGGACGTGAATGGGTAAGGAAGATACGTTTAGACTGGCACTCCATTCAGGCACTGACGGTGACCAGTAAGGAAAAAAGCAATGATGACATCATACCTAACGATTAAAAGACATCTTGGCCAACGCCAAAGAAGTGTTTCAAGAGAAACTAGGAACCTTGAAAGGCATCACCGCCTCAATAAAAGTGGACGATGCAGCAATTCCCAAATTTTTTAAGGCAAGACCGGTGCCATACGCAATACGTCCGGCAGTCGAGGCAGAGCTGGAGAATTTGGAAAAGGCAGGCGTATTATCCAAAATAGATTGGAGCGAATGGGCAACACCCATCGTTCCAGTCATGAAAAAAGCATTGAAAAATAACTCTGAGGAGCAGAGAAAAATTCGCATGTGTGGGGACTTTAAGGTGACTGTAAACCCGGTCCTTCACACGGTACAGTATCCTCTTCCGAGGATAGAAGATATTTTCGCCTCACTATCCGGAGGGAAACATTTCACAAAAATTGACTTGGCACAGGCATATCTACAGATGGAGGTTGAGGAGACCTCTAAAAAGTATCTCACAATAAACACACACAAAGGCCTGTACCAGTACAATCGACTGGTTTTTGGAGTAGCATCAGCTCCAGCTATCTGGCAAAGAGCTATGGAGCAAGTCCTGCAAGGGATTCCAGGGACTCAATGCTACCTAGGCGACATCCTTATAACAGGAGAAAACGACAACGAGCACCTTGCCAATTTGGAGCAGGTGCTCACTAGGCTGAAAGAACGGGGCCTACGAGCAAATCGCCCCAAGTGCGAATTTTTCCAAAATCAGATATCATATTGTGGTCACATAATTAATAAGGAAGGGTTGCATAAGTCACCTGAAAAAATTGAAGCAGTTATAAAAGCCCCAGCACCTGAAAATGTTTCAAATTAAGGTCATTCCTGGGATTAATAAATTACTATCATAAATTTTTACCGAACTTATCAACTATTCTACACCCTCTTAATGATCTTCGACAGACAGGAGTGATTTGGAAATGGAATGAAGACTGTGAACGTGCCTTCCATAAATGTAAAGGCTTAATCACATCCGAGAAAGTTTTGGCTCATTACAACCCATCACTACCAATCAGACTGGCGTGCGATGCATCCTCTTACGGCATAGGAGCAGTATTATCCCATAAATTCCCTGATGGCTCAGAACGGCCGATAGCTTTTGCGTCACGCTCATTAAACTCAGCTGAGAGTAACTATGCCCAAATAGACAGGGAAGCACTCAGCCTGGTATGGGGAGTGAAGAAATTCAACCATTACCTACACGGACAAAAATTTACCTTGCTGACTGAACATCAACCCCTCATCTCCATATTCAACCCTAAAAAAGGTGTCCCCATTATGACGGCTCAAAGACTACAGAGGTGGTCCCTTTTTCTAGGGGCACACCAATACAACATTGAATACAAAGGGTCAAAACAGCATGGGAATGCTGACGGTTTATCGTGCCTACCGTTGCCAACGATAGAAGAGGCACCTACAGTGGACCCAGTAGAGATATTCCACTCTACCATAGTGGAATGTCTACCGGTGACAAATTCTGCCATTGAAAGGGAGACAAGAAATGACCCTACTCTCTCATGGGTCTACGATTTAACAGTGAAGGGATGGCCAGCACATGGCGAACCACTGTTGCCAGCATTCTCGCAAAGACGAGAACAGCTGTCAGTGTGCCGAGGAACCTTGATGTGTGGATCCAGAGTGGTGATTCCACCCAAACTCCAGGATAAAGTGCTAAAGGAGCTTCACGAGGGGCATCTGGGTGGAGTGAAAATGAAGAACCTAGCTAGGGCGATTGTATGGTGGCCAGGTATCGATGGAGACATCGGAGACATGACCAAGAGCTGCGTAGGATGCCAGAAGGTCCAAAATGCTCCGCCACAGGCCCCTCTACATCCATGGGAGTTGCCCTCATCTCCCTGGCAAAGGGCGCACATCGACTTTGCTGGTCCATTTATGGACTCAATGTTCTTAATCGCAGTTGATGCACACTCCAAGTGGCCGGAGGTAATAAAGATGTCCTCCACTACCACGGAAAAAACCATCACATTATTAAGGACCATAATTGCCAGGAATGGGCTGCCGGAACAGATATGTTCTGATAATGGACCGCAATTTGTGTCCGAAGAATTCAGAAAGTTCTTAAAGAACAATGGGTAAAGTACTACACGTCCACCCCATACCATCCCGCCACCAATGGATTGGCTGAAACGTTTGTCCAGACCTTCAAGAAGGCCTAAAGGCCATGGGTAATGAAGACATAAAACTTCAGCACAAGGTGGATAACTTCTTATTTGCATATAGGAATGCAACACATATGGTTACCAACCAAACTCCCGCTATGATGTTCTACAATAGAAATCTAAGATGCCGGCTGGATTTGGTCAAGCCCAACATCCGAAGGGATGTGGAGAACCGGCAGTTTCATGGTATGAATGAAAGGCCAACTAGGGCCTTCCAAATAGGCCAACCGGTTTTGGCCCGGGACTACCGTACCGAGAAATGGCAGCCTGGAACTATCTGCACACGACTAGGACCACTGATGTATACCGTGGACATCGGAGGAAGCATAATAAGACGCCATGCTGACCAAATCATCAAGTCATCCGAAAAGGGACAACCTACACCAGCACTTTATACACCTAACGATGAAGTAGAGATACCCATATCTACCTCTGATCCGGTGAGACTGGAACCCGATGAACCCGACACTGGCATTCAAGCTGAATCAGCCTTGCCAGAAGAACCTTCTACACCACCAGAAACTACTACACCCCCGAGGCGTTATCCGGACCGAGTCAGGAAGCCTCCTGATAGACTAACTTATAATTAATTAATACAGCAATGTATATTATTTTGCATATAACATGTAATTAATAATTACTTAAAAAATATGATGTACTATTTAGCTGGAAGGGGAGGAATTGTGGTGTATGTGCCTTTAAGAGCAATTGTGGTGTATGTGCCTTTAAGAGCCCCAGGTGCGTGTAATGCCGGTAATTGTACTTGGGCTATATAAGCCTGTGTATTGTGTATATCCTTTAGAAACCCCCCATACTTGCTTAGTAAATACCTATGAACCAACTCCTGTCTTCAGTGTCTTTATCTACACACGGACACTACAGGTACCGTTCCAGAGTGTTGTCTATGTGAGCCGAGGTCACAGGACCCGATAGCATTACCCCGAGCCAGGGAACCTGGCTAGATGTATTTTTTTAAGTCTTCTTCAGAGTTTCGGGAGGTGCAGAGGACCATCGTGTCTTTGGATGCTGGGGGAAGGGATCACCCCTAGCCCACGAAGAGAGGGGTCTGCAGGAGGCAGATGCCCACAGCAATTAAACTGTTATTGGAATTCCAGATTGAGATTAAGAGTTTACAAAAGCTTATTAATTATTTTATATTTTGTAGTATGTACTGGTCCCAACTCCAAAGGAAATAATGTGTGAATTTAGTTCCTAACTGTGAGTTTGTACTACTTGTTTAGAGGCAATTGAAGAAATTGCATATGCCTGTGTATTGTTGTGTTCGTAGATTGTGGAAGTTTTAAATACATTTATGGCTGAAGAATGGTGCCATTTATTAAAGTGTCAAGCAATTGCATTATAGAAAAAAAGGAGGACGCTCGTTTCTTCCATTTGTATTTTTAACAGATATGTTTTGGCTTGGTGGTAATCCCATTATAGATGTTGTATCGTTTTAAAACTATGTCACAAGTGGTGCAGGGGCATTGGTCCCTCCATGCTTGAATAATTGTAAATACTCAGTGGTGCAGGGGCATTGGACCGCCTCCATGTTTGAATTATTGTAACTATTCATGTTATTCTGTCGATAGTTGCCTACCGTGTACTGCGATTCTCTCTGGGTAAGGGTGATGGAGGTGTCAGGGGATCAAAGATAGATATAGATAAATATAAGGGGAGGTTGTTTGTGGGTGTCAGAAATTCTTGCTCACCTTTAAACAGGATACTACAAGCAAGTTTTAGTATCCTAGTGCGGACTGTAAGGTTTCGCAAAATTTCGGAAAATTTCTGCAGCCCCCGAAGATTATTTGATTAAAAGGAAACATGGTTGGAATGTACCTTAAAAACCCAGGGCATCAAAAATGGCTGTCAGGCCTCGTGGCAGAAGACAAAGACAGCCTGTCTGAACATCTACCATCATGAGCTGAATTACTTGAGGTACTTAAAACTGTCAATCAACTGCGGTTTAGGAAGTTCAACAGAGGAACAATAAGATTGTTTGTTTACACGAGCTCTCTACAATGTTGACTCAAGGGATTAATAATTAAAGCTGTCAATCAGTTGTGGTTGTGCGGTGACCACAAGACAATGGATTGTTTACAAAGCACTTGAGTGCTGTTGGCTGAACATTTAGGATTTGTTTGTCCAGAATTTGAGACACTTTAAACTGAGCACAAACCAGTTTAAACGTATGGGTAACACATTCAAACCCATTACAGTCAATGGGGACAGATTGGTCCCTTTCTATAGCCCAGATACATCCAGATTTGGGCGCGAAGATAACAGCTCCCAATGGGGTATAAAGATAGCCCCTCAGGAACCCATTCTCTCTCGCTCTCGGCCGCCTTGCCTCTGATGCCCTGCCTACAAAAGGAACAGCTCAGCAGCCCGCCCAAAGAAGTGGAATACCAGCAGTTACTTTTGAATTACTGGGGTATCTCTACTACAGGGCGGTGAAGAATGTAAGACAGACCGCAGGGGCACGGAGCAGGCATTCACTGGTGAGCACAGATTTTCTGGCCCATTACAAGGCAAACTAGATAGTTATAAGGGGTGGGAATTAAGGGGAATTTTGTTAAATTGTAATTTTAGTCAATTTTCCCTCGATGTGTCCGTTTCTCCTCCCCGTTAAGTAAAAGTGCTGTATTAAGCAAAGGTGTGCTCTATTAAGAAAAGGTGTGCTGTATTAAGTAAAAGTGTGCTGTATTCATCGTTATTTTCAATTTATTCTTTGTGTCAATTTTACTCAGATTTCCCTCGATGTGTCCGTTTCTGCTCCCGTTAAGCAAAAGTGTGCTGTATTATGTTAAGGTGTGCTGTATTAAGTAAAAGTGTGCTGTATTCATAATTATTTTGCTGTATAGCAATTTATTCTGTAATTTAATAAATACTGGTCTTCTTTGCACCCAACCAAAAGTCTCGTTTTTTTTATGTCGCGACTGAAATAAGTCCGGCGGTCAGAACCAGAAAGGGAAGCGATTCGAAACCGCACGGGGCCTGGAGCAGCTCAGATACTGCTGACTGGCCAGAGACAAACCCCAGGGGCAACCAAAACCAACGCCCCCTTTTCTACAGACTGATGTCAGGCTAACTGGCCTGTCGTTCCCTTTATTCTCTCTTCCTCCTTTCTTGAATAGTGGTGATACATTTGTGACCTTCCAATCCTCTGGAACCGTTCTAGAATCTAGAGAATTTTGGATTATCAAAACCAATGCATCCACTGTCTCTTCAGCCACACCTTTTAGAACCCTGGGAAGTAGGCCGTCAGGTCCAGGGGATTTGTCAGCTTTTCATTCCATTGGTTTCTCTAGTACTATTTCTCTACTTATATTAGTAACATTAAGGTCCTCACCCTCATTAGACCCTTGCTTCCCCATAATTTTGATACGCTTTTTGCATCTTTTACTGTGAAGACAGATACAAAATAAGTGGTTATAAAAATAAATCCTCATCTCCCCTCTGATGCTTTCGCCAGTTATCATAATTGTGTATCCCCTGGTCACCGACCTCTAGCCAGTGGAAACTTTTCTCCTTATTCATTCTATCAAAACCCTTCATAATTATGAACAATTTAGATCCTTCACAGAGACATGGTGCAGATAGTGGTATCTCTCTCTCTCTCTCTCTCTCTCCTTATCTAAGGATAAGTGGTAAGCCATTTTGGACAGAAAGGAGGAGGAATTTCTTCACCCAGCGAGTGGTGAACCTCTGGAATTCTCTACCACAGAAGGCAGTAGAGGCCAATTCATTAAATATATTCAAGAAGGAGTTAGATATATTTCTTAAGGCTAAAGGGATCAAGGAGTATGGGGAGAAAGCAGGGACAGGTATTGAATTTGGATGATCAGCCATGATCGCATTCAATGGTGGAGCAGGCTCGAGGGGCCGAATGGCCTATTCCTGCTCCTATCTTCTACGTTTCTATGTTTACTCTCAAGAGAGAGGCATTTATATAAGTTTACATATACGCAGGACACGGATAAACTTAATAATGAATACATTGTTGAAAATGTATTGATTGATATCCAGAATACATTTACAGGCATTTTCTATTCGCAACTGATTAAGAATTCTGGCACTTTTGATTAGAGAGGATCTGTATCACAATTTACAGAATCTGCGACACTGATCACAAAGAACACAACATGAAAAATGATGGTTCAATAATCTTAGGTGCTAACTGTTTTGCGATGGGAGTACGGAAATGTACTTTCCTGACTACACTATTTTGCACAGCGAAATTTGGATTATAGGGAACTGATGGTGTTGCTGTGAAAATGCCAGCAGCAGCTTTCAGCAGAGATATCAGTTTTCACAGGAAACAGGTTAAGTTGAGCAATGCCTGAATCAAGTTTGCTCTAACTGCAGGCAGCTGGTGATTAACCCAGGGAGGACTTTGACTAATTATTCTGTTTCTATAACTGCCGGCGCCAAGATTGCTCAGTTAATTATCTTATTTCACACATTATTCTCAGACCTGTTCCCGCGGTATTCATATTGATAATTTATTCTCCAATGTGTTTCATCTTATAGTCATTTGTCCTCAAATTTGCAACAACTTCCCAAACGGGTGGATTTTCCAAATGCTCTTTTGGGTTGGATGAGTACAGATTAATGACCAGGACACCAGTGCAACGGCCCTGCTCTTTTTGAATCATGGTGTGGGATAACTTACATTCACCTGAGGGAGGAAAATGGGGCCTCAGTTTAACGTCTCTTACAAAAGAGGCCACCTCCGACAGTGCAATGCCCCCTCTGGCGATTTTACCATCTGCCCTAAATGTGCACCCTCTGGTTGCTGACCTCTCGACACTGAAAATGTTTTTCCTATTTGCATTATCAAAATAAGTTCTAATTATGAACAACTCTATTAAAACCCCTTGCCCTTCTCTGCTGCAAAGAGAACATCACCCTGCTTCTCTACTATGTCCACATAATCGAAGTTCCTCATCTGTTTCCATTCTGTTAAATTTTCTCTGCATCCTTTCCAAGGCTTTTACATCCTTTGTAATATCTGATGGACAGAACTGGACACAATGTTCCATCTGAGCCACCAAAAATGATGTGTAATGATTTAGCATCACCTCATAATTATTCATCACTACTTTATGGCTCTATTTATAAATCCCATGACACGTTATACTTTTTATCAGCCTTTACAATTGGCCTGCCAACTTCAAATATGTGTGTACGTGAACCTCCAGGTCTATCTGCTCCTGCACCCCCTTTAAAATAACACCAAGCTATTTATATTGCCTCACCTCATTCTTCCTTCCAACAGGCATCACTTCCCTGCATTACATTTCAGCAGCAATGTCTCTGCACATTTGAAATGATGCCCTTTAACCCCAAGTCCAGGTCGTTAATATGTAGGAACAAGGGCAAAGGTCTCAATAAGCGACCCATAGGGAACCCCACTACACACTTCTCTCCAACCTGAAAAGCAACCGTTCAGCTACACTCACTTCTTTCTGACCCTGAGCTGATTTTATATCCACGCTGCCACTGACTCTTAATTTATATAATTGAGAAAAGGAGAATAAGCAGCAATAAGTGGGCAATTAACATTCAATAGTTTTTAATTGAAAGTCGAGGAATAAAAGGAGGGACCCGGATACAGTAGCAACACCAGCAGCAACTACAGGCAGGTCGTATTGACTTGTTTAAGGGGTAAGAGTAAACATGTTTTAAGCTGAGGCAAATACAGGGCTATGGCGAAATGGCAGGATATTGGAATGTCATCAGGGTTGCTGCAGCAAACAGCCAGCAGAGAGAGATTGAGGCAGACAGAGACAGGGAGAGAGAGAGAGAGAGAGAGACACACACACACACAGACAGAGACGGAGATGGAGACAGAGAGAGACAGGGAAACAGAGAGAGTGAGACAGAGAGAGAGTGAGACAGAGAGAGAGAGAAAGAGAGAGAGTGCGACAGAGAGAGAGACAGAGAGAGAGACAGAGACAGAGAGGGAGACAGAGAGGGAGACAGAGAGAGACGAAGAATGTGAGAGAGACAGACAGAGAGAGACAGACAGGGACAGAGACAGAGAGAGAGAGAGAACGAGAGAGAGAAAGACAGAGAGACAAACAGAGAGAGAGAGATCGAGAGAAAGACAGAGAGACAAACAGACAGAGAAATAGAGAGACACAGCGACAGAGAGAGACAAGGAGACAGAGAGAGAGAGAGGGCGGCCTGAATGGAGTCATGAGGATCTGCAAAATCCTAAAGTTTCAGAAAACTTCAAAAGAAGCAATTCAAGCAAAAGAGAAAACTGCTTAAGTTTGAATGGTGACTGTACTCAAGGTAAAACTAGGCTAAAACAAACAGCGACATACTGGTGGGGTGAGAGGGGGTCGGTTGATGATGATGCGGTGGTGTACACCATTTTAATGCTTAGACTGTACAAACGTGTTGTCAGAAAGATATACAGATTATGAAAGCATTTATTAAATCAAAACACGATTGTATTCCATGCATGGGAAGTTTTAAAATATAGGTGAGTAGATATTGTAACACAATTAACATATAAGAGAATATGAGTAACTGATATGATATTGTAATACTGTATAGCCTAGGCTTCACTTTAAAATGTATGTTGGTCTGTTCAAAGTTGACAGAAATGCGCAATATTGGAGCATTTTCGGGACTTGAATCCAGTATTTGAGTGATGGTTCTTTATTTGACTTGTGCAATGGTGTAATCTCCAAGATATTTGTCAGCAATTTCTCTGAGAGAATCTGAACCGTTCTTTCCCAAGGGAGGGAAAGACTCTGTAAGTAATGTGTTTGAGATTGAAAATTGGGGTTGAGGAATTTCTCGGTTCTCCAAAATTATTCTGCAGAGAAAGGGGATTTCTGGGTGATGCGGAGATAAGGTATTGTATGTGATCAGTGATTAGAGTTGTTAACAAAGGACCAGGTCCATATAACACCTTCTGTGTAAGCGTTCCTGACTTGCTAATAAGGAATTGGGTGATGCCTTGGGAAAGGGGCTCGGGTATGTATGGGGGGGGATGTCAAAGGGAGGATGGCATTGAAACTGCCAAGAAGGAAATCACTGTGTACGTAGAAATATATCTTAGGTCAGCGCTTATTCTATACTCCTTCACAATGGAATAATTTAGATTCAAAGATTCCCTGAGATATGAAGTGGAAGATCTACCCCATTGATTCAAATGATGCAGCAATTAAACAACATCACAGCCAAACTCATCAACTGAATATGGAAGGACATTGATGCTATTGAGCCATTTCAATAAAATTACATCCAGTGTTTGTAAACATTGGGCGACATAAAATGTCATATTTTGGGCCTGATAATTGAGCCACAGGCCTAATTTGCTGCTGTCATATTTGCCTACAACTTCAATTAAAGCATCAGCTCGGCTACACTCTATAATGTACAGAATATTACTATAAAATTGTAATACCACAGACAGCAATGACCCAAAGCCATCAAGGCAGACGTCTCGTTACTCGGAAGGAGCAATAACCTGCTGTTTGAACATATTAATACTAAACGGTCACAAGCAACAAGAAATGTGGAACCTGACCAGCCGAGAAAATTAAGTGCATTTCAAAAGTGGCCAGCTTCTGTTAAGGTGCTTTCCCAACTTTGACACTGTGCAGTCACATGGTTCACATAGCGAGAGAGCGGGAATAGAACAGCAACAGGAAAAGATAGCTTGAAAAATATTTGAAAGTCTTCTTCCTGTTGTAGTGTCAACCGTGGTTCAATGGGTCGCACTCTCGCACAAGCTGATGGGATCAAGTCCCTACTCCAGAGAGCTGGGCACCAAAATCTGGGGCTGGCACTCCAGTACAGTGCTGAGGGAGTGCTGCACTGTCGAAGGTGCTGCCTTTCAGATTTTTCTGCTCTCTCAGTTGGACGTAAATCATCTCATGGCAGAATTTCGAAAAAGGAGCATGGAAGTTATTCCCGAATAACCTGGCCTAGATTTGTCCCGCATTCAACATCACAGAAACAGATGATCTGGTCATTATCACATTGCTGCTTGTGGGAGCTTGCTGTGCGCAAATTAGCTGCCGAGTTTTCTATATTGCACGTCACTAATTTTCAAAATGTACTTCATTGGCTGTATAGCATTTTGGGATGTGCGGTGGCCGTGAAAGGAGCTATATAAATGCAAATCCTTCTTTCATTTCACAGAATAGGCAGCTAGCTGGGAGAGGTTTTGATCTCAGCTTCATTAGCATATGTTATTCCTCTTATATTGTGAAAATTTAATGCATGTCAGTTACTCTGCTTACGGGTTTGTGTCTTTGCTTTCCATTTGTCACTCATTAGCGTGCAGTGAAGGGAATAAAGGCGAACAGCTTGAAAGAGTATCCGCATCAAACATCACATACCGTTCACTACACCTGGCACAGATGAATGCTGTACTAATGGCAGAATTTTAACTGCTTTATATTACCCCGAATAAATGGTTTCGTTGGCACTGCCACTCACCTTCCCCTCTTGTGTTTGTAGAACCTACACAATGGACTGTGAACTTCTTCATCCACCATGTTATAAGTTTCCGTTCCTGACCTTTAATTTCCTTCTCCTCCCTCTAGACCGCCGCCCCTCGATAAATGATTCCATCCTCTCTGATGCCTTGGAGATTTAACCCTTCCATTGACCACTGCTCAAATACTTTCTGTTCCTTTCCCATTGACACAAAATCTTGGCATCACAATGTAGTCATTAGGCTGAACTCCAGCTGAGGCAACTGTCTCGAAAGCTCACTGTTAATGAGCTGCGATAATGATTAAGCTGGGTCTAGAGTGCGAATCACATGAACAGGTGGCTCTACACCCATTCGATCGTCACCTCCTGTTTGAAGTGGGAATTACAGTCAATATTTACAAAGAAACATAGAAGATAGGTGCAGAAGTATGCCATTCGGCCCCTCGAGCCTGCTCTAACATTCAATGAGATCATGGCTGATCATCCAAAATTAGTACCCTGTCCCTGCGTTCTCCCCATATCCCTTGATCCCTGTAGCCTTAAGAAATATATACAACTTCTTCTTGAATATATTTAATTAATTGGCCTCAACTGTGGTAGAAAATTCCACAGGTTCACCACTCTCTGGGTGAAGAAATTCCTCCTCATCTCTATCCTAATTGGCTTACCCCTTAGACTGTGACCCCTGGTTCTGGACTCGCCGACCATCGGGAACATCCTTCCTGCATCTAGTCTGTCTAGTCCTGTTAGAATTTTATAAGTTTCAATGAGATCCCCTCTCATTCATCTAAACTCCAGCGAGTACAAGCCCAATCGACACAATCTCTCCACATACCTCATTCCTACCATCCCAGGTATCAGCCTGGTGAATCTTCGCTGCACTCCTTCAATGGCAAGAACGTTCTTCCTCAGATAAAGTGACCAAAACTGCACACAATACTCAAGGTGCGGTCTCACCAAGGCCCTGTACAACTGCAGTAAGACATCCTTGTTCCTGTACTCGAACCCTTTTGTTACGAAGGCCAACATACCATTTGCCTTCTTAACCATCTGCTGCACCTGCATCCTTACCTTCAGCATCTGGTGCGCAAGAACACCCAGGTCTCTTTGCACTTCCCCTTCTCCCAATCTATTGCCATTCAAAAAATAATCTGCCTTCTGGTTTTTGCCAGCAAAGTGGCTAACCTCACATTTATCCACATTCTAGTGCATTTGCCATGTTTCTGCCCAATCAGCCAACCTGTCCAAATCGTACTGGAGTTTACGACATCCTCCTCACAGCATACCCTCCCACCCAGTTTTGTGTCGTCTTCAAATTTGGAGATATTACATCCAATTCCCTCGTCCAGATCATTAATATGGATTGTGAAAATCTGGGCCTAGAAAATCATTGTAGCCACTTTTGGGGCGGTAAAGTAGGGCGGCCGCTAAAGTTTGCGCTCGCCGCCAAATCGAGGCCACTTCTCCGATATTCATTAGCTTCGCCCTAAGAGTTTGCTCGAGCGCTAAAACTGGCGCTGTACGCCTCTCTTTAGGCACTAAGCCGGCGGGCCGGGGCGCTCCACCGGAAGTTGCGCGCAGGGCAGGTGCGGCGAGCTGCTGATTGACGGCAGACACTCTGGCTCCGGTGAGCTCTTAAAGGGGGAGGGTGGATTTTTTTGAAAGGCCGACACTGGTGTATTTGTGGTTTTGGGGAGGGTGTCTCTCCATCAGTTTGTTATGTGTTCCCGGAACACCAGTCGTCTCCATCTCCTCCTCCTCCTCCTCCTCCTCCTCCTCGTCCTCGTCCTCGTCCTCGTCCTCGTCCTCGTCCTCCTCCTCCTCACCCCCACCCCCCCAGCCGTACCGTACCATTTGTAGTACAGGAGGGCCCTTTAATTTGTGCTCCCCGCGGCCCGCATCGGCTGTGTACCGTTCCACTTCACAATCGTTACGGCCGCCCGGCGCACAATGGGCCGGCGCGAGTGAAGTTCTGGTTCAGGGCGCACAAAGGGCGTTGCACTAGTAAATGACGTCATGATCTGCGCACGCAGCAGGGCGCGCGCTAAGACTTTGCGCCGGTGCTAAATGTGTACTGAAGTTGGGGCGAGGCGCAGGTCACGCTGCGCCCGGGCGCTAAGCACCTAGCGCTCGAGATCTACTCCTCCTAAGACGCTAACAGCTGGTGCGCCCAACTGAATTTCTGGGCCCTGGGGTCCTAGGACCGATCCTTGTGGTACCCCACTAGTCACTGCCTGCCACTCAGAAAGAGACCCGTTTATTCCAACTCTTTGCTTTCTGTCTGCCAACTAGTTCTCTATCCAAGTCAATACCTTTCCCCAAATCCCATGTGCCTTAAGTTTACACGCTAATCTCTTATGCAGGACCTTATCAAAAGCCTTCTGAAAGATCAAATACACCACATCCACTGATTCTCCCTGATCTATGTTACCAGTTACATCCTCACAAAATTCCAGTAGATTAGTCAAGCACGATTTATCTTTTGTGAATCCATGTTGAATTTGTCCGATCCTGCCACTGTTTTCCAAGTGCTCTGCTATTACACCTTTTATAATGGACTCTAACACTTTCCCCGCTACCACTGTCAGGCTTACCAGTCTGTAATTCCCTGTTTTCACCCTACCACCTTTTTGAATAGTGGGGTAGCATTAGCCAGCGTCCAATCCATGGCTACTGTTCCAGATTGCATCAAATGCTGGAAGATGATCAGCAAAGCATCAACTATTTCTAGGGCCACTTCCTTAAGTACCCTAGGATGTAGATTATCAGGCACTGGGGATTTATCGGTCTTCACTCCCATCAATTTCCCTAACATCATTTCCCTACAAATACTGATTTCTTACAGTTCCTCTCTTTCATCAGACTCTATGTTCCCCAAAATCTGTGGGAGGTTTTGTGTCCTCCTGTGTGAAGACCGAATCAATAAATGTGTTTAATTGGTCTGCCATTTCTTTGTTCCCCGTTATAAATTCCCCTGATTCTGACTGCAAGGGACCTTAGCTTGACTTCCCCAAACTTTTTCTCTTCACATATCTATAAAAGCTTTTACAGTCAGTTTTTATGTTCCCTGAAAGCTTACTCTCATATTCTATTTTCCCTTTCTTAATTAATCCGTTTGTCCTCCTTTGTTGAATACTAAACTGCTCCCAATCCTCAGGTTTACTGCTTTTTCTGGCCAATTTACATGTCCTCTCCTTGGATCTTATGCTATCCCTAATTTCCCTTGTTAGCCATGGTTGTGTCACCTCTTTTGTTTTATTTTTATGCCAAACTGTGATGAACAAATTCTCTAGTGCATCCATGCGGTCTTTGAATGTTTGCCATTGCCTATCCACCGTCAACCTTATGAGTGAAATTCCCCAATTAATCCTATCCAACTCACGCCACAGACCATCGTAGTTTCCTTTATTTAAATTTAGGACCCTATGTTACCCATAATATCCTGATAACTTCGATAAAATCACATCTTAATCTTCTAAATACCACGGGATACAACGATAGTTTGTACAATAAGTGCGGGATATTCACTGGTGTATTATTCTAATTGTGTTGGTCCATTTATTATAGAACAAACTTTGCAATGAACCTGTTATTTTCTGTCCTTTATGTAATGAAGTGTACATTTGTTCTAACACAGCAGCAACATTGTGACACTGAACGCGCACCAGATCATATGTGTTAATGCAATGTTAATTTGCTTATTCATCGTTCAGAGCCTGAGTGTAACATCAGCAATGAATTCTATCGTTTCAGACCCCCCACCTCCTCCAACAAGGCCCAGTTATCCGGTATATCTGGTCAGAGAAGAACTCATCATTATCTGCGATGCTGCCAATGGTTACACTTTCGGTCAGCTTCAGTGGTTACTCAGGTGGCCGGTTGGCAATACAACCAATGAAATATACAAGGAACAACAATCGTTTACTAACTCAATAATAAATGTAAATAACAATAGTGACGGATGCTACAAATGCCTTTATGAGAAACAAGTGTCCGGACGCCGGAATAACTCTATTCCCAGTGATGCTGTGACTGTCCAAAGTGAGTTATACTTTCTGATATTTTATGCCATTCCAATTTTGTATAAAGGCTTCCAGAGATCCGCAACACCTTTAGTTGAAGAAACGTAGATATTGCTCTTAGGCTGGTGCACAAATGGGCGCTATCCAATCTGCTGCACGTTTTTGGTCCCGCCTGATGTTGACATCGATTGACTGCAATGGAACTGAATATCTACCTGTAAAACTTGGCTCTGATAACTGGTAAAAACCTTATTGTCTGTGCTCAAACCTCTGTGGAAACGGAAACTGGGCAGTGTGCAAAAGGGGCGACCGAGTAATTCCCACCATTTTGTGCTTCCGCACAACACAAATTTCAATGCAAAAATATGCTTTTACCGAGTTACCACGTTAAATTGTACCGACCTCTAGAATTGTTCTTCTGCTGCGTCTTTATGGGGTAGAACTTCCTCCTGGGCAGCAACGGTATAATGGGCGGCATCGCTTCGTCTGCCTGTTCCACACCCCGGTGCGTATAATGGGAGGCCGATTGCATTGCTCACGTTTTGTGTTACACCCGATATGATTTAATACTGCAACATCTTCAGGAAATAAATTTATAACGAATTAACCCGAGCTAAGGCAGCAGGCTAAAAACCAGTAATGTAATATAAGAATTGCTAGACGAAATTAATAGCAAAGCATCTGAATGATGCCGTTGGCATCTCTATTGATGTTGGCTGCCTGTGTGTGGTGCCTCAACTTCAGCTGGATAATATGGGCAATATGGGAATGCTGCCCATTATATATCTTGCTCGCTTTTGCTTTGCATTGTCTTCAATGGAAAATAAAATAATGTGGGGCGGGCGGTGGGTATGACAGAAGGATGATCGGAAATCGCCGTTTTATGCCCCTAGGGAAGTTGAGAGTTCTGGCGCATATCTCTGTAATTGTGGCCCATGATAACAGATCTAGTTTTACATTTCTACGGTGGTGTAAATTGGGTGATGTCCATTGGCCGCCTGTAAAACTTGCAAGCCTGCTTTTCCCTCCATTGACTTTATGTATAATGACCGGTCAATTCATTATCATCCATTTCATACCACATCGCAAAATGAATTGACCCTCAGAGTCTCTCGCCTTAGAGAAAGCTGTGATTTATGTTGTGATACGAATATAAATTCTTTCAAATTTATTATTTTTAACCTTCTGTTCCAGGACAAAAGACGATCGCCAGTATTTCTTTATACCACGAGCCGGGTGAATATATGAAAGTAGAGTCAGCTCCCATTACCTGTTCCGATTCCGACCAGAACAAGGTTAACAACTTCACTTTCTATCGGGACAATTTGTTACTGAGCTCCCTAGATATTGGTTCCCCTCATCATTTTGCCTCGATCATTATCAGCAACCTTTCCGATATACGCACAGGATTTTACAGCTGCAAGTACGAGATGAGAGTGTTCGGAAGGCAATTATTATCACACCTCAGTAACTCTGTGTTAATAACTGTAGAAGGTAACTCTTCCTACTTTTGCTTTACTTAACAAAATCTCAATTCCTACACCTAGAAAGAGTTTATGATTTCCTCACTCATGCAACAAACAATACATCCCCCATCCTTTGGCAAAACATACTCTTTCTGAACTGGTAAGAGATGCGGCTGTTACACAGCTGAATTTCGTCTTTGGCAGAAGCGACAAACGGGCGGAATCTTATTGGCCGCGTGTTATTTGCACCGCCCGATATTCAGTCCAATTACCATGAATGGGACTGAACCCGCCGGTGAATCAGCTGGCGGTAGAAAATCAGTGGAGTTACTGGTCGCTCATATCCAGTGTCTTTCACTTCTAATCGTGACAATTGTTGTGATTGGTAAAGCATGAGACTAACTGACTCCTGCTGCAGTGAATTATCCTCCTAAACCTTTTGCCTTGCCACATCTCTGCTCACCTTCAACAATTTTGACACATGCCATGTAAATGTACTCATAACTGGTATTATATGT
This sequence comes from Somniosus microcephalus, assembly GCF_052327205.1. Lineage (NCBI taxonomy): Eukaryota > Metazoa > Chordata > Chondrichthyes > Squaliformes > Somniosidae > Somniosus > Somniosus microcephalus. The sequence goes on from NW_028225187.1 coordinate 33,750,702, forward strand.
CTGTCTCTCCATATCTGTAGAGCTTCCCTTGTGGAAGCCCCAGTATTTTAAATGGGGTATTTCAGAGTGTGTTCCTGTTCTGCAAGACACAGCAGTAAGAATAGTGACAACCATCTGGTTAAACATTAGTCATATTGGGAGAGATATTCTACCTACCGCTTGGGCAGAACCCCGGTGTTGCCATTACAGAAACTAATGGAAATGTAACTGGAGACGGTTCTGCAATCAGCTGCCAATGCTTAACGACAATTAATACACTTAGCCAGCAAAATAAACAACAAGCCCATTGTCCAGGAATGAATCTTCTGCTATGAGGATCCGAATCATGCTGAAACTGGAATGGGTCTAATATTTAGCACATTAAAGACAAACGTGAAGTTGAAGTGTGAAGAATGAATGTGGTGGAATTGGTCTTGGCGGGGCAGGGGGTAGGGAGTGCGGTTGTAAAACTGATGGTAGCACATTAGTGACCTGGTATATGCTGCGCCCGATATTCAATTCAGTCGCCGAGTAATATGCTGTCAATTGAACTTAATATCAGTCGCTACATAGAGCGGGCGGCCGATCCGACACTGTCCGGTTTTCGCCACCGTCCGAGTCCAATTTCTCGCCAATATTGACTTCTAACGACTCAATCATATCATCAGCAACTTGCTCAATTGTACTTAGCGCAACTCTACACTGAATTGAAGGCAATGACTTAAGCATATGAAATTTAGTCAACTTCCCGCAATACGTTTTCTTTTCAGAGATTTTTAAACCAGTTATAACAATACATCCAGCAAATGATGACATCGGTGGAAACGTCTCTATTACCTGCACCAGATCGACTGTCTATCCGAGCATCATATTCTTCTTGCAGAGAGCTGGCGATGCCAATTTCTCTGCCTCCCTCACTGTGTCAGCAGAGGATCATTCTGTCACCATCACCTTCACCAATGTGACTCAAGATGATGAAGGAGCCTACTCCTATCGCTATAAAGCAATGGTCAATGGAACAGTGTTAACATCAGCTATCAGTCAACTTGTGCAGGAGACTGTAAAGGGTGAGAGCGATTTATAAAATGACATGTGGGTAAAGGTAATGAATGACTACAGGGCTCGTGGCAATAAATACATTGTGAGATTTCTGGAGCCACACTGTATTGTAGGAGTCTACGTGCTCCTAGCAAAAAATACTGATCTCGAAGAGGTTCAACAGAAAAGGTTTAATTGTTGAGGCTGCATGCTGAACACAAAATGGAGTCAGAGACTACACAAAGTACGACTGCCTTTCATCAGTGCACAGCTTCGACTGCTCCTCCCCCGCTCTGGGCTTAACTATGTTGCAGATCGAGTTGCTTAAAGGTGTGATCCTTCTTAAAGGCATGACGCCTGATTTATAGTCTACGGACTGGAAAGCGGATTGTGTCCATTCTGTGATCGGTACGCCACACAGCTCCCCGCAGAATCCACTAGTATGGAGTGTACGAACCGGTGTGGCGGCTTGATGGCACGGCCAGAACGGCTCTTGGTGGTTGGTGTTGGGAGCGGGGCGGTCGGATGCGTCGGGCTCTTATGCAGTCTGCCCCACGGTGGGTGTTGGCCCACTTGAACGGGTTCGTCGGGCTCTAGGTGCACCAGCTTGAGCCGGTCGACCAACACCTTGTCAGTTCTGCTGCCCACTTCGAGGAGAAAGAACTTGTACCTGTCTGGAGTACCTTGTAGGGTCCGTCATATGGGGGCCATAGAGCTCCTCGGTGGGCGTCATGGTGCATGAAAACAAATTTGGCCATGTGCAGGCTAGGTGGTACGCGGGTTGCTCATTCGCCGTGCCGCCCAGTGGGTACCGGAGCGAATTGTTGTGCTCGGTTGGCGAAAGCGCGGCGTTGCTGGTCAGCCGACCAGGGGGTCGTGGCAGTGGGCAGGAACTCTCTGGGTACGTGCAGCGGCTGGCTGTACACGAGTTCCGTCGCCAAGGCTTGCAGGTCTTCCTTGACCGTGGAGCGTAGGCCGAGTAGCACCCATGCGAGGCGGTCGATGCAAGCCTCGTCCTCGAGGATGGCACGGAGGGACGCCTTCATGGACCTGTGGAATCGCTCGCACAGTCCATTGGCTTGGGGGTGGTAAGCCGTGTTGCAGTGAATGGCCACCCCGAGGTTTTGGGCGATGGCGGCCCACAGATCAGAGGTGAACTGCGGGCCTCTATGCGACGCCATGTCGGAGGGGATGCCGAACCGAGCGACCCAGGTACCAATGAACGCCCTCACAATGTCGGTGGTGGTGGTGGACGTCAGTGGAATGGCCTCGGGCCTCTGGGTGGTACGGTCCACGATTGTCAGCAGGTGTGTGTGACCTTGTGATGGCAGCAGGGGGTCGCCGAGGTCGATGTGGACGTGGTCGAACCTTCTTTCTGGCACGGTGAACTCCTCGAGTGGGGCTTTGACGTGCTGGTGGATTTTGGCACGCTGGCAAGCTATGCAGGATCTGGACTAGATGCGCACATCTTTGCGCAGGCTTGGCCAGACAAATCAGTTGGCCACCAGTCTAATGGACGCGCGGGTGCCGGGGTGTGAGAGGCCGTGGACGATGTCGAACACCCGTTTTCGCCAGGACACCGGGACTACGGGGCGGAGTTGCGCCAAGGAGTTGACGCATTTGACTGTGACGGCGGACGGGCCGCAGGCGACGTTGTTCAGTCGCAGCCCTGGGGGGTTTGTGGGCGCGGAGAGCATATCGCGGTCAGTGCATTGCTCCACTGCCAGTTGAGCATAGTCCACTGCCAGGTGGGCGCCGTGGACGGAGGTGCGGGATAGGCAGTCGGCCACCACATTGTCTCGACCGGAGACGTGCCGGATGTCCGTGGTGAATTCGGAAACCATGGCGAACTGACGTTGTTGCCTGGCTGACCACAGGTCCACAGATTTTTTCATTGCAAATGTCATGGGTTTGTGGTCGAGAAACGCGGTGAAGGGGCGGCCCTCCAGAAGCGATCTAAAATGGCGGACTGCCAGGTACTGTGCAAGGAGCTCGCGGTCAAAGGTGCTGTATTTGGCCTCCGGGGGGCGCAGTTGGCGGCTGAAAAAGGACAGCGGTTGCCAGACCCCATCGACCCACTGTTCGTACATGGCGCTGACCGCGTGGTCGGAGGCGTCCGTGGTGAGGGCCACCCTGGCGTTGGGCTGTGGGTGAGCGAGCATGGTGGCGTCGACGAGCGCCTTTTTGATGGAGTCGAAAGCGGTCAACATGTCCGCCGACCACTCGATCGCCATTCTGTCTTTCTTACCCCGGAGGGCTTCGTATAGGGGCCGCATGAGGGAGGGCTCTCCGGGAATGAAGCGGTTGTAAAAGTTGATCATCCCCAAGAACTCCTGGAGGCCTTTGATGGTGGTAGGCCGGGGTAACTGCTGGACGGCATGCACCTTGGCGGGCAGGGGAATGGCTCCATCATGCGTGATGTGGTGGCCGAGGAATTCGATCCTACTGAGGCCGAATTGGCACTTGGCTGGGCTGATGATGAGCCCGTGCTCACTGAGCTGCTGGAACAGGGTGCGGAGGTGCTTGATGTGTTCCTGCTTGGAGGAACTAGCTGCCAGGATGTCATCCAGGTAGACAAAGAGGAACTTCAGGTCCCGGAGAACCGAGTCCATGAGCCGCTGGAAGGCCTGGGCCGCGTTTTTGAGGCCGAAGGGCATTCGGAGGAACTCGAATAGCCCAAATGGGGTGATTATGGCTGCCTTGGGAACGTCCGTGGGGTGGTCTGGCACCTGATGGTAACCGCGCACCAGGTCGACTTTGGAGAAGACTGAACGGCCGGCCAGTCTAGCCGAGAAGTCTTGAATGTGTGGCTTGGGGTACCGATCCATCATGGTGGCATCGTTTAGGTGCTGGTAGTCCCCGCAGTGGCGCCTTCCCCCATCAGGTTTGGTGACGATGTGGAGTGGGGAGGCCCAGGGGCTGTTGGAGTGGCGGATGATGACGAGCTGTTCCATTGTGGTGAGCTCGGCCCGCGCGATCTCCAGCTTGGCTGGGTCCAGCCTGCGGGCGTGGGCATACACCGGTGGGCCTGTGGTGGGGATGAAGTGTTCTAACCCATGCTTAGCATCCTTCGCGGAGAAGGTCGGGTTGGTGAGGGCTGGGAACTCAGCCAGTAGTGCTGAGTAGTGGTCCGTTGAGCGGGCGCGGCACTGCTATGCCATTTTGGCGGGTTGGCGGGGGGCCATGGCGCTCGGGATAGTTGACATGGTGTTCATGTCCACGAGGCGGCGCCGACCAACAGGCCGTGGGCACAAAGGAAATCCGCACCGAGGAGCAGGGAGAACACATTGGCGGTGATAAACTCCCAGTGGCAGCGGCGGCCTGCGAGGTCGATGGTGACGGTGCGGGTGCCGTACGTCCGGATGTCAGTGCCATTGGCGGCAGCCAGCGCAGGGCCGCAGCAGCCTCGCTGCATCTCGAGGGCGGACGCGGGAATGCTGCTGCGATGCGCGCCCATGTTGCATAGGAAACGGTGTCCGGAGGCGCTGTCCGTAATGTACAGCAACGTGCCTGCTTGCCCCACGGCCATCGTGTAGGTCGGTGTGGGGGCGGTTGGAAACGTACGGGGATGGCTGCAGCAGCATGCCCGTGCGCCTAACCGGGTATGGAAGTAGCAGTAGCCCTGGGTCAGAGGGCTTGGGGGACGTGGGGGCCTGGGGGGCCTCGTGGCCCAGCTGTGTGGCTGCGCGATAGAGGGTGGAGCACGCGCCGACGCTGCGGAGGCCAGGTCGGGTGTGACGGCGTGGTTGGAGCTGGCAGACAGGAGCTTATCGGCTTCATCGGCCAGGGCCTCGAGGTCCATGAGGCTGGACGCCATGATCTCCGGGCGGATGCTGGGAAGTAGTTGGCGGATAAAGAGCGTGCGGAAGAGGGAGCCGGGCGGTTTATCGCCGGTCAGAGCAAGCATGCGTGAGAGCGAGTCTGATGGCGTGGAGTCACCGAGGCCCGGTAGGTCGAGGAGGTGGCAGTTGCGCAAGAATTGTGAGGTTGTGAATTTTTTAATGAGCGCGGCCTTGAGATGTGCGTACTTGCCTTCCTCCAGAGGGTTTTGTAGTGTTGTCCAGGCTTTCGTGATTGTGGAGCTGCCCAGGTAGGCAAGGAGGTAGTTGTACATTGTTGCGTCGGCGGTGATGCCGCAGAGTCGGAATTGCGATTCGACTTGAAGGAACCAGGCGGAGCCCAGGTTCTCCCAGAACTCCGGCAGCTTCCAGAAACTGTGTTTGTGTCAGCCATGGTTATGCTTAGGAGTCGTCCTGAGCGTCAGGGTCACCAATGTAGGAGTCTATGTACTCCTAGCAAAAAATACTGAACTCGGAGAGGTTCAACAGAAAAGGTTTAATTGTTGAGGCTGCATGCTGAGCACAAAATGGAGTCAGAGTCTACACAAAGTACGACTGCCTTTCATCAGTGCACAGCTTCGACTGCTCCTCCCCCGCTCTGGTCTTAACTATTGAAATAAAGAGTAGATTTGCCTTTCTAAATCTAGGCTTTATTAACTTTAAAAACCCAACAGCACATCTTCAACACCCAGTCCCAACCAAGGCTGTAGAGAACTGAATTTAAGATGGCCACCACAAATCACATGACATCAACTACCAATGAGTTTACAGCATATATCTCAAGGCAGGAAACAAACAACCAATTACAATACTTCTTACTAAACATAAAGAATAATCACCACATTCACCCCTCCTTTTAAAATATACTCCAACCTAAATAACCTTTACAATTTATAATTAATTATTTACAACTAAAATACAAATATAATATTTCAACAATTTTAAAACATTACTATCAATTTAAAAGTCCATTTTCAGTCGGTCGACCGGATATCTTTATTGTGTCGACCTTCTTAACCCTGGTGAAATTCCTTGCCCTCCCACACCAGGAGACACAGAAGTATCTTCTGCAGGAAGGCTATCCATATCCCGATTATCAACGGTTTCCAGATTGGAAATCCCATCAGGAGGTAAACTGGGACGGTCATGAACATCCATCGAAGGCTGACTAATAGAAGTATAATTATCTGCAATAGGATTGGAAATATTCGTAGTATCTGTAGTGACATCCACATTATCTGAATCATGACTATTGTTAATATCCTCAGAAGAGGGCTGGCCACCACAAGGAGCCAAGTCTTTAATTGAAACAGTACTTTCTTTCCCACCTTGGAATCGAAAATGAGCATATTGGGAATTTGCCTCCAACAGCTCCAACTCCTCCACTAAAGGATCATATTTTGACAATCTAACATGACGTCGAAGCAGCACAGGCCCCTGCATAGTAAGCCATGAAGGTACCGATTATCCCGTAGTAGATCTCTGTGGATAGTTAAAGAGCCTTTCATGGGGGATCACATTAGTAGCCGTTGAAAGCAATGATCTAATGGAATGCAGGGAATCAGGCAGTACCATTTCCCACTGTGTATTCTTAAGGTTCCGGGATGTCAAAGCCAACATAACTGACTTCCAGATCACCCCATTTTATCGTTCACACTGTCCATTACCCTGGGGATTATACGGGGTAGTTCTACTAGTAGAGATTCCCCGACTCTGAAGGTATTCCTTCAACTGGGAAGACATAAAAGAACTTCTCTGATCCGAATGGATATACGCAGGCATCCCAAAAATAACAAAAAGTTGAGTCAGACATTTGATAACTGTAGCAGCTGATACATCTGCGCAAGGAAAAGCAAAAGGGAACCTTGAAAACTCATCCACAACAGTAAATATATATCGGTTTTGAGTAGTTGAAGGAAGAGGCCCCTTAAAATCAATGCTCAAACGTTCAAAAGGAGAAGTAGCCTTTATAAGATGAGCTCGTTGAGGCTTAAAGAAATTCGGTTTACACCGAGCACAAATAGAACATGATGAAGTCATCCGCTTGACGTCTTCAACTGAAAAGGGTAAATTCTTACTGCGTACAAAGTGTATCATCCTCGTAACCCCAGGATGGCATAAGGCATTGTGAAGATTAATTAGCGTATCTCCGTGAATCACAGAACAATAAGCCCTCGACAGCGCATCAGCAGCAACATTATCCTTCCCCGGACGATAAACTATATCAAAATGGTAGCATGCCAACTCAATCCTCCACCTCATTATTTTATCATTCTTGATCTTTCCAAAATGTTTGACATCAAACATAAAGGACACAGATTTTTGGTCAGTTACCAATGTAAAATGTCGCCCCGATAAATAATGTCTCAATTTACGCAGTGCTTCTACTATTGCATGCGCCTCTTTCTCTATTGAAGAATGTCTTTTTTCACTATTATTCAAGGTACGTGAGAAAAAGGCCACAGGTATTCCATTTTGGTTCAGAGTAGCCCCAATTGCAAAATCAGAAGCATCCGTCTCAATCACAAAGGGAACCTGCTCATCAATAGAATGCACAACTGCTCCAAGGATATCCTTTTTAAAATTATCAAAACACTTCCTGGCCTCCCATGATAGAGGATATGTCGTAACCCAAATAAGGGGCCGGATCTTCTGTGAAAAGTTTGCAATCCAATTAGAATAATAAGAAAACAGTCCAACAACTCGTTGCAAAGCCTTAGAATTAGTAGGACAAGGTAAATCAATCAATGGTCGCAGACGTTCTGGATCTGGTTTAATCTTGTTTCCCCGAGATAATATACCCCAGTAGATTTACCTCAGTGGTCGAAAAGATAGACTTCTCTTTATTGGAAGTTAAACCAACTTTTTTTGCAGCTTGAAGGAATCTTTCTAAATTAGAATCATGCTCCACCCTTGATTTGCCACACACCGTGATGTCATCTAAGTATGAAAAGGTGTCAGAGAGAGAGTTATCACTTATAAAAGCATCCATTGCCCGTTGAAAACAAGCAACACCATTAGTAACACCAAATGGTATTCGGCAAAACTGATACAGCTTTCCGCCAGCCTCAAAGGCCGTATATGGTTGATCCCTCTTAACAATAGGAATCTGATGATAAGCACTCTTTAGGTCAATAGTGCTAAGAACCTTATACTGAGACACTTTGTTGATAAGCTCATCAATCTTAGGCAAAGGGTACGCATCTAATTGAGTATACCTATTAATAGTTTGGGAGTAGTCTATCACCATTCGTTTCTTATGTCTCTCGTTAATGGTGACAACTACCTGTGCCCGCCAAGGCAAACAACTAGGTTCAATGATTCCTTCCAATAAAAGATGTTGAACTTCAGAATTGATAAATTCTCTATCCTGACTGCTATACCTTCTTGACTTGGTAGCAATTGGCTTGCAATCCGGCATCAAATTTAAAAAAAGTTATAATGGAGAAATGGATAAAGAGGTTAATCCACAAATAGATAAAGGTGGCTTAGTCACTCCAAACGAAAGACTGAGAGACTCGTGTAATTGAAGCACATCATGACCAATCAAAATATCCGCACAGAGATTAGGCAAAACAGATAGGCGTATATCAGTATACGTATTACCTAGAAAAATCAATTTCACAAGGCAACAACCAGCTACTTGTGAAGTGAGAGTCGTCTGAGCCATACACACCTGATAAGTAACAGGCGAAATTTTCAAACGCTTCTCCTTCGCAAACTGAAGACTTATAAAACTCTCAGTACTGCCTGTATCTATAAGGGCCTTCACTTCTAACCCATTAACTTGGGCCGTAACTATAGCTTTGTTTAGGCCATGAGCAAATGAAGCAGAAATTGATGCAATAACAGCCCTATCTAAAGGCTGAATAGTCGCAGAGGAGGTAATTGAACCTGATGGTGGAGCTGATGATTTACAAACACGTGCATAATGACCTCTCTTGCCGCATTTACTACACACAGCCTCCCGAGCAGGACACTTCAGACGAGGGTGCCGGACGTTCCCACAAAAATAACACTTCTGAATCCTAGAGGCAACAGCCGCCGAAGTAGAAACTGTTTCAGAATCTAATAAACCACTCCTATTAAGTCCACATAATTCCCTTTCATCCGGAACTGCCGAAACCACAGTCGCAGGCCGATTAAAAAGAGCATAAGAATCCGAACTTCTCTGAGCCACATCCAATGTAGAGGCTTGCTCGAAAGCACTCTTAAGATCCAAAGTCTTATTTTCTAACAACCGCTGACGAATTGATCTAGACAGTAATCCATTAATAAAAGCATCCCGTACCGATTCTTCCTTATATTCTTCTGCTGTCATGGCCTTATAATTACAGTTAGCACAAAGGTGCCGAAGTGCTTGTAAATAAGTATCCAAAGATTCTCCCACCTGCTGCCTATGGGCAGATAGAAGGTGACGTGCAAATACCTCATTCTTTGGTTTAACAAAAATCTTTTCCAATGTAGAAATAGCCAATTCGTAAGTTTCACAGTCCAAAATATACTTATACACATCCGGAGCAATGTAGTTGATCAGCATATTCAGCTTATTTAGAGTCTCTTGATCCAACACACACAAAAAGTTTTTAAATGTACGATACCAGTTTTTCCATTTATCATCTACTCCTGCAGAATTAGGGTCAGCATTGAATCGTTCCAGTTGAAGATATTGCTCCATTCTGACTTAAAGCTAACAAATTGAAATAAAGTGTAGATTTGCCTTTCTAAATCTAGGCTTTATTAACTTTAAAAATCCAGTAGCACATCTTTCAACACCCAGTCCCAACCAAGGCTGTAGAGAACTGAATTTAAGATCGCCACCACAAATCACATGACATCAACTGCCAATGAGTTTACAGCATATATCTCAAGGCAGGAAACAAACAACCAATTACAATACTTCTTACTAAACATAAAGAATAATCACCACAACTATGTTGCAGATCGAGTTTCTTAAAGGTGTAATCCTTCTTAAAGGCACGACGCCTGATATATAGTCTACGGACCGGAAAGTGGATTGTGTCCGTTCTGTGATCGGTACGCCACAGTATAAATGAATGAATTCATCCTGACAAACAGACAAATAACACATGGAACGAAAGAAAGGTGCATTAAACCCAAGAGATCTGTGGGTAAAATGTAGTTTAATCGAATGTAGCCCTTGACCTAGATTCGAGCTGGTGAAATTCCACCTGTGCGGGGATGGAACATGTGCGGAATCGCATCTGCTTCCAGTTATAAACCCGCTCGAAATTGAATGTAAATTGCTGGGTTCTATCAAGCACAGGCAATATGCGAAACCAAATTACCTCCTAAACAATTATGTTGAAAATTTCTCCTAGCACGTGTAATATTCGCTCTTACTTCCCAAATGTGATTCCACCATCGATATAGAAAAGGTAAGAGTAAGGTCCAGGAAGTTATTGTTATCAAACAATGAACAACACAAATGGGTGCAGCTTTACCCAGTGGCTCAGTGGGTTCAAGCAATGAGGCACAGAGCATTGGCCACTGGCCTTTTAACAACCGGATAAAGAACAATTTCACGAAGTACTCGAGGGAGCTCTTTGGGCAGTAAACAATTTGAGCAAGGCCTCAACTGGGAGACGGGGGATTCAACGGCAAAGGTGAAAAGAGGGCAGTCGCGGATACATCACCTGTTATACACCCGGCCCGAATTTAGTTCCCATTGAATTTAATAGGTGAATCTTACAGTTGGCTGATGGCGCAGAATGTGCAGTATTGAAATAGACCCCCATTATAAACCACGCCGGATTTCCCTTTCCACTGAATGGAATTTAAAATTGGGAGAGTTGCACATTCAGCGGCTAATTCAATGTCGCCCATTGTTCACCTGTGCCTGGAGTTCAAATTAATCCCAAATAGAAAGTAAAATGAGCTGCATGTATAACGGTCAGCCGATCCGCTCCCCCCTTTTGGTAAATCTCCCGAATTCGGATTTCACCCTTCGTCTTGCGAGGAGGAAATATTGATAGACCGTGAAGAATTCGCAAAAACTGAGCGCTGGTAAAAGCCAAAAATAGTTTAATGCGGTTTGTGTATTAATAAAAACCACTGTGCGCTCTTTTAAAACTATTAAGTAATATAAAAACCATCAGGTTGTTTCTGACACAAATATTCACATCGAAGAAAATTCAGCACAGCTAATATTTATAGAATCATGCAGCCCAGAAGGAGGCTATTCGGCCCATGGTGCCTGTGCTAGCGCTCTGAAAGAGCTCTCCAAATAGTCCAACTCCCCTACTCCTTCCCCTTAACCCTGCAAGTTACTGTCGAAGATGCTTACGACACTTTTTCAGGCATTGCAGTCCAGATCATAAATCGCTGAGTTAAAAAAAAATCTCCTCACCCTTCCTCTGTTTTTTTTTGACAAATATATTAAAAGCTGTGGCCTTTGCTTAACAGCGCTCCTGCTAGTGGAAACAATTGCTCCCTACGTACTCTATAAAAAACCCTCATAATTTTGAATAAATCTCTTAATCTTTCCTCCAAGGAGAGCAATCCCAGCTTTTCTAGTCTCTCCACATGACTGAATTCCCTAATTCTGGTATATCTCTTCTGTACCTGCTCCAAGGCCGTGACATTCTTTCTAGAGTGTGGTGAACATAATAGTAAACAAGACTCGAGCTGAGGCGTAAGCAGTGATTTATAAAGCTTTACCATAACTTCCTTGTTTTTGCCTCTTTTTTGAAACCAACGTGTCCTGGATTCATTTTTCGCAGCCTTCTCAACTTGTCCTGCGACCATCAAAAATGTGTATATGTGAATCGACAGTTCTCTCTGTTCCCACACCCTGTGTAAATGTTTTCCATTGAGTCTATTCTGCAGCTCCTCATTTTTTTCCCTGCCAAAATGCATCACTTCACAAATCTCTGCATCAAATATATCTACCATTGTTCTGCCCAATGCACCATTCTTTCTCTTTCCTTCTAAAGTCTGCTGCTATGCTCCTCAGTGCTCACTGTATCTCTATGCTTTGTGTCATTTGCGAACTTGGCAATTATTCCGCCGATACACCGTGCAGTTCATTAATATGTATCAGAAGGAGCAATGGTCCTAATATCAACTCCAGGGGACACGAATTTATACATCCCTGCATTCTGAAATACAGCCACTCACCACTGCTCTCCGCCTCCTCCCTCTCAGCCAATAGCGAGTCCATGCTGCCAATACCCTTTAAACTCCAGGGCTTCAAATTTACTGCGGTTGAGTTTATTTTAAGTGCCATTTACTGCACAACCAGTCTTCGACTACTTATTAGATCTCAAGCATTGTGAAAAGTTACCAAGAGTAAAATGAATTAGTGGTGAAATTCAGACATGAACCTATCTGCCTAATGCAGCTGCTTGTTATTTCACAGCCAAATCAACGATTGAAATGATGGTTTGCAATGTTTGTGTGACTGCGGTGGGGGTGTTGGAGCAGTCGCCGTAGCGATCACCATAAGGAATCGGAAAAGAAAAGGTAAAATAAAGAATTTATCGTCATTTAACTATCTTCAACTTAAACAGACCAAGTGTTTCATTGCTATGATGATACAACCACATGTGTTTGATACACACATTGAGTTAAATCATGATTACATTTATTTCTACAATGGTGAATAATAAATTCCCGGCCGACTACAGTCAACTTGCTAGTAAGCCCGAAACATAGAAGATAGGAGCAGGAGTAGGCAATTCAGCTCCTCAAGCCTGCTCCGCCATTCAATGCGATCATGGCTGATCATCCAAATGTATTACCCTGTCCCTGCTTTCTCCCCATATCTCTTGATCCCTTTAGCCTTCAGGAATATATCCAACTCCTTCTTGGATATATTTAATGAATTGGCCTCTACTGCCTTCTGTGGTAGAGAATTCCACAGGTTCACCACTTTCTGAGTGAAGAAATTCCTCCTCATTTCTGTCCTAAATGGCCTACCCCTTATCCTTAGACTGTGACCCCTGGTTCTGGTCTCCCCGGCCATCGGGAACATCCTTCCAGCTTCTAGTCTGTCTAGTCCTGTTAGAATTTTATAAGTTTCGATGAGATCCCCTCTCATTCTTCTAATCTCCAGCGAGTACAAGCCAAATCTATCAAATCTCTCCTCATACGTCATTCCTGCCATCCCAGGTATCAGCCTAGTGAAACGTCACTGAACTCCTTCCATGGCAAGATCATCCTTCCTCAGGTAAGGAATACAAAAAAATCATATCCGGCATCACAAAGAGGGATGAAACAAAGAGAAAGGGAGAGAGATAAAGATGAATCATAAATTTATATAAAGTGGAATTCTAAGTTTATCCGGGTAGAAATCTGTCCCGGGCGGTAGCAGAAGAGGGAGTTCCTGGATTGGTCGCTCATTCCATGCCCCACCTGATTTTGAGTTCCATTGAAACTAATGGAATTGAATATTGAGCAGCGCGTGTAGCAGAAGGCCGACCGTCCAAGCTGAACCTCGACTCCAATGATACTTCTGTGTACTCGGCTTGTGTAATGATTGGTTAACAGAACTTACATTGAAATGAATCACTGATAGAGATCGGTAAATTGAGCATCATTATCTAACCTGTTTCATGGAATACAATACGTTTTGTTCTGAAATTCGCAGGGCATGCCAGTTTGGTAAAAGCTGCCGCCAACTTAAATGAAATGAATCCTACCTTCAACGCAAAGGCCACGTTTTGAGAACATAAAGACACCACGATGCAACATATGACGTGATACTTTATACTGTTTTCTTATTTAGACGGTTATCATTCTAAATCGGTAGCACTTCCCATAATAATAATGGATTCCGCTCTCCTCTCACATCTAACCTGGTGTAGGTTTTTTATAATGAATTCGGCCCAGAGAAAAACGCATATCAATGATAACTGCAAGTTTCCGATTTCGCTTTTGGAATAGCCATCGTTTATTTGTCTTTATAGCAACAGGGACGTTATTTTGTACAATGCATTTTCAGACTATCATTAGCTCCCTCACTCTTTTTATATGAATGGAAGTCTCTTGTATCAACAATATCAAACAGAAGACAAAACACGTAACATGAAGTTGTATTCAAATAACGTTTTACCATATTTTATATAATGCGCTTAACTCATTACAATATATTAATGGTTCTTTTTACTGGCTTCCTAATGGAATCAACAAAATTACTTTTGCAACATATGGCAGGTTGTCCAGCTGCATTCAATTTGTGTTCCTTCTGTAATTTCACTTAACTGATTTCATTCTGTTTTTGTTAAATGTGGTTAATAGGTGTGATCAATATATGAAATTAACGTATTGGATAAATAACCTTTATTTTTGAAATCCCATTACTGTTATAAATTTCGTCATGACTCAGAATGCTGAAGATTGTCAGCCAATGCAAAAGCATCATGATTTAAGACACCACACACACTCACACACACACACAGATACACACACACATAACGGCATGCACAGACACAGACACACACAGATACACAAACACAGATAAACACACACAAACAGCTACACATAACGTCATGCACAGACACACACACACAGATAAACAAACAGAGATACACACAGATACAAATATGCATAAAGTCATGCACAGACACACACAGATACACAAACACAGATACACACACAGATACAAATAACGTCATGCACAGACACACACACACAGATACACATAACGCCATGCAAAGACACACATACACAGATGCACAAACACAGATACACACACAAACAGATACACATAATGTCATGCACACACGCACACACACACCCAGATACACCTACACATAACGTCATGCACAGACACAAATGCATACCCATAGACCGAAACTTGCGCACAAAACACGGCCACACACACATATATAAACATATACACATATACAATACATTCACACACAAAAACACACACACACAAATAAACATAAGCACACACACACCCACACAATCACAAATATACAAATATACAATTAGTAGCAGAAATCGGCTACACAGCCCTTCGAACCTGCTCCGACATTCAATAACAACATGACTGATCATCGACCGCAACCCCACTTTCCCACCCGAACTCCATATCACTTGATTCTCCTAGAGTCCAAACATCTCTCGCTCTCAGCCTTGAATATACTCAATGAATCAGCATCCACAGCCCTTTGGGGTAGAGAATTCCCAAGATTCATAATCCTCTCAGTGAAGAAATTCCTCCTCATCTCAGTGTTATACCCCTTATCCTGAGACTGTTCCTCCTATTTTTCGACTCTCCAGCCAGGGGAAATAACCTCTCAGCATCTACCCTATTAATCCCTCTCAGAATCTTATATGTTCCAATGAGATCACCTGTCATTTTTCTAACTCCATAGAGTAAAGGCTCAATCTACTCAAACTCGCATAGGAAAAAGCCCACATCCAAGGAATCAGTCTAGTGAACCTTCTCTGCACTCCCTCTAAGGCATGTATGCACTTTCTTAGATAAGGAGACCAAAACTGTGCTCAGTACTCCAGGTGTGGTCTCACCACAAAGCTCTGTACAATTGTAGTAAGACTTCCATACTCGTATTCACCAACCCAGTTACAATAAAGGACAACAAGCCATTTGCCTTCTGCATTGCTTGCTGTGCCTGCATGCTAACTTTCTGTGTTTACTGACCGAGGGCAACTAAATCTCTCTGAACACCAACATTTAAAAATTTCTCAGCATTCAAAATAATCTGCTCTTCTATTCTTGCTACTAAAGTGGATAACCTCACACTTCTCCACATTATAGTCCATCGACTACATAAGTGCCCACTCACTTAACCTCTCTATATCCCTTTGGAGGCTCTTTGTGTTCTCCTCACAGCTTACTTCCCCACCTAGCTTTGTATCATCAGCAAACTTGGATATATTGCACTCGGTCACATCATTAATATAGATTGTAAATATACATAAAGACACACACACACGCACATGAATTGCTTTATATGCAGAATGTATATATTTCGCATCTCTCACAACCTCGGGTTTGGGGAATGGAGTCGGGGGGCGGGCTGCAGGCAACTCATATGCAAAAAAGCACAATCGCATCTGCCACCAGGCCAGCGGTTACTGCATAGAATCCGGACAATCTGAGGTCCATACTGTAATGATATCAGCAAATAGTGATGTTATTTGCCTGTTTGATTATGATGCCTTAGCAGCATGATTGCAGGTATTGATTACTTATGCCTGACCAGCAGAGGTCATGTGACCGAGACAAGCGAGGCAGTTGAGTTTAGTTTCAGTTTCGTTCTAGATGCATCACTAGCTTAATGCCTCCTGTAATGCTGTTAACTTTGAGTTGAATATATTTTAGATTAAAAGACATTCTCTTTCATAAATGTCTCATCATTGAACCCACAAAGAAATCAATACATGGTGTCAGAAGTGGCTGAAAGAGATGAAGAGAAAAATTCTGAAGTTAAATCAGCTCTCCACAGATTAACAAGCCAAAAGAGAACATCGTTGCTTACCATTAGAGAATAGCTAACAAAGTGAAAAATGGAAGGTTTACTCCCACCAGCGACGCATCATTTGACAGGTAATGTGGCTGAAAATTGGAGGAGATTCAAACAACGTGTGGGGTTGTATTTATCAGCAATCGGAGCTGACGAGAAAAGTAATGAAAGGAAATCGTCACTGTTCTTACATGTCGTGGGTGATGAAGCGCTGGAGGTGTATAATAACTTCACATTCGCTGTTGATGGAGACAAAATGAAGCTAGATAAAATAATGGAACAGTTTGAGGCCTACTGCATACCTAAATGTAACGTGATGTTTGAGAGGCACAGATTTTTCACATGTGTACAGAAAACGGGTGAGACTATTGATCAGTATGTGACTGAACTGAGAAACAGAAACAAATCGTGTGAATTTGGGGGACTGACAGACTCGCTGATAAAAGACAGACTGGTGTGTGGTATTCCAGATAATGGTCTAAGGGAAAGACTGCAAAGAGAGCAAGATCTAGACCTGGGAAAAGCCATAGCACTGAGTAGGGCTACAGAGACTGTGAAGTTGCAGGCAAAGGAGCTGTTCAGTGATAGTAGCTGCAACGTGGATGCAGTGAGTAAGAACGGACACAAACCGTTTAACAAAAAGAGCGCCAATGTGAAAAAGGAGGTGTGGCCAGCAAACGAAAATGAAAGGGACAATCGAAAGTCATGTAGTCGATGCGGTACACAGCATACACCAAAAGAGTGTCCAGCATATGGTAAAAAATGCAATAGTTGCAACAAGAACAACCATTATGCCCGTGGCTGTAAGAAGCAAATGCAACAAAGCAAGGTCCATGCAGTAGATGAAAGCGAGATAGAGGAGTTCAATGTAGATGTTGTGTCTGAAAACAAAGAAGAAAGAGACTGGATGTTCACACTAAAAGTGAATGACATACATATTCCATTTAAATTGGATACTGGAGCACAAGTTAATGTGATATCAGAGACTGATTTTAAGAAAATTAGACCCAGACCAAAGATACATGGAATAAAAGTGAAAGTGACAGGATACACAGGTGCTGATATACCAGTGAAAGGAAGATGCATTGTCAAAGTATCACACAAGAACAGAGAGCACATGCTAGCATTAATCGTGGTGCCAAAGGATGTGCAAGCCATACTAGGTTTAAAAGCCTGTGAGAGACTGAACCTGGTAAAGAGAGTCCTCATTGTGGAAAGCGAAGGAGAGACAGTCTATGATGAACTGAATGTTGCGTACACACTGGGTAAGCTGATGTATGCAGCAGACACGTTGTCCAGAGCTGTTGACCCAGGAGAGCCCGCAAACACAGTGAAAAGACTGATGTACAAGGCAAAAGACAGTGGAACTGACTTCTACCAGAGCATGCTTGTATACCGCACAACGCCGCTCGAGTGTGGTATGTCACCAGCCCAACTCCTGATGGGACGTCGGCTAAGGTCAAACCTACCCATCCCGGAGAACCTCCTGAAAACAAAAGAGGGGGAGAAAGTGAGGAAGTCCAAAGAGCAACAGAAAGAAAAGCAAAAGTGCTACTATGACAGAGGAACACAAAACCTACCTGAACTCCACACTGGTGACCAAGTAAGGTTCAAAGACAAAACAAACACATGGACTCAGAAGGGAACTGTCCTGAGTGAAGTTCAACCAAGATCATACACCATTCAGACAGATGAGGGTGCTGTTCTGAGAAGAAATCGTCGAGATCTTCTCATGGGACCAGCCACAGCAGGTCAAGAGACTGATACTGTTGAACAACCTGATCACACAGCTGAGAACCAATCATCTGAGGCAACAACTCAGATTCAAGGAGAATCAATCAGAATATCCTCAAGACACGTGAAGCCTCCTGAGAGACTCATTGAGCAGGTTTAAGGACTATTGTTATAGAAGGAAGTAATGTTATCTTATTCTTTCTTCAAGTTCTAGTGTATTTACATATTTCATGCGAGCACACAAAGCAAGGTTAAAAAACCTTGATCATGATAATGATAATGTAAGTTCATTAAGTGTTACAGTTAAAATGCAGATTAATACAAAGAAAAAATATTGTTAGTTAAAAGTAAAATACTTTTGTTTTAAGGAAAGGAGATGTAATGATATCAGCAAATAGTGATGTTATTTGCCTGTTTGATTATGATGCCTTAGCAGCATGATTGCAGGTATTGATTACTTATGCCTGACCAGCAGAGGTCATGTGACTGAGACAAGCAAGGCAGTTGAGTTTAGTTTCAGTTTCGTTCTAGATGCATTACTAGCTTAATGTCTCCTGTAATGCTGTTAACTTTGAGTTGAATATACTTTAGATTAAAAGACATTCTCTTTCATAAATGTCTCTTCATTGAACCCACAAAGAAATCAATACACATACCTGTAGTAATGGTTGTGTAGGAACACATTGTGCAGCTTTAAGCAGGGTTCGGCACTATTTTTGTTGCACTTATTACAGTTCTACGGAGTACTACATCTGCAGAGTACTATACTCGGGAATTTGGCTAGTGAAGGGGTTGTTAAGGATTGATCTCTTTGAAAAATGCCATTACATTTTGCATTTAACATTTGGGCCTAGAAATTCAGTTGCGTTTGCGCCCACTTATTGGCTATAAAGTGGTTTGCGCCTGAAGTTTTTTATCGCCCGAAATTCAGATGGACCCTAACATCGGCCTTAGCTGGTAGCACCGCGCCAGCACCGATGACATCATCGGTGTGCGCAGCGCCCTGGTTGCAATGCTATTCCGGCCCGATGGCCAAATTCAGTTGCGGCTGCCTCGCCCGTGGCAGCCGCAAACAGCGTTTGTGAAACGGGGGTTTGCAGCTCCGAAAGGCCGGCACATAAAGGTGGAGCGGCGGCCGGCCGCTTTCCCGGCGGCCGCCTGCCCGCACCTCCCTCCCCAGACTCCTGCACCACCCCCCCACGGCATTGATGTCTGAGTCCCGCGAGCCCGGCACTTCTCCGTGGTGCTGGGCTCATTTGCCGGGGGAATCCTCCGGTGATCTGACGGCTGCAGGCAGCTCCTCCTTAAGAGAAGGAGGAGGCCTGCAGTACCCCAGCCTGCCGCACCGCATCGGGTGCCGCAGCGGGAGTTGGACGCCTGAAAGTGACATTCATCGCCCCTAGCGAGGCGGCCAAACCCTGCAATAGCGCCCACCGCCGTCTTGGCCCATCACAACTGAATTTTAGGCGGGCGCTACGGGAATCCTGGCGAGCGCAAAATTTTGGGCGCAAAATATCTGGTGGGGCCAGACCGAATTTCTAGGCCCTGGTGTTTAACTTAACTTTAATCTTAACTTGTAGTTTATTTCACAATGGTAAACAAACTGCCTGCTAGTGCCAGTTGCACAGTTAAAGCGGTATCTAGCTAGAACTGATTACCTGGTAATTCCTGTCAGCAGTGGCTGAATCAGGGGTTTGGAATTTATGCTGGTGTAATAATGCATGGAGGTAAGTAGCACACAGTCCAGGTCTAAGGATTACTGCTTCTACAGAGTAATGAACTCGGAAATTTGCTGAGTGAGGGTACTGGCTGAGGTGGGGGTGTGGGGGTAAAAGGTTCTGCTTGATGCATAACAAAAATAAACAGCAAGGTTAAATTATGACTGTGGGCTAAGTTACAGTAAAGACCTAATCCACTATCAACATCCTGGGGGTTACCATTGATCAGAAACTGAACTGGGCCAGCCATATAAATACTGTGGCTACAAGAGAAGGCCAGAGACTGGGAATTCTGTGGCGAGTGTCTCACCTCCTGACTCCCCAAAGCCTTTCCACCATCTACAAGGCGCAAGTTAGGAGTGTGATGGAATACTCTCCACTTGCCTGGATGAGTGCAGCTCCAACAACACTCAAGAAGCTCGACACCATTCAGGATAATGCAGCCCGCTTGATTGGCACTCAATCCACCACCTTCAACATTCACTCCTTCCAGCACCGACGCAGTGTGTACCATCTACAAGATGCACTGCAGCAACTCGCCAATGCTCCTTCAACAGCACCTTCCAAACCCGCGACATCTACCACTTAGAAGGACAAGGGCAGCAGACGCATGGGAACATCACCACCTACAGGTTCCCCTCCAAGCCACACACCATCCTGACTTGGACCTGTATTGCCGTTCCTTCACATTCACTGGGCCAAAATCCTGGAACTGCCTTCCGAACAGCATTGTGGGTGTACCTACACCATATGGACTGCAGCGGTTCAAGAAGCCAGCTCACCACCATCTTCTCAAGGGCAATTATGGATGGGCACTAAATGCAGGGCTAGCCAGCGACGCCCACATCTCATCAATGAATAAAAATAATTTAAATAATAACTTATTTTAATATAATCAATTGACTATTAATATTTTCTAATCCAAGTAATAGCCTTGGATGAGTTAATGAATTTTCGACTTTACTACTCTGTAGAAGCAGTAATCCATAGAACTGAACTCGGTGCTACTTACCTCCGGGCATTAGCAAAAGCTTTTTGTTATTATACCAGCAGAAATTCCAACCCCTGATTCAGCCACTGCTGACAGGAATTACCAGGTAACCAGTTCTAGCTAGATATCTCATTATCTCATCCAAGTTTATTGCTTGCATTAGAAAATATTAATATTCAACTGAGTATTTAAAAAATTGTCAATTTTATTAGTTAAAAAAATACAATAGAGTTGGCAGGGCAGGTGAGGTGTTGCAGCTGTAGCAAGTGGAAGATGGTGGACCCCAGTGAGAGCCAGAGCAACCACGTCTGCAGTAAGTATCTGCAGCTCGAACAAATTCAGCTCTGAATGGATGAGCTGGGAGTCCGAGCGTTCGACATTGCAATACATCAGGGACGGAGAAGGTTACTTGGACTCTTTGTTCCAGGAGGCAGTCACAACCTTCATGTTAAATATTTCAGATTTGTTACGTGGTCAACGACAGGAGGGTCTGACTACGATTGAGGCAAGTATAGGGATGTAGAAGGTAAACATAGAAACATAGAAACATAGAAGATAGGAGCAGGAGTAGGCCATTTGGCCCCTCTAGCCAGCTCCGCCATTCAATGCGATCATGGCTGATCATCCAAATTCAGTACCGTGTCCCTGCTTTCTCCCCATACCTCTTGATCCCTTTAGCCTTAAGAAATATATACAACTCCTTCTTGAATATATTTAATGAATTGGCCTCAACTGCCTTCTCTGGTAGAGAATTCCACAGGTTCACCACTCTCTGGGTGAAGAAATTCCTCCTCAATTCTGTCCTAAATGGCCTACCCCTTATCCTTAGACTGTGACCCCTGGTTCTGGACTCCCCGACGATCGGGAACATCCTTCCAGCATCTAGTCTGTCTAGTCCTGTCAGAATTTTATAAGTTTCAATGAGATCCCCTCTCACTCTTCTAATCTCCAGTGAGTACAAGCCCAATCGAGCCAATCTCTCCTCATACATCATTCCTGCCATCCCAGGTATCAGCCTAGTGAATCTTCGCTGAATTCCTTCCATGGCAAGAACATCCTTCCTCAGATAAGGCGATGAAAACTGAACACAATACTCAAGATGTGGTCTCACCAAGGCCCTGTACAACTGCAGCAAGACATCCTTGTTCCTTTACTCAAACCCTCTCGCTACAAAGGCAACCATGCCATTTGCCTTCTTAACCACCTGCTGCATCTGCATGCTTACCTTCAGCAACTGGCGCACAAGGACACCCAGGTCTCGTTTCACTTCCCCCTCTCCCAATCTATTGCCATTCAGATAATAATCTGCCTGCCTGTTTTTGCCACCAAAGTGGATAACCTCGCATTTATCCACGTTATATTGCATATGCCATGCTTTTGCCCAATCTCCCAACCTGTCCAAATCATTCAGGAGTTTCTCAGCATCCACACACGCCCAGCCAGTTTTGTGTCATCTGCAAATTTGGAGATATTACATCTAGTTCCCTTGTCTAGATCATTAATATATATTGTGAATAGCATTGGAGAAGTCTCAGCCCTTGCACTTGTCGAACCGGTACGACGTTCTTGCTGCCTGTGTGGACGAGAGCAAGGACTGCAGCCAGGTTGAGTAAACTGAACACAGCACGGTTGTACAGGGGGATATTCATGTTGGGGGAGTAAAAACGAATGAAGTAGTGGGAGGGGACAGTATAGTTAGGGGGATAGACACTGTTCTCTGCAGCCGAGAGCGTGACTATAGAAGGCTGTGTTGCCTGCCCGTTGCCAATTTTAAGGACATCTCATTGGGGCAGGACAGGAACTTGAAGTGCGAGGGGAATGATCCAGTTGCCGTGGCCCCGTAGGTACCAATGACATAGGTAGGTCTAAGAAAGAGATTCTTCTAAGTGAGTTTCAGGAGCTGGATCCTAATTAAAAAGCAAAACCACAATGATAATTATCTCTGGATTACTACCTGACACACGATCAAATTGGCATAGGGTCAATCAGATCAGAGATTTGAACGCCTGGCTCAAGGATTGGTGTGGGAGAAATGAGTTTCGATTCATGGGGAACAAGCACCAGCACTGGGGAACGAGGGGCTTCTTCCATTGTAACGGACTTCACTTGAACCATGCTGGGACCAGTGTCCTGGCGAATTGAATAACCTGGGATGTAGATAGGGCTTTAAACTAAATAGCGGGGCAGGGGTGAGGCGGGGGGGTGCATTCAGGTGAGGGGAAACTTAGAAAGTTAAATAGAAAGTAGAAGGCCAAACTGCAAGGTAGCTTAGGGGTAATGAGAATCAAAGTGTACCAGGAAGGGACATAGGGTACAAACATAAGAACGCACCAGCAAACAGGGTCAGAGTAGGGAAAATAGCAAAAAGACAACACTAAAGGCTCATTATCTGAATGCACACAACATTCAGAACAAGATAGATGAATTGACAGCAGAAATAGAAATAAATAGTTAGGTCTGAGAATGTTAAAAAACAAGCCTGTAGGCTTTGTGTCTTAATGTGAGGAGCATTCGTAATAAGGTGGATGAATTAGATGTGCAAATAGATGTAAACAGATAAGATACGATTGGGATTACGGAAACATGGCTCCAGAGTGACCAGGGCTGGGAACTCAACATCGAGGGGTATTCAATATTCAGGAAAGACAGGCAAAAAGGAAAAGCAGGTGTGGTAGCATTACTGGGTAAAAGGAGATTAACATAATTGTAAGGAAGGATATTAGCTCTGATGATGTAGAATCTCTATGGGTATAGCTGAGAAAAACCATGGGACAGAAAACGTTAGTGCGAGCTGTATACAGACCCCCAAACAGTCATGTGGAGGTTGGGGATGGCATTGAATGGGAAAATAAAGATGCGTGCAATAAGGGCACAATAGATATCATGGGTGTCTTTAATCTACATATAGATTGGGCTAACCAAAATAGCAACAATAATGTGTAGGAGGAATTCCTGGAGTCTATACAGGATGGTTTCCTGGACCAATATGCCGAGGAACCAACTGGAGATTAGGCCATCTTAGACTGGGTATTATGTAATGAGAAAGGATTAATTAGCAATCCTGTTGTTCGAGACCGCTTGGGGCAGAGCGATCCTAATGTGATAGGAATCTTCATTAGCATGGAGAGTGAAGTATTAGACGCACCGGCTAGGTTCCTGAAATTAAATAAAGGAAACTACAATGGTATGAGATGCAAGCTCGGTAGGATTCATTGTGGAATGTTACTCAAAGGGTTGACGGTGGATAGGCAATGGCAAACATTTAAAGATCGCATGGATGAACTATAGAATTTGTTCATCTCAGCTTGGCATAAAAATAGAACAAAAATGTTGACTCAACCGTGGCTAACAAGGGAAATTAGCAATATCATAAGATGCAAAGAGAGGACACAAAAAGTGGCCAGAAAAAGCAGTACACCTGCGGATTGGGAGCAGTTTAGAATTCAACAAAGGAGGACAAAGGGATTTATTAAGAGGGGGAACATAAAGTATGAGAGTAAGCTTGTAGCGAACATAAAAACTGACTGTGAAAGCTTCTATAGATATGTGAAGAGAAAACGATTGCTGAACTCTAGCGCAGGTCCCTTGCAGTCAGAGGCAGTGGGATTTATAATGGGGAACAAAGAGGTGACAGACCAATAAAATACATACTTTGGTTCTGTCTTCACAAAGGAGGACACAAATAACCTCCCAGAGATGTCGGGGAACATAGGGTCTAATGAGAGGGAGGAACTGAAAGAAATCAGTATTTGTAGGCAATCACAAACATACGAACATACAATTAGGGGCAAAAATAGGCCATACGGCCCCTCGAGGCTGCTCCGCCATTCAATGAGGTCATGGCGGATCATCCAAACTCAGTACCCTGTCCCTGCCTTCTCCTCATATCACTTGATTCCTTTAGCCTTAACAAATATATTTAACTCCTTCTTGAATATATTTAATGAATTGGCCTCAACTGCCTTCTGTGGTAGAGAATTCCACAGGTTCACCGCTCTCTGGGTGAAGAAATTCATCCTCAGCTCTGTCCTAAGTGGCTTACCCCTTATCCTACTCCTGCTCCTATCTTATATGTTTCTATGATCTACTTGCCATTGCAGAGGCGTGGTTGTAAGGTGAACAAGGCTGGGAATTGAATATTCCGTGATATTTGTCATTTCATAAGGATAGCCAGAAAGGAAAAGAATGGGGGTCGTTCTGTTAATAAAGGATGTGATCAGTACAGTAGTGAGAAATTATCTTGGCACGGGAAATCAAGATGTAGAATCAGTTTGGCTGGAGATAAGAAATAATAAGGGAAATATGTCACTGGTGGGAATAATCTATATGCACCATAACATTTGTTACACTCTAGGACAGATTATCAGTCAGGAATCAATGGGGGCTTGCAAGAAAGGAACTGCAATATTCGTGGGCGATATCTTCATATAGATTAGAAAAATCAAATTGCCAAAGGTAGCCTTGAGGACGAGTTTATAGAGTTTATTCAGGAAAGTTTCTAAAGAACAATACGTTATGGAACCAAGCAGTGAACAGGCTATTATAGATCTGGTACGTTGTAATGAGACATAATTAATTAATTATCTCATAGTAAACGATCCTGTAGGGAAGAGTGATCATAACATGATAGAATTTCACATTCAGTTTGAGGGTGAGAAACTTGGATAAGAAACTAGTGTCTTAAACTTAAATAAAGACAATTACAAGGGTATGAAGACAGAGTTGGCTAAAGTGGACTGGGAAAATAGATTGAAATGTAAAATGGTAAATAAGCAGTGGCAGAACTTAAAGTAGATATTTCGTAACTCTCAACAAAGATATATTCCAGTGAGAAAAAAAGACTCGACGAGAAGGATGAACAATCCATGGCTAACTAAGGAAGTTAAATATGGTATCAAATTGAACGAAAAGGCATGACATTTTGCAGATATTATTGGTAGGCCAGAAGATTGGGAAATATTTAGAAACTTGCAAAGGATGACTGAAAACAAATAAAGAGGATGAAAATAAATTATGAGGGTAAAAAAGCAAGAAATATAAAAAACAGGCAGTAAGTGATTCTACAAGTGTATAAAAAAGAAGAGAGTAGCTAAAGGAAACGTTGTTCCATAGTGGATGAGTCTAGGGAATTAATAATGGGAAAGAAGGAAATTGCAAAGATTTTCAACAAATATTTTGTAGATGGCTTCAAGGGAGATGAAAAAGCCTCCCAATGTTAGTGGAAAATCAAGTGGCAAAAGGGAGGGACATAAAACAATCACTGTCACTAGAGAAAATGTACAAGATAAACTAATGGGACAAAAGGCTGAAACTGCGTTCAGACCAGAGGCACCGGCTTTGCAGCAAATGAGAAGCTGCATGAGGCAGAGCGAACGGCAGAGTAGTCATGACCGAATGGTTAAGTTGATTGGAAATCGAAACCTTTTGGGGTTTTCCCGCGTAACCTTGAATCCTGTCGATGATGTCATCCAAAGTGATACAGTTTAACTTAATTTTCCTGCTGCCTTTCAGTTCCTGCGCAGAGGCACATTCAAAGCTACATAGAATTATCACAGAATCATAGAAATGTACAGCACAGAAGGAGGCCTTTTGGCCGATCTTTTCCATGCTGGACAACAAAGCGCTATTCCAGCCTAATCCCACTTTCCAGCACTTGGTCTGTAGTCTTGTAGGTTACGGCACTTCATGTGAATATCCAAGTACTTTTTAAATGTGATGAGGGTCTCTGCCTCCACTACCCTTTCAGGCACTGAGTTCCAGACCCCGACATCCTCTGGGTGAAAACAAACTCTCCTCGAATCCCCTCTAAACTTCCAAACAAGTACTTTAAATCAATGCCCCCTGATTATTGAGACTACTGGTAAGGGAAATTGGTCCTTCCTATCCACTCTAACTTGGGCCCTCATAAATTAATACACCTCAATTAGGTCTCGCCTCAGCCTCCTCTGTTCCAAAGAAGATATCCCCAGCCTATCGAATTTATCCTCATAGCTAAAATTCCCCAGCCCAAGCAACATCCTCGGAAATCTCTTCTGCACTCCTTCTAGTGCAACCACATCCTTCCTCTAATGTGGTGACCTGAACTGCATGCAATATTCTACCTGTGGCCTAACTGGTGTTTTATTCTATCCAAGCATAACCTCCCTGCTCTTTTATTCTAGGCTTCGGCTAATAAATGCACGTATCCCATGTGCCTTCTTAACCAACCAATCTGGCTTGTACAGGTCCCACCTCCCCCAGAAACGGTCCCAGTGCCTCAGGATTCGAGATCACTCCAGCCATGCATTCATCTGCTCTATCGTCCTGCTTCTGCAGTCATTAGCACGTGGCACCAGGGGTAATCCGGAGATTACTACTTTTGAGGTCCTGCTTTTTAATCTTTCTCCTAGCTCCCTGAAATCTGCCTGCAGGACCTCATTTCTCTTTCTACCTATGTCGTTGGTACCAATGGGGACCACGATCTCTGGATTTTCAACATCCCCCTCAGAATGCACTGCAGCCGCTCAGTGACATCCTTGACCTGGCAGCAGGGAGGCAACATATCATCCGGGAGTCACGTCTGCAGCTGGAGAAAGGCTTGTCTATTATCCGAACTATCAAATACCCTACAACTATTGCTCTTACGCTCTTCCTCCTCACAACCTGGGCAGTGGAGCCACCCATGGTGCCGTGAACTTCTGTATGGCGGCCATCCATTCCCTTTCTGCCAGCACACTCTTAGAACATAAGAAATAAGAGCAGGATTAGGGCATATGGCCCCACGAACCTGCTCTGCCATTCAATAAGATCATGGCTGATCATCGACCTCAACTCCACTTTCCCGCCCAATCTGCATACCCCTTGATTCCCCTAGAGTCCAAAAATCTATCTATCTCAGTCATGAATATACTCAACGATTCAACATGTACAGCCCTCTGGGGCAGAGAATTCCAAAGATTCACAACCCTCTGAGTGACGAAATTCTGACTCATCTCAGTCTTAAATTGCCGACCCCTTATTCTGAGATGATGCCCCCTAGTTCTAGACACTCCAGCCAGGGGAAACAGGCTCGCAGCATCTACCCTGTCAATCCCCTTCAGAATCTTGTACATTTCAACGAGATCACCTCTCATTCTTTTAAACTCCAGAGAGTATTGGCGCATGCTACTCAATCTCTCATCATAGGACAGCCCTCTCATCCCAGGGATCAATCTAGAGATCCTTCTTTGCACCACCTCCAAGGCAAGTGTATCCTTCCTTAGATAAGGAAATCAAATCTGTGCACTGTACTCTGGTTGTGGTCTCAACAAGGCCCTGTACAATTGTAGCAAGACTTCCCTAATCTTATACTCCAACCCCCTTGCAATAAAAGCCAACATACCATTTGAATTCTTTACTGCTTGCTGTACCTGCATGCTAGCTTTCTGTTCTTCTTGCATGATGACACGCAACTCTTTCTGAATAGCAACACTTGAAAGATTCTCAACGTTTAAAAAAAATCTGTTTTTCTATTCTTCCTACCAAAGGGAATAACCTCACAATTCCCTACATTATACTCCATCTGCCACCTTACTGCCCACTCAGTCTATCTATATTCCTTTGCAGACTCTTTGTGTTCTCCTCACAGCTTTCTGTCCCACCTAGCATTGTATCATCAGCAAACTTGGATGCATAACACTCAGTCACTTCATCTAGGTCATTAATATAGATTGTAAATAACTGAGACACCAACACTGACCCTTGCGGAACCCCACTAGTTACAGCCTGCCAGCCTGAAAAAGATCCGTTTAGCACTACTCTCTGTTTTCTGCCCGTCAACCAATCCTCTATCCATGCTATTATATAACCACTAAACCTGTGAGCCCTAATCTTGTGTACTAACAATTTATGTGGTACAATATCGAATGCCTGTTGGAAATCTAAATATACTACATCCACTGGTACTCTTTTATCCAAGATCAGTACATGAGAACATAAGAAATAGTAGCAGGATTTTGTCATGTGGCCCTCGAGCCTGCTCCACCATTCAATAAGATCATGGCCGATCCTTTACCTCAACTGAAACTTCCCGACCTAGCCCCATATCACTTCCTTTAGGTAATGTCCAAATTCTTCTTGGTTAGGAATGTACTCAAGCACTGAACATCCACAGGCCTCTGCGGTAGAAAATTCCAAAAATTCACAACCATTACTTTGAAGAAATTTCCCTTCCTCTCAGTCCGACATGGCTGGCCGTTTATTCTGAATCTTTGATCCTTAGTTCTGGACTCCACAGCCAAAGGAAACGGCCTCTCAACATGTCACCTGTCAAGCCCTGCAAGAATCTATCTATTCTTTCATTGTACATGGTGCTGATTTCTTTTCTCCACAGAAAAACAATGTTTAACTGGGTGGACACGCAGCAGGAAATACAATGCAGCCGCAGATTTATTCTCTTCCACTTTCTGTGAATCGCAAACTGCTGCCTAAATGGGAAAAAAGCAGGACACAAGAGAAAAGCCGATTTGAATTCTGTCTGTGGTGTCGAATTGCCTCAATTTGGCCAAGCGACATTTGAAGCACCACTTTGAATCAGACTTTACATACAATCCCTCTACAACTCCACCCCACACCTGGACTGCCTTAGCGTACTCTGTTTCTTCATTGAACAGAGGTCCAACCAGTCCCCATCCATCACCACCCTACTCCGCCTGGCTGAACTTGTTCTCACATTGAACAACTGTTCCTTTGAGTCGAATCACTTCCTCCAAATTAAAGCTGTTCATATGGGAACCCGATGGGTCCTAGCTTTGCCTGCCTTTCCGTGGGATTGTGGAACATTCTTTGTTCCAATCCTACTCAGGTCCCCTCCCTCACCTATTATTCTGGTACATTGATGATTGCATTGGTGCCATTTCCTGTTCTCGCCCTGGACTTGAAAATTTTATTCACTTAACTTTCAATTTCCACCCTTCCCTCACCTTCTCATGGTCCATCTCCGACACTTCCCATCCTTTCCTCTACTTCTCTGTCTCCATTTCTGGGGGAAATTCATCGACAAAACCACTATAAGCCCACTGACTCCCACAGCTACCTGGACGACACTTCCTCCCACACCACTTCCTGTAAGGACTCTATTCCATTCTCCCAGTTTCTCCACCGCATCTGCTCTGACGATGCCACCTTCTATACAAGTGCTTCTGATACGTCTTCCTTTTATCTCAGATAAGGATTCTCCTCTAGTGTGGTTGACACGGCCCTGGACCGTGTCCATTCTATCTCCCGCACTTCTGATCTCACCACTTCCCCTCCCTCCCAAATCCATAATAGGGTTCCTCATGAACTCACCTTTCACCCCACAACTCCACAGTCAATGGATCATCCCCTGCCATTTCCGCCACCTCCAGCATGATCCCATCACCAAAGGTATCTTCCGCTCCCCTCTGCTTCCAGCATTCCATCGGGACTGCTCCCTCCAAAACACCCTTGTCCATTCCTCAACCACCCACAAAATCCCCTCCCCTCAGCACGGGACCTTCTCGTGCAAGCAGGAGATGCAATGCCTGCCCTTTTACCTCATTAATTCCCACCGTCTAGGGCCCCAAACACCCCTTGCAGGTGAAACGGCAATTTACTTGTACTTCTTGCAATTTAGTATACTGTACTCGCTGCTCACGATGCGGGCTCCTGTACATTGGTAGACCAAATGCAGCTTGGGTGAACACTTTGTGGAACATCTCCGTGCAGCCCATAAGGGTAAACTGGAGCTTCCGGTCGCTTTACACTTTAATTCTCCACTCCACTCCCATTCTGACCATCTTACACTGCTTCAAAGAAACTCAATGCAAGCTCGAGGAACCGCACCTGGTCTTTCGATAAGGCACTGTAAAGCCTTCCGGACTCAACATTACGTTCAACCATTCCAGACAATAACCCCTGCCCTTATTTCTGATGATTCTGCCATCCCAATTTGCAGCATTCAACCACTCCTGGCATCCACCCTATCACAGACCTTTCCTCTTGTTCTTTCCTATCCTCCTGATTTCTCTGCCTCTGCACTTGTTTAAAAACTGCTATATCTCTAACTTTTTCCTGTTCTGGCAAAGTGTCACAGAAATGAAAAGTTAATTCTGTTTCTCGCTCCACGAATGTGGCCTGAGTGTTTCCAACATTTTCAGTTGTTATTTCCTTCATTAGTTTATTGAATTTATTGTCTCTCTGATAATATTGAAACTAATTAAAGAAATATCTGTCATCAATTTGTGGGACCAATTGAGTAAAGAGAAAATTAATTTTTTCTGCCACTACGAAATCCAGCCTTTTGAAATCACTGATTGTAATGTCAGAAACGCAGCAGCCAATTTTTGCAAATAAGGTCCTACAAACAGCAATGTGCTCATGACCAGATACTACGTTTTTAGTTGTCTTAATTGTGAGATAAATATTGGCCAGTGCACAGGGAATAATTCCCCTGCTCTTCTTTGCAATATTGTCCTGGGAGACGTTACATCCACCTGACAGCAGACGGGTCCTTGGTTTAACGTCTGCTCTGAAAGACAGCTGCTCCGACAGTGTCCTTACAGTGCAGTGCTGGGGTTTGAGCAAGTCTGTGTCCTTACATTACAGTGCTGGTTGTTGTAAAGGTCTATGCCCTTGCAGTGCAGTGCCAGCAGCTTTTTACAGGTACGTGTACATACAGTGTAGGTGCCGTTATTATAAAGGACTGTTTCTTATAGAAAACCGAGCTGCGGCCATACAGGTCTCTGTCCTTAGATTGAAGTGCTGGGTGTTGTATGAGGTAATATACGAATTGGGAGCAGGATGTAGGCCATACAGCCCTTCGAGCCTGCTGCACCATTCAATAAGATCATGGCTAATCATGGAACTCAACTCTACTTTCCCACCTGATCTCCATAGACCTTTATTCCTCGAAAGTCCAAAAATCAATCCATCTCAGCCTTGAATATATTCAAGGACTCAGCATTCAGTCTTTTGGGGTAGAGAATTCCAAAGATTCACAACATTCTGAGTGAGCAAATTCATCCTCATTCAGACTTACATGGCTGTCCCTTCTTCTAATTCATTAATATAGATTGTAAATGTCTGAGGCCCCAGCAATGATCCATGCAACACCCCACTAGTTACAGCCTGCCAACCTGAAAATGCCCCGTTTATCCCTATCTGTTTCAGTCCGTTAGCCAATGCTATATCCATGCTATTATATTACCCCCAACCTCACGAGCCCATATCTCATGTGCAATGTTGTCGAATCTTAACTCCCCTCAGAATTGGCTTAGCAAGCCACACAGTTGTTCCAAACCACTACGACAGACTTTAAGAAGAATAAAACTGAATGGACAACTCTGCATCGAAAAATGGCATTGGATTCGGACACGACAAAGTTACACCCAGCCCAGTCGACCCTGAAAAGTGCTGCTCACTAAAACCTGGGGAATTTGCCCAAAATTGGTAGACTTGTCCCACAGACTAGTCAAGCAATAGCCTGACATAGTCATACACACAGCGTCATAGCATTCAGCAAACGTCCCAGAATCCTCCATCTCCATCCCTGGATATGTACTGTCTTACTGGCAGGACCGACACACCAGTGGTTGCTGCATAGTCGGGAGGGAATGGACGTCTACGTCATCAAAATTGACACCGGACCCCATGAAGTCACATGGCTAAAGGTCAAACATGGGCAAGGAAACCTGCTGAATGTCACCTATCGCCCTCCCTCAGCTGAGGAATCTGTATTCCTTCATGTTTAACACAACTTCGAAGAAGGACTGAGGTTGCAACGGTACAAAATATACTCTGGGTGGGGGACTTCAATGTCCATCACCAAGAGTGACTCGCCAGCACCAGTACTAACCAAGCTATCAGAGTCCTGAAGGATATAAAAGTCAGGAAAGGCTCGCCGCATGTGATGATACAACGAACACGAGGAGAAAAGAAAACAACTTGACCTCGTCCACGCCAATCCACCTGTCACAGCTGCATCTGTCCATGACAGTACTGTGGAGAAATGACCGCCACACAGTCCTTGTGGAGACCACATCCAGTTTTCACATTGAGGGCACCCTTTTCCGTGTTGTGTGGCACTACCATCGTGCTAAATGGGGTAGATTCAGAACAAATCTTGCCATTATAACTGGGTATCCATTAGGGGCTGTGGGCCATCAGCAGCAGCAGAATTGTAATCTGTACAACTTGTAACCTCATGGGATGGCCCGGCATATCCCTCACTCTACTAGTACTATCAAGCCAGCGGACTACCTCTTGTTCAATGAGAAGCGTGGAAGAGCATGCAATGAACTTCACCAGGCCTAGATATAAAGAGCTGCCAATCTGGTGAAGCTACAAGTCTGGACTCCATGCATGAGAAACAACGGAAGCATCGTGATATAGACAGAGCTAACCGATCCCATAAACAATGGATCAGATCAAAGCACTGCAGTCCTGCCACATCCAGCTTTGAATGCTGGCTAGGGATGGGAAATAAATGCTGACGTTTCCAGCGACGCCCTTTTCCCATGAACAAATAAAGAATAAATCAGCCCAGTCGATTGTTTTCGCGATTAAAAAGTCAAATTTCCTCCACTCTTTCCTCATAAACCAGTGCTTTGGCTTTGGGGATCAGACTCCTGGCCGTTCCCTGCTCTGCGCCCCGCACTGAATGTCTCCCCTGTATTTCGGTGAATAAAGGTGAACAGATTTCATAAATATTGGATGGAGCCGAGCCGCACACAGTTGCACGGTGATTTCCCTGACTTGTACTCTGTTGTTTGGGTTTGTAGATGAATATTTTATTGATATTTTTGATTGCTGTATTGCCTTTGTTGGATTGTTCACTGTCCAATCTACTTAAATTCCCAGGGCACTTTATACCTTATCCTCAGCTCCAAGAACACTTTTCATTTAATGCATAGAATTCTATTTCCTCTAATTGTGTGTAGTATTTTACACGGGCCCGCATTAAATTACACCGACCATTATTGTTCTCACTTGAATATTTTGCCTAAAATGTCGCGTTGTTTCTGAGCTGTGTTCTCCACCTAGAGCACCCTCTCTGATTTGAAAATATCTAAAATTTGATCAATTGACATTGAGTTTCCTAGACTTTCTTAAAGAGGGAAATTAGCAACAATACTTTCCCCAACACCGATCCCCGCAAAGCCCACACAGTTCTCCACCGCCCTGCCGTGCCCTAACTCCTGTAACATTTAAGTATTGTTTTCTAACTTTCAAAGTCTTTGTTATCCAGTTCCAAAGTGTGACGTGTCACATTGAAACGTTTATTCCCATAGCAGTATTAACCTGGGAGTAAAGCGGCTGACGCAAACTGTTTGTTCAAATGACTGTAACTAATATCAGAGGCCCGGGGACAGAACTGTACGCTGGAGATTTCCCTGCTGTATAAATGAGGGCTGCTTTCAATGTCTCACTTCACAGTTTTCACCGGGGCTGGTGTATCCATCACACACAGGAATAGTCGCTTCTCACATTAAATGGAAGCCCCGATACTTCAACAGATAATAGCCATTTACTTCCCTATTCTCGCAGCTGTTGGTGTTCCTGGTAAGAGGTTATTAAAATATACGAATCGTATAAACTCTGTTAACTACATGGCTTCTCGTGCTGCGTGTCTGACAAAGCAGCTGCTTTTTTGAGTTCCTCTCTTGCAGTTATGTAAGCTGCAGTGTCAGTTTAACCGCAATGTTCCTGTTTAATAAATGCGGTGTCTTCTTTCACGCTCTAGTTTCTAGTGACGTCACCGTGCTTTTT
Source organism: Somniosus microcephalus (assembly GCF_052327205.1). Classification (NCBI taxonomy): domain Eukaryota; kingdom Metazoa; phylum Chordata; class Chondrichthyes; order Squaliformes; family Somniosidae; genus Somniosus; species Somniosus microcephalus. The sequence continues at coordinate 33,785,206 of NW_028225187.1, forward strand.
CTGAACTGATTGTCTTGCAATCTGGGCTCCGGATCAAAGGACTCCATCAAATGAGAAATGGTGTCGCCGGACATGAAGTTTGTAAAATGGCAATTATTACATAGAGCTGATTAATGTCTTGTTTGAAGCATTCTCCAAAATTCACATTGAAATAATTAACAATGTAATTGAATGAGTTTCCTGGGTGTTACAGTATTGCAAGGAACGAACGTCCTACTAATCACTTACTTTCTATTACAGCGATATTTATTTTGAACTGTGCACAGTGAGCACATCAGCAATGTTGGCCAAACGACAAAGTTGTAAATGTTAATGGAATTTCGATGTCTTATTTACTGATGTTTGGAAGCAAGATTCAATCATGTCTGCATCTTGACCACTTCTTGATCTCATGATTCATCTCAGTCCAATGTTGTCCTACATTCCTGTTGTTGTGTTCTGTTGTAAATCATTTTTCTAACTATAAAGAAAATGCATTTGAAAGTGGAGCTGTTTGATGTTATGTATTGTCACGTTCCTGTGTATCATTAGGAAACATAAGTTACCGCATTAATTACAGATGAGAATCGGCTCTGGGTGGGCTCCTATATCTCTCCAGTTAGAACGTGGTGCATCATATTATTCAGCACAACTCAATCATTTAACATTAAGCTTAATGCTTGTTGGAATGGCTCTACCTGAATTTACAGGTTCTCCCAGTAAGCGTCGTTTCAATATGTATATTTGTTGGCCTGGCTTTGTTGCCAGCGCTCTGGCATTTATTTCAGGAAGTTGAGTGTTCTAGTCTCTCTCTGGTACTTAAAACTATAACAAAACGAAAATGTCATTCAGGAGGTGCTGAATGTCAGAGGTTTGTAGAAATACCAATCCTTCAATGGTTACATCATAGTGGGGTCATTGCAGCAAGAAGCGCAGGGGAACCGAAACGTGTGTCTGCTGAAAATAATATTTTAATAATATCCTGTAATTGAATAGGAGTCCAGAAAGAAGTTATATTTGGATAGATCAGTGGAAAATGCAGAACAAAATAATTTGAGTATGTCAGTATTTGATTCGGTAGATAATTGTGAGGAAAATTCTTTGGCTAGTTCAGTTTTTAATTCTATACATAACTGAGAGGTGAATTCTTTGTAGATTCTAGTGTTTAATTCGATGTATAATTGTGTGGATTATTCTTTGGATATTTCCGTGTTCAATTCGATGGATAATATAGATGATAGTTCCTTGCATATTTCAGTGTTTAATTCTATAGATAATTGAGTGGATAATTCTTTGGATATTTCCGTGTTTAATCCTATAGATAATTGAGGATAATTCTTTGGATATTTCAGTGGTTAATTCCATAGATAGTTGAGATAATAATTCTTTGCATTGTTCAGTGTTTAATTCTTTAGATAATAACATGGATAATTCTTTGGACATCTCAGTGTTTTTTAATCTGCAGATAATTGTGAGGATAATTCTTTGGATATTTCAGTGTGTAATTCGATGGATAATTGAGCGGATAATTCTTTGTAGATTTCAGTGTTAAATTCGATGTATAATTGTTTGTATTATTCTTTGTATATTTCAGTGTTTAATTATATAGATATTGTGATGCATTTTTTGGATATTTCACTGTTTAATTCGATGCAGAATTGAGAGTAAATTCATTGTACATTTCAGTGTTTATTTCTGTCGAGAATTGTGTTTAATTATATAGATAATTGAGTGGATAATTATTTGGATATTCATTGTTTAATTCGATGGAAACTTGTGTTGGTAATTCTTTGGATATTTCAGTGTTTTATTATATAGATATTTTGAGGATAATTCTTTGAAACATTCAGTGTTTCATTCTATAGATAAGTGTTTGGATAATTCTTTGGATATTTCAGTGTTTAATTCTATAGATAATTGAGATAATAATTCTTTGTATAGTTCAGTGTTTAATTCTTTAGATAATTATATTGATACCTCTTTGGATATTGCAAAGTTTAATTCAATGAATAATTAAGAGGATAATTCTATGAATATTTCAGTGTTTAATTCAATGATTAGTTGCATAGATAATAGTGTGGTTAATTCTTTTGATATTTCAGTGTTTAATACTATAGATACATTGTGAGGATAATTCTTTGAATATTTCAGTGTTTAATTCGATGGACAATTGAGTAGATAATTAATTGTATATTTCAGTGTCTATTTCTATAGATATTGTGAGGATAATTCTTCAGATAATTCAGTGTTTTATTATATAGATAATTGAGAGGATAATTCCTCAGATATTTCAGTGTTTAATTCTATAGATAATTGAGAGGATAATTCTTCAGATATTTAGTGTTTAATTCTATACATAATTGAGAGGATAATTCTTTGTAGATTTCAGCATTAAATTCGATGAATAACTGGGTCCCTTTTGATAGAATCTGTATTAAGCGGTTGCTGTTCCGTGTTGTTCGTCGGTTGTGCGTTAGTCATCTTGAGTGAAGACGAGGTTCAGGCGTGCGTTGCTACCGTGAAAATCATTCACGGATACGGGCTCACCAATTGTAGCTTTGGAATTGATGATCTCCAATACTCATGTTGTAGGGTCACCAATGTAGCGTTGGAATTAATGAACTCCCGTACTCACGTCGTAGGGTTACCAATGTAGAGGTTCGTGTAAATCACCACTATATAACAGAGTTTAACTTCAACGAACTATAAATAAGTTGTTTATTTACCAGAACAAGATAATACAGCAGGTAAGGTAGCAGGTAAGATGGCTGACTGCAGAAGCACCATATTGTAGATCACAGGATAATTACAGCAGGTAAGGTAGCAGGTAAGATGGCTGACTGCAGAAGCACCATGTTGTAGATCACAGGATAATTATAGCAGGTAAGGTAGCAGGTAAGGTGGCTAACTGCAGGAACACCATGTTGTAGGTCTTACGGTAGGTAAGATAGCAGGTAAGATGGCTGACTGCAGGAGCACCATGTTGTAAACCTTGTCCCAGCGGGGACTCCACAAGGACTGCGTTCCCAGTCCCATGAGAAGCGTGTGGGGAGCCTCATGACCTCCACTCAGCTCTATATTCCCAACGTCACGTGACCGCGTCATGACGTTAACAACTTCACGTGCGCTTAGAAGGTCACATGACCTGCGCCGTTGTCAGTGCATCTCCCCGTTACGGAGGCTGGCCTTGAAGGCCGAGTTTACTAGGTTGGGCTGTGCCAATACTTGCCGCGGGAGCGGAGAATCCCTTCGCTTCCGCTTGCCGGCTGATGCAGCCGAAGTCTCGATAGGCCGGGCTATGCCAGCGGCCGCCTTGGAAGCCCGAATCGGGCCGGCGGCCAGTGCGCATGCGTCGTATGACGTCAGCGCGTTAGGTCGGCGGTCGACGCGCATGCGTCACGTGATGCGTGACGTCAACGCGTTAGGTCGCCTCTTAAAGGGGCAACGGCCCAACAGGTAAGTTAAAGAGGCAACAGCCCTAACTGGTAAGTTATACAATTAAGTAAATTAAGTACATACAGTTAGGTAAGTTATACATACATAAATAAGTTAAGTTAAAGGGAATTATATATATATCTCAATGTAAAAGACAACCGTTGGGACCGCCACACGTGGATTATTCTTTGGATATTTCACTGTTTAATTCGATGGAAAATTGAGAGGATAATTCTTCAGATATTTCAGTGTTTAATTAGATAGTTAATTGCATAGATAATCCTTTGGATACTTCAGTCTTTAATTTGGTGCATAATTGAGAGTATAATTCCTTGTACATTTCAGTGTTTATATCTGTAGATGATTGTGTTTAATTATATAGATAATTGAGTGGATAATTATTTGGATATTCAGTGTATAATTCGATGGAAAATAGTGTTGGTAATTTTTTGGATATTTCAATGTCTACTGTTATAGATATTGTAAGGATAATTCTTTGGTTATTGCAGTGTTTAATTCGATGGACAATTGAGTAGATAATTATTTGTATATTTCAGTGTCTAATTCTATAGATATTGTGAGGATAATTCTTTGGATATTTCAATGTTTAATTCTATAGATAATTGAGAGGATAATTCTTCAGATACTTCAGTGTTTAATTCTATAGATAATTGAGAGTATAATTCTTCAGATATTTCAGTGCTTAATTCTATAGATAATTGAGAGGATAATTCTTCAGATATTTCAGTGTTTAATTCTGTAGATAATTGAGAGGATAATTCTTCAGATATTTCAGTGTTTAATTCTATACAGAATTGAGAGGATTATTCTTCAGATATTTCAGTGTTTAATGCTATAGATAATTGAGAGGATAATTCTTCAGATACTTCAGTGTTTAATTCTATAGATAATTGAGAGGATAATTCTTCAGATATTTCAGTTTTTAATTGTATAGATAATTGAGAGGATAATTCTTCAGACATTTCAGTGTTTAATTCTATAGATAATTGAGAGGATAATTCTTCAGATATTTCAGTGTTTAATTCTATACAGAATTGAGAGGATTATTCTTCAGATATTTCAGTGTTTAATTGTATAGATAATTGGGAGGATAATTCTTCAGATATTTCAGTGTTTAATTCTATAGTAAATTGAGAGGATAATTCCTCAGATATTTCAGTGTTTAATGCTATAGATAATTGAGAGGATAATTCCTCAGATATTCCACTGTTTAATTCTATGCAGAATTGAGAGGATCATTCTTTGTAGATTTCAGCATTAAATTCGATGAATAATTGCGTGGATTATTCTTTGGATATTTCACTGTTTAATTCGATGGAAAATTGAGAGGATAATTCTTTGGATATTTCAGTGTTTAATTATATATTTAATTACATAGATAATCCTTTGGATACTTCAGTGTTTAATTAGGTGCATAATTGAGCGTATAATTCCTTGTATATTTCAGTGTTTAGTTCTGTTGATAATTGTGTTTCATTATATAGATAATTGAGTGGATAATTATTTGGATATTCGGTGTTTAATTCGATGGAAAATTGTGTTGGTAATTCTTTGGATATTTCAATGTCTACTTTTATAGATATTGTAAGGATAATTCTTTGGATATTTCAGTGTTCCATTATATAGATAATTGTGTGGATATTTTGGGGGAAATTTCATTGTTTAATTCGATGGATAATTGAGAGGATAATTATTTGTAAATTTCAAAGTTTAATTCGATGGATAATTGAGAGGATAATTCACTGTATATTTCAAAGTTTAATTCGATGGATAATTGAGAGGATAATTCTTTGTATATTTCAGTGTTTAATTTGATTGATAATTGAGAGGTTAATTCTTTGGATATTTCAGTATTTAATTTGATTGATAATTGAGCGGATAATTCAACAGATAATTGAGAGGATAATTCTTTGGATATTTCAGTGTTTAATTTTGAATGGCAATAGGTTGGGAGAAGGGGAAGTGCAAAGAGACCTGGGTGTCCTTGTGCACCAGTCGCTGAAGGTAAGCATGCAGGTGCAGCAGGCAGTTAAGAAGGCAAATGGTATGTTGGCCTTCGTAGCAAGAGGTTTCGAGTACAGGAACAAGGATGTCTTGCTACAGTTCTACAGGGCCTTGGTGAGACCGCACCTTGAGTATTGTCTGCAGTTTTGGTCACCTGACCTGAGGAAGGACGTTCTTACCATGGAGGGAGTGCAGCAAAGATTCACCAGGCTGATACCTGGGATGGCAGGAATGATGGATGAGGAGAGATTGTGTCGATTGGGCTTATACTCAAAGGAGTTTAGAAGATTGAGAGGGGATCTCATCGAAACTTATAAAATTCTGTCAGGTCTGGACAGACTAGATGCAGGAAGGATGTTTCTGATGGCCGGGGAGTCCAGAACCAGGGGTCATAGTCTAAGGATAAGGGGTAAGCCATTTAGGACTGAAATGAGGAGGAATTTCTTCACCCAGAGAGTGGTGAACCTGTGAAATTCTCTGCCACAGAGGGCGGTGGAGGCTAGTTCATTAAATGTATCCAAGAAAGAGTTGGATATATTTCTTGAGGCTAAAGGGATCAAGGGATATGTGGAAAAGGCAGGGACAGGGTACTGAATTTGGATGATCAGCCATGATCACATTGAATGGTGGAGCAGGCTCAAAGGGCCGAATGGCCTACTCCTGCTCCTATCTTCTATGTTTCTATCTTTCTATGATTGATAATTGAGAGGATAATTATTTGGATATTTCAGTATTTCATTTGATTGATAATTGAGCAGATAATTCATTGGATATTTCAGTAGTTCTTTAACTAGATAATTGAGTGCACAACTGAGTTCGGAATTCTGTTGAAATTCGTTGAATAATTCAATAAATAATTATTTTGATAATTCTGTTGATAATTGTTTAGATAATTCTTTGGATATTTTAATATTTAACTCGTAGGTAATAGTGTCGATGTTTTAGAGGACAATTCTTCGATTGTTTCAGTTTTTTGAGTTTTGATAATTATTGTATAATTTATGGGTTAAATATATATAATCCAGTTGAATGAATTTCTCGAAATTGCAGATCCAGTGAAAGTTCTGTCCATGTATCTGTTGTTCGTTATCATAATATTGACTTTCATATTTCAAATTAATCTGTGTTAAATTAAACTCATGTCTTCATTCGGCCTGGTGCTGGGGTCTTGGGGGAGTGAGGGAATTCTGCTTTGAATTTTCGAGTGTTTTATCCACAGTTTGTAACATTGCTAAGTAAAGTCTCTGTGGTCAACAGCAGCAACATAATTGATATCAGACAGCCAGCCGTGGGGAGCCTAAACCCAAACCATCTTCAGTTCCTGCCCACATGTGAAAGTAGAAGCTTATTCCGCATCTATGTATGAAAATACGCCTATCCTCGTATCCGGTGCTTGCGCTTTCTGACCAATATCTGCTGCTGTCTTCCCTCCAGAGGGCGCTGTTCATCAGCTCTGGCGTCTTCCTATCACGGATTGGGTCCACCTCTAACGATATCACAATGATTCAGCACTTTCAACAACTCATTACTTCTTTTTCACTTCGTTATCATACACTAAGCTCGATTTTGAAACGGAAGAAACAGGTGTTCGAATTGGACCTTCATCCTGCAAAGTCCCCATTGCAACTTTAACCCCTCCAATCCCCATTTCTCCTTCGTGAGGCGCAGTACCCAAGGAACCGTCACCAGGCCAAGCCCCCATTGATATTTCACCCTGCCCAAACCCCACTGCACCTTCCCGCTGCTCAAACCCAACTGCAACTGCTCCCTGCCCAAAACCCACTGCATCTTCAACCTGCCCAAATTCCACTGCACCTTCACCCTGCCCAAACTCCACTGTACATTCCCCCTGCCCAAACCCCACTGCACCTTCCCTCTGCCCAAACCCCACTGCACATTCCCCCTGCCCAAACACCACTGCACCTTCCCCCTGCACAAACCCCACTGCACCTTCCCCCTGCCCATACACATATGCACCTTCCCCTTGCTCAAACCCCATTGCACCTTCTCCCTGCCCAAAACCCACTGCACCTTCACCCTGCCCAAACCCCACTGCACCTTCACTCTGCTCAAACCCTACTGCACCATCCCCCTGCCCAAACCACAATGCACCTTCCCACTGCCCAAACAACACTGCACCTTCCCCCTGCCCAAACCCCACTGCACCTTCCCACTGCCCAAACCCCACTGCACATTCAACCTGCCCAAACCCCACGACACCTTCTCCCTGCTCAAACCCCAATGCACCTTCACCCTGCTCAAACCCCACTGCACCTTCTCCCTGCTCAAACCCCGTTGCACCTCCCCCCTGCCCAAACTGCACTGCAACCTCCCCATGCCCAAACCCCAATGCACCTTCACCCTGCTCAAACCCCACTGCTCAAACCCCACTGCACTTTTCCCCTGCTCAATCACCACTGAACCTTCCCCCTGCTCAAACCCCACTGCACCTTCCCCCTGCTCAAACCCCACTGCACCTTCCCCCTGCCCAACGCCCAATGCACCTTCACCCTGCCCAAACCCCAATGCACCTTCACCCTGCTCAAACCCCACTGCACCTTCTCCCTGCTCAAACCCCACTGCACCTTCCCCCTGCCCAAACCCCACTGCACATTGCCCCTGCCCAAACCCTACTGCACATTCCCTCTGCACAAACCTCACTGCACCTTCCCCTGCCCAAACCCCACTGCACCTTCTCCCTGCTCAAACGCCACTGCACCTTCCCCTGGCCAAACCCCACTGCACCTTCCCCCTGCCCAAAACCCACTGCATCCTCCCCTGCTCAATCCCCATTGCACCTTCCCCCTGCCCAAATCCCACTGCACCTTCCCCGTGCCCAAACCCCATTGCACCTTCCCCGTGCCCAAGTTCCATTGTACCTTCACCCCGCTTGGTTCCCATTACATAGAATAGAATGACGTACAATTCTACATCATAGAAACCAGCCATTATGCCCAAAAGATCTATGCCAGAGTTTCTGTTCCACGAGAGTCATCTCCCACCTTTCCTCATCTCACTCCACCAACATATCCTTCTATTCATGTTTGCCTCCTCTACTTAACTAGCTGCCCCTTACATGCATCTATGCTAAGCGCCTCAGCCTCTATATGTCATAGAGTCATAGAGTCATAGCGTCATAACGGCACAAAAGGAGGCCATTGGCCCCTTCAACTCCATGCTGGCTCTCTGTAGAGCAATTCAGTCAGACTCATTCCCCCTGGGGGTTGTTTTATGAAGAAAGGTTGAGCAGGTTGTGCCAATACTCATTGGAGTTTAGAAGAATTAAAGGTGTTCTTATTTTCACATATAAGATTCTGAGGGGGCTTTACTAGTTAGATGTACGGAGGATATTTCCCCATGGGTGTAATCCAGATCTTGGGGGCATAGTTTCAGAATAAGGGGTCGCCCATTTAAAATGGAGATGAGGTGGAATTTCTTCTCTCAGCGGGTCGGGAAGCTATTGCATTCTCTACCTAAGACAGCTGTGGAGGCTGGATCATTGAACATATTCAAGATGGAGATAGACTGATTTTTGAACTATAGAGGAGTCAAGGGTAATGAGGACCGGGCAGGAAAATGGAGTTGAGGCCAAATCAGATCAGCAATGATCTTATTGAATGCAAACGAGTTTCAAATTCTAACCCATTTTGCACTTTCTCCAGTGCTTCTGCATACTTGTACTAAGCAGATCATAACTGTGCACTGCACTCTAAGTGTGGTCTCGCCAATGTTCTATATAGGTTTAACATACCTCCTCTGTTATTGCAACCCATTCCTCTAGAAAGAAACTCCGTTGCTTTGACTGCACGTTTTATGGCTTCCTTAACCTGCTTAGCTAGTTTTAATAATTTGTGAATTTGTCCCCCTAAATCCGTTTTCTTCTCTCCCCCATTTGGACTCTTATTTTCCGAGGCTCATGTGGCCTCCTTATACCACCTAACAAAATTCACCACCTCACATATATATTTAATTGAAAATCATTTATCATTTACTCTCCTTGATTCCATTCTGTTAATATCTTCTTGATTTTTGTCGCAGACTTCCTCAGTGTTAACTTTACCTCATAATTTGGTGTAATCCGTAAATTTTGATGTTATACTTCTGATTCCCAAGTCCAAACCTCCACTATAAAGTGTAACCAAAAGTGTCCCCTGTGGAACAATACTTCCCACCTTCCGCCAATCTGAGCAACTACCTTTAATCGTTACCCTCTGTTTTCTATTTAGCAGCCAGTTTGCTATCCATGCGGCTACTTGTCCACTGAGTCTACATGCTCGGATCTTAGCCACAAACCTACTATGGCGGTGGAAGCTCTTTGAACGTCTATGTATACTACATTCACTAACTTACCCTTACCTACTCTCTCTGCTAGTTTGTCAAATAATGCTATCATGTTGGTCAAAGATGTCCTTCCCTTTTGAAATCCATGCCGACAAGTCTTTATTATTGACGTAATAAAATTCACTACGCACTTTAATCGACTTGTAACAAAACATGGAGGTCTAGTTAGTAGCCACTAGCTTCCTGTTTCCAAACTGTCTCTGGCCACGCTGGGCCCACGCCCTAGTATTGATACTCCTCGGGCGACGCCCTTAGCTGGCCGTTCAGTAGTACTTCCTGAGTTACTTCTTGTAGATGTTGCGATTTATGACAATGATGTTTTCGGATTTTAGAGTTTTTTCTATTTTATGTTTGAGCAAAGATTTCAATACCTTACCTCTAACCGACTTTAAGCAAACTGGACGACAGAATTTGTTTTACATATAATAAATTAAAATATATATATATATAGATATATAGTGCCTCTGCTATCTCTTCCTTAGCTTTGAGTATGAGTGGTACCTGTCGTTCCAGGCCCCAGGTTATATCCTCCAGTTAATTCATGTCTAGTTCATTAAAAATCTCGCTCCTGTCTATCTTAGAAGCCGTGGTTATCTTTTTGAATTCTTTGGCTAACTTCACGTGCACCATGTTTGTGACGCTGGTAAAAACTGCAGTAAAATAACTGTTCAATACTTCTCATTTCACTGCCTTTATTTTAGAGTTTATCTTGTTCATTCCTTAGTGGCCATATCCCTATGTTCCTATTCCTGTGCTTATAAAATACTTAACTATTTATTTTTATATTGGTTGCTAATTTAATTTCGTATTTTGTTTTGAGTTCCTAATTGTTTATATTAATTTAAGGACAGAAGAACATAAGAAATAAGATCAGGTGTAGGCCACATGGGCCCTCGAGCCTGTCCCGCCCATCAACAAAATCATGGCTGATCATCGACCTCAGCTCTACTTTCATGCCCGATATCCATATCCCTTGATTCCCTAGAGTCCAAAAATCTATCTATCACAGCCATGAATATAGTCAAAGTCTCAGCATTCACAGTCCACTGCTACAGAGATTTCCAAAGGTTCACAACCCTCTGAGTGAAGAAATTCCTCCTTATTTCAAGATTCTATTGCAAGGGGAATAGATAGGCATTTCTGCCGCCGCAAACCAGACTCCAGGATGGTATGTTGCCTCCCTGGTGCAAGGGTCAAGGATGTCTCGGAGCGGCTGCAGGGCATTCTGGGTAGGGGGTGTTGAGCAGCCAGTTGTTGTTGTGCAGTCACAACGATATAGGTTAAAACCTGGCATGAGGTCCTAAAAGTTGAATACAGGGAGTTAGGAGGTAAATTAATAAATAGGACTTCAAAGGTAGTAATCTCAAGATTGCTAACAGTGCCACGTGCTAGTCAGAGTAAAAATAGAAGGATATTTCAGATAAATCCGTGGCTAAAGGACTGGTGCAATGGGGAGAGATTCAGATTCCTGGGACTTTGGAACGGGTTCTGGGGAGGTGGGACCAGTACAAACTGGACAGTTTGCACCTGGGCAGGACCGGGAACAACGTCCTTGGGGGAGTATTTGCTAGTGCTGTTGGGGAGGGTTTAAAGTAAAAGGGCAGGGGGTTGGGAACCAGTGCAGGGAGACAGAGGAAAGGGAAACAAGGAACGCACCAAAGGCAAAAGACAGGACGGAGAAAAGCAAAAGTGGCAATCAGAGAAATCAAGGGTTTATATTAAACATGGCCACAGTAAATAATAATTTTAAAAGGACTAAGAGTGCTAAAAAACAAGCCTGAAGGCTTCGTGTCTTAATGCGAGGAGCATTCGTAACAAGGTGGATGAATTCGCTGCGCAAATAGATGTAAACGGATATGATATGAATGGGATTACAGAAACATGGTTCCAGGGTGACCAAGGCTGGGAAGACATCATCAATATTCAATATTCAGAAAAGACAGGCAAAAAGGAAAAGGATGTGGGGCAGCATTGCTAGTTAAAGAGGAGATTAATACAATTGTTAGGAAGGATATTAGCTCTGGTGATGTGGAATCTGTATAGGTAGAGCTGAGAAATACCAAGATACAGAAAAAGTTAGTGGGAGTTATATACGGACCTGCAAACAGTAATGCTAAGTTTGGGGATGGCATTAAATGGCCAGATGAGATTTGAAAACAAGAATGAGAATATTAAAATTTAGGCTTTGTCAGACCGGGAGCCAATGAAGGTCACGAGCTCAGGGGGTGCTGGGTGAATGGGACTTGGTGCGAGTTGGGATAAGGGCAGCATAGATTTGGATGACTCAAGTTTATGATGGTTGGAAGATGGTAGGCCGGAGAGAAGAGATTTGGGTAATCAATCCTAGAGGCCACAGCGGCAGAGTTGATGGGGTCACCAGCAGTTGAGATGAGGCAGGGGCTGAGTCGGTGATGTTACAGAGGTGGAAGCAGGCAGCCATTGTGATGGAGCAGATATTTGTTCGGAAGCTCATATTGGGTTCAATAAAACACCAAGTTTGGGCAAGGCTGGTCCAGCCTCAGAAAGTTGCAAGGGAGGGATGGAGCCGGTGGCTAGGGAATGAAGGTTATAGCAGGGACCGAATACAATGGCTTCGGTCTTCCCAATATTTAGTTGGAGGAAATTATAGTTCATGACAAATAGTGTGAACATTATGGACAAGGGACGTGTTGGGTGAGCTGGTGGTGAGAAGGAGCTGGGTGTCTTCGGCATGCCTTTGATTCAAACGTTGTTTTATCGGATGATGTCGCTGATGGGCAGCATGAAGATGATAAATAGGAGGAGTCCAGAGGTAACGGTGCGGGAGTGGGAAGATAATCTGCTGCAGGCTCCGATTATATCGATAAGATTAGAACCAAATGAGTGCAGTCCCCTGCAGCTGGCAGACGCTGGAGAAGCATTGGAGGAGAATTGTCTGGACAAAGGATGCAGACAGGTCGTGAAGGAAGAGGAGGGATAGCTTACCACAGTCACAGTCACATAGGATGCCACTTGTGACTTTGTTAAGGGCCGTTTATGTACTGGGGCAGCGGGTGACACCAGATTTGAGGGGTTCAAACATGGAATTCTGTGAAAGATGGGCACCGACTTGGGAGGAGACAGCACGATCAAGGACGGGGTAAGGAATGGGAGGTTGGAGATTGGGCGGTAGTTGGCAAGGACAGAGGCTTCAAGGTTGTTTTTTGAGCAGGTGCTGATGACGGCGGATTTGAAGGGGAGGGGACAGTATGTGGTGAGAGAGAACTGTTAACAATATCAGCTAACATGGGTGCCAGGAAGTGAAGTTGGGTGGTCAGCAGTTTGGTTGGAATAGGATCGAGCGAGCAGTAGGTGGGTCTCATAGACAAGTTGAGCTCGTAGCGGGCATGAGGGGAGCTATGAGAGAAATTGGATAATGATGCGAGTTCAGATTAGATGGCAGATGGCAGCCACCAGTGCGTGAATGATTTCCTATTAATCAGTGCAATAATAACTTGAAAGTTCACTCAAAACAATTTGAATAATGAGGGTTTTACTGCGACTCTGAGTGGAAACAAATCTCACTAACCTTTGTATCTCTTGCAGTTAACTTGATGGCGATTGTGATCCTGTCCCGAGGAAAGTGCGGTCTCTCCAAATGTATCACTCGCTACCTGGTGGCCATGGCAACGGCTGATCTCCTGGTTGTTTGTACGGATGTAATATTAAGCTGCATTGTTGAAATTTATTTCCCCGTTTCATTCTTGACCATTACCCCCGTGTGCTGTCTGAATATAGTCCTGGTTTGTGCAGCCACAGCGGCCTCGGTCTGGTTCACAGTGGTTTTCACCTTCGATCGATTTGTGGCCATTTGTTGTTCGAAGCTGGAAACAAAATATTGCACCGAGAAAACGGCGGCTGTCGTTATCGGGGTGGTGAGTGCGCTGGGATGTTTAATAAACATTCCCTGGTACTTTATATTTGACCCTGAATATAAAATGGAGAACGTACCCCGGGGTTGTGCCTGGAAACCCACCTTTCTTACTTCACCCGCGTGGGCAGCGTTTGACGTCTTTAATATTACTTTAATCCCTTGTGTCCCATTCGTTCTGATTTTGTTGCTCAATGTTCTCACCGCTAGACACATTTTAGTGTCCAGTCGAGTCCGCAGGGGACTCCGGGGCCTCGGCAATGCAGAGAATCACAAGGATCCAGAGATGGATAACCGAAGGAAATCCATCGTTTTGCTCTTCAGTATATCGGGCAGTTTTATTTTGTTCTGGACGACCATGGTTGTTTATTTTCTGTTTGTCCGTATTACCGTCTTTGATTATGATGATGTTAAGGACATTGAATCGGTGGGATTCATGCTTCAGGTTCTCAATTGCTGCACAAACACATTTATTTATGTGCTGACCCAGGATAAATTCAGAGAGGAGTTAAAGAATGGGGTAAAATATCCACTGCATTCAATTGCAAAAGTATTTAAATAAGTGAAATAGCTGAAGTGTTTCCCACACAATATTTATCGGCGATTGCAATAGAGCTCAAAACATGTTTAATGGATCAATCGATATTGGTACAACATTTTAAGCAAAGTTGCAAATCGATGCTTGCTGTAATATATTCTCCTTAATAAACTGTGTTATGTACCGTCACAGATGTGATTCTTATGTTAAAACTTTTCCTGTTATTAACTGTGAAAATTAAAATAAACGAAGACTGAACATGCCCAGGTAATTCAGCTTCTCTTCTGATGGGAACAATTGTTCTAATGATACACGATGCTGCATCATTCTTCCAGCGGACACTAAATCCATCCAATAAATCATCGTGTGCAACATTAATAATCACCTGGGCATGTTCAGCCCATATCAGGCCAGCCAAAGAAACTGGAGACAAGCATGGCCCGTAAGAGTGTTGTGTAAAAAGGAAGATTGTCAATTGCAGCCACTTTCCTCTCAATGCAACAAACAATATCTGAAATGTACTGCCTTACGACCTTCCACAAGATCTGAGACACTTCCTTCACCAGCAAGTCTTACTTTACCTAATATCTTTAACCAGCAAGACGCAGTTGAAGGCTCTTGTGACAGATATTCTGTTACCAATACACGTTTTCACCCAATGAATGAATGCGCTATGAATCCAGAGATGTATCACGTATTATTTTTGATCAGTTTCACTCGAGCAACTTTCTTCTATCATGAGAACTAGCCTAAAAGCAAAGACAAGGTAGAATTAACCTCACTCCCCATGGGTTGTGCTCTAAAAACCCACCTGCAAACTAAGATGCTTGTGCTCGCTCGATGAGGCAAGAGGCCTGTGCTGAAAATGCAAACAATAAGAGCTATGAAGGAGACGTTCATAAACGTCTAATACCAGGTATATCAGAATCATTACTTATATTGTACATGTAATAGTGGTTCAAATTACACTTAACATTACCTATAACTCAACGTTGCTGTTTTAATTGAGGGACTCAATTCCGATATCGGTTTACAGGCTTAATCAGATCTAATCCAATCATATGCATTTGATCAAAACTACCACTTTTTTTTTACCTTTTTCTCTTAACATTATTTAGGATGTGATAACAGGGCACTTAGAAAATCATAATATGATTAGGCAGGCTCAACATGGTTTTTTGAAAGGGAAATTGTGTTTAGCAAATTTATTGTAGTATATTGAAGATGCAGCAAGCAGGGTAGATGAAGTGGAAGCAGTGGATGTACTATATTTGGATATCCAACAGTCATTCGATAAGGAGCCACTTTAAAGAATGTTATGGAAGATAAAGACTTATTAGGTCGGGGTAAATTACTGGCATGGTTAGAGGATTGATTAACGGGCAGAAAACAGAGAGCAGGGTTAACCGGGTCATTTTTCCGGTTGACAGGCTATAATTATTGGGGTGCCGCAAGGATTATTGTTTGGGCCTCAATTATTTACAATCTAAATTAATGATATACATGAAGGGGCCGAATGTAATGTACTCAATTTTCATGACGATAGAAAGCTAGGTGGGAAAGTAAGTTGTGTGGAAGATACAGAGATCCTGCAAAGTGATATAGACAGGTTATGCAATTGGGCAGTATAATGTGAGGGAATGTGAGGTTATTCACTTTGGTAGGAAGAATAGAAAAAGGGAATACGTTTTAACTGGTGCCAAAATATTGAATGTTGAAGTTCAGAGAGATATAGGTGTTATCGAACAGGAACCTTAGAAGGTCAGCATGCAGGTACAGCAAACAATTAGGAAGGCAAATAGCTTGTTGGTCTTTATTGCAATGGGATGGAGTGCAAAAGTAAGGAAGCCTTACTACCATTGTACAGGGCTTTGGGGAGACCACACCTGGAGTACAGCGCACAATTATGGTCTCCTTAATTGAGGAAGGTTATACCTGCCTTAGAGACAGTGCAACAACAGTTTACTAGATTGATCCAAGAGATGGGAGGATTGTCCTATGATTAGAGTTTGAGTAGATCGGGCCTATGTGGCAAGAGTGGAGGCGGTGATGCTACTGAGGCGGAAGTCAGTGGACTTTGTTATAGCGTGACTGATGGTTATAACGCAGAAGCTAGGATCAGAGAGATGCTGAGGGTCATTGGCAGCTCACGGCCAATGTGGGGATTGGTACTGGTGGTTAGGGAACAATATTTGTAAAGTTTGTAAAATTTGACTAAAGATGATGGCTTTTGCCTTGCCAATGTTTGTTTAGAGAAAGTTATGGCTCATTCAAAGCAGGATGTTGGAAAAGTAGTCGGATAACACAGGAAAGGGGGGTCGAGAGAGGAGATGTTAAAACTGGTGGCTTCAATGGACATGTAGAAGAGGATCCCATATCTGGTGATGGATGTTTCAATGGGAAGGAGGTAGATGAGGAAGAAGAGAGGGCTTGGATATGGAGAGATAGAAAATAAACAAAATGGGCGTCCATAAACCTATAAATCTGCCGGATATACTGAAAACCAAAATGATGGATTTCCTTCGGTTCTCCATCTCTGGGTCCTTGTGATTCTCTCCATCGCTGCGACGCCGGAGTCCCCTGCGGACTCTACTGGCCGCTAAAATACCTCTGACCGTCAGAGCTTTGAGCAACAAAATCTGAAAGAACGGGACACAAGGGGTTAAAATAGGTGCAACAACTCAAATGCGACCCATGCGTGGGATGGAAAGAAGCTCGGTTGATTGACACAATCCCAGGGAACATAATCAAGTATATTCTTAGGTTCATAAATAAAGTACCAGGGGACAGGATCTAAATAGCCCAGCACACTCACTGTACCGGTAACCACAGTGGCCGTTTTCTCGGTGCAATATTTTGTTTTCAGCTTCTCACAACAAATGGTCACAAATCGATCAATGGTGAAAGCGACTGTGAGCCAGTCAGAAACCGCCGTGGTTGGATAAACCAGGAAGGTAACGAGACTTAACACGGGAGTAATTCTCAGGAATGATTTGGGAAATAATTCAGATACATGCACCTCAATATGGGATCATTGATGAGGGCCAGAAGATCGGTCATTGCCATTCCCACCAGTGATACATTTAGAGTCATAGAGTCATAGAGTAATACAACACGGATAGAGGCCCTTCGGCCCATCGTGTCCGCGCCGGCCATCAAGCCCTGCCTAATCTAATCCCATATTCCAGCATTTGGCCCGTAGCCTTGTATGCTATGGCATTTCAAGTGCACATCCAAATGCTTCTTAAATGTTGTGAGGGTTTCTGCCTCCACAACCCTTTCAGGCAGTGAGTTCCAGACTCCTACCACCCTCTGGGTGAAAAAGTTATTTCTCAAATCCCCTCTAAACCTCCCGCCCTTTACCTTGAATCTATGCCCCCTAGTTATTGACCCCTCTACTAAGGGAAAAAGCTCCTCGGCATCCATCCTATCTATGCCCCTCATAATTTTGTACACCTCAATCATGTCCCCCCTCAGCCTCCTCTGCTCCAAGGAAAACAAACCCAATCTGCCCAGTCTCTCTTCATAGCTGAAGCGCTCCAGCCCTGGTAACATCCTGGTGAATCTCCTCTGCACCCTCTCTAACACGATCACATCCTTCCTGTAGTGTGGCGACCAGAACTGCACACAGTATTCCAGCTGTGGCCTAACCAGTGTTTTATACAGCTCCATCATAACCTCCTTGCTCTTATATTCAATGCCTCGGCTAATGAAGGCAAGTATCCCATATGCCTTTTTTACCACCTTATCCACCTGTTCCGCCGCCTTCAGGGATCTGTGTACTTGCACACCCAGATCCCTCTGACCCTCCGTCTTGCCTAGGGTCTTTCCATTCATTGTGTATTCCCTTGCCTTGTTAGTCCCCCCAAAGTCCATCACCTCGCACTTTTCCAGGTTAAATTCCATTTGCCACTGTTCCGCCCATCTGACCAACCCATCTATATCATCCTGCAGACTGAGGCTACCCTCCTCGCTATTTACCACCCTACCAATTTTTGTATCCTCCGCGAACTTACTGATCATACCCTTTACATTCATATCCAAGTCATTAATGTAGACCACAAACAGCAAGGGACCCAGCACCGATCCCTGTGGTACCCCACTGGCCACAGGCTTCCAGTCACAAAAGCAACCTTCGACCATCACCCTCTGCCTTCTGCAACTATGCCAGTTTTGTATCCAATGTGCCCAGGCACCCTGGATTCCATGGGCTCTTACCTTCTTGACCAGTCTCCTGTGCTGGACTTTATCGAAGGCCTTACTGAAATCCATGTATACCACATCCACTGCGTTACCCTCATCCACACACCTAGTCACCCACTCAAAAAATTCAATCAAATTAGTCAGACATGATCTTCCCTTGACAAAGCCATGTTGACTATCCCTGATTAATCCTTGCCTCTCCAAGTGGAGACAAATTTTGTCCCTCAGGATTTTTTCCAATAATTTTCCTACCATTGATGTTAGGCTCACTGGCCTGTAGTTCCGCGGTTTTTCCCTAATACCCTTCTTGAATAATGGTACTACATTAGCGGTTCTCCAGTCCTCTGGCACATCCCCTGTGGCCAGAGAGGTCCTGAATATATGTGTTAGAGCCCCCGCAATCTCCTCCTTTGCCTCACACAGCAGCCTGGGATACATTTCATCCAGGCCTGGGGATTTATCCATTTTTAGGCCAGCTAAAACCGCCAATACCTCCTCCCTCTCGATGTTAATATGTTCGAGCATATCACAGTCCCCCCGCCCTATTTCTATGTCTACATCGTCCTTCTCCACAGTGAAAACAGATGCAAAAAATTCATTTAGAACCCATATTCCAGCATTTGGAGGGACCGCACTTTCCTCGGGACAGGATCACAACCGCCACCAAGTTAAATGTAAGAGAGAGAAAAGGAAGCAGAGAAATTACTGATCAGAGCTGGAGCCAAAGCAGCAGTTTGACAAGAACTGGGCTGATATTGCCAGATTTGATGCTGCATCGAACGGTGGAAACTGATTCATGGACCTGGGCAACGCTTCAGGGCAGAGAAATGTATTTAAATACAATTATCGTTAATTAAAAGGAACTTTGATAAAGAAAGTGAATAAAGTGAGCAGCGGATCCATTGGATGGGCCGAGTGAGGTCACAGCACAGTGGTCTCCTCTACATTGGGGAAACCAAACGCAGATTGGGTGAACGCTTTGCGGAACACCTCTGATCAGTCTGTAAGGGTGACCCCGAGCTTCCGGTCGCCTATTATTTTAATTCACCGCTCCATTCCCACTCAGACCTCACCGTCCTTGGCCTCTTGCATTGTTCCATGGAAGCTCAACGTAAACTCGAGGAACAGCACCTCATCTTCCGATTAGGCACTTTGTAGCCTTCTGAACTCAATATCGAGTTCAACAATTTCAGATCATAACCTCGGCCCCTATTACATTTTAACATATTTTTTTCCACCGCTTTGTTTTGGATCTCCCCCCGCCCCCTTTCCTTTTTTTTTCTCTCTCCCACACGGCAGCTGTCTCCCAACCTGCCAGTACACTTCACATTTAATCTTGCTGTCTTTTGTCTCCACTGTCCTATTACCATCTCGTCTGGTTTTGAACACCTCTTAATGTCTCTTTTACTTCTTTTACTTCTTTTGTTCTATGGCAGCCCTGCCTTCGATCTATTTTATTTCATTTCCATTTGCAAAAGGGCTAGGCCCGAAACGCCACTCTAATTTCTCTCCACGGATGTTGCCAGGCCTGCTGAGTTTTCCAGCATTTTCTGTTGTTATTGAGGGCACAGTGCCAGTGGTCAAAGGAGGAGAGGTATCAGGGAGCGGGTATCCAAAGTGTTAAATCCGGATTTAAGCTACAGATAGAGTGAAAGAAATTTAACGCCGGGATGATTTCGGGACAGGGGGAGGTGCTGCTGCTGTGTTTGCTCCGGGTTAATGGATCCGACAGTGTCTGGCACTAAACGGGAAAGGCCGAGAGCCACGGCAGGGAGTTTGACGCTTTGGATCTGTTGGAAAAGGTAGCTGGAAACTGAGTCATACTAAGCGGGATGATTAAACACACAGACAATAAAATGAAACGGGCTATCCTAAAACTCTTCAACTTGGTTCTGAGTGTCGGTTACTTCCCTGATATCTGGAACAAAGGACTCATAACGCCCATATACAGAAGTGGGGACAAAGTTGACCCAAATAACTATCGAGGCATCTGTGTAAACATTAACCTGGGGAAGATATTCTGTAGTATCATAAACAAAAGACTTGTAAACTTCCTTGAGGAGCACAATGTCTTGAGTAAAAGCCAAATTGGATTCCAACCAAACTATAGAACATCAGATCATATCTTCACCCTACAGACCCTAATTGACAAACATGTTCATCAAAACAAAAGCAACATTTTTGCCTGCTTTATAGATTTCCAGAAGGCTTTCGATTCCATCTGGCACGACAGTCTATTCCTGAAACTTATCGAAAGTGGTGTAGGGGGAAAAACATATGATGTAATTAAATCAATGTATAGCAACAATAAATGTGCAGTTTAAATTGGAGACAAACAAACAAAATACTTCCCACAGAGGCATGGTGTGATGCAGGGCTCGCCCA
This sequence comes from Somniosus microcephalus, assembly GCF_052327205.1. Lineage (NCBI taxonomy): Eukaryota > Metazoa > Chordata > Chondrichthyes > Squaliformes > Somniosidae > Somniosus > Somniosus microcephalus. The sequence goes on from NW_028225187.1 coordinate 33,806,001, forward strand.
TCTCACCAACACTCTTTAATAATTACATAAATGAATTGGCAAAACTACTTGAAAAATCTACAGCACCCGGCCTCACCCTATATGAATCCAAGGTTAAATTCCTCCTCTATGCAGATGACCTGGTTCTGCTGTCACCAACTAAGGAGGGTCTACAGCAGAACCTGGATCTGCTGGAGTCGTTCTGTCAGACATGGACCCTGACAATAAACCCCCAAAGAACCAAAGTCCTTGTGTTCCAGCAAAGATCCAGACATCAGGGACGCAAAATAAATTTCACACTAGGAACAACTAAAATTGAACAAACCACTAACTATACATACTTGGGCTTAAAAATCAGTTCTACGGGAAATTTTCATCTGGCTGTGAATGAACTGAAAGAGAAAGCGAGAACGGCTTTCTATGCCATTACAAAATCAATCCAAATAGAAATCCCAATTAGCATTTTGCTCAAAATTTTTAAATCAATAATTGAACCAATTGCACTCTATGGCAGTGAGGTTTGGGGACCCCTAACACAAAAAGAATTTGCAAAATGGGACAAGCACCCAATTGAGATCCTACATGCAGAATTCTGTAAAAGTATCCTCTGGACTCAAAGGAAAACCATAAACAATGCATGCACGGCAGAACAAGGCCAATATCCATTATTAAACAACATCCAAAAAAGAGCCACCAAATTTTGGAAACACCTAAAAATGAGCATCCCCCACTGCTATCATTACGAAGCCCTGAAATGCCAAGAGAGGACCATAAAGAAGAATACTCTCTGTCAACTAGTCCTGGGACTCAGTGAAGTAACTACTAACACTACTAACAATAACCAGCCCCAGGACAGTGACAGCGTAACAGAAAGAATTCGACCCAACACAATCGTCACTAAGCAAAAGGAAAAACATCTGTCATATTGGGCAGAAACAACAAAAACCCAAAACAAACTCAATTGCTACTTGGCCCTAAACAGACAATACAACATGGCTGATTACCTGACCATGATAAAGGATAGCAAACTGAGAAAAACCTTGACAATGTGCAGACTTAGTGAACATAGCCTGGCCATCGAAAAAGGTAGACACAGGCAGACCCAGCTACCAGGAGAGGACAGGATATGCTCTCACTGCAGTCAGGGAGTGGTGGAGACAGAGATGCACTTCCTCACAGCTTGTAGAAAATATCAGGGCACAAGGGAGAATTTTTACCCAAAATTCACAAAAATATGCTCGAAATTCAGAAATTTGAATGACGACCAAAAACTCCCATACCTACTAGGGGAAGAGAGAAATTGTGTAACCTTAGCGGCACACTATCTTAAAGCTTGCCATAAACAGAGGGACAACCAGTAAATCTAAGAAAAGAGTGTATACAAATTATATGAATGTATATTTATACACTCAGGGATATATCTGTTTATACACTGTATGGAGAGAGCTGTGTTTGTGTTCAACCATGAATGTTTTTCGATGCTTTGGCAACATAAGATGCACCTTGTCATGCCAATAAAGCGATTTGAATTGAATTGAATTGAGTGAGATTGGGAGGGAAACCAGGAAAAGGACACGGGGGAGCTGGAGGGGTGTCAAGAGCAGAGGGTTTGGGAATGCGGACAAACTGAAGAAACGGGTGAGGAGACAGAGGATTCAATGCAGGGGGAGGAGAGGCTGGGATTCACAGGGAGAGACTACAGCAGAGAGTGAGAGGAAGTTAATGTATAGATCACAGTAACACCACTCAAATAATAAATTCAAACATTCATTTCTGTGTTTACTGGTGTCAGCTTGTTGGGTTTAAAATGTGGTCAAATAATTAACTCAGCAATTCAGTTACATCAAATTCAAATTCAAATATATCCGTTATAACTGCCTCATTTTTGATTGAATTCAGCTGTTGCATAGTTTTAAAAATCCACTATTCCAATAATTGATTACGATTACCATTTCATGCATCCTAGATGTTAATTAATTTTTAAGAATGTGTACTTATAAGTCATAAAGTAAGGAAAAATAACATTCACGAAAACAGACAGAGGATCTGACGCACAAACACAGGGAGCGGGTCCAACAATAACATCTCACCAAATCTGACCACATCCTAATAACATCTTGAAGTCACATCTACTTGTAATTTTACTCGAGGTTTCAGTAGCTCGCTCTCTCTCACTTTCACTAAACATATCCTTCTCGCTTGCCTTCTCCCTCTCTGTTTCTCTATTGCTCCTCTATCTTTCCGCACTGTCTGTATTCTCTTTGCCAAAGCTTTTTCACATCCGATTCAATCCTATCCTGCAACGCCGAAATTCTGCTCACATGCTTCGTGCTCATTGATCCTATTCTCAGTGTCAGTTTGTCCATTGGCGAGATGTCTGAAAAATTAAATATCTCTGCAGATGATCCACGCCTCCTCCTGTTCATCTGTACTCTTCCCCTCATCTGTAATACATGGAATCAACAGAATCGAATATCTCTACCAGACAGAACTAAAAGCATAGGAAGTCCTTTCTCCTGTAATTATAAATTCCAGTGTTAGATGGGACGATTGTTCAGTTAACAAAACGCCAACATCACCGCTGCTTCTTATAATCTCCAGATCAATAGAAGGGCTTCTGATTCCAACAGATACAGTGCAAACTGATACAGCATATCCTCAAAATATTTCATGTTACAATGAAGTCCAGTGACAGTCAGTGAGTCCATCACACTGAAGCAGAGAAGGAGCTATGAAAGTGTCAGCAGCAATGAAGGTAATCACAAGGATCCAGAGATGGAGAACCGAAGGAAATCCATCGTTTTACTCTTCAGCATATCTGGCAGTTTTATACTGTTATGGGTGACCCTGATTTTATATTTATTCTCTATCAGCGAATTGCAAAGATTTATGCTTCCTCCCTCAATGACCCTCTTTATATCACAGGAGCCACAGCAGGAATGCTGCAGCTTCTCAGTTCCTGCACCAACACGTGTATTTATGCTGTGACCCAGGCTACATTCAGAGAGGAGCTGAAGAACGCAGTGAAATACCCACTCAATCGAATAGTTAAATTAGTTATATCATTGAAGGAGCAGAAGGGTTTCAAGCAGCAGAACTGATTCCCATTTCATGCTTCATTCCCTCATTCCCCACTGGGCCGAAACTACATTTTTATGACTGTAAGGGACCTCCATTTGTCTTCTCTAATCTTTTACTTTTTACATACTTGTAGAAGTTTTTACAATCCGATTTTATGTTCCTTGCAAGTTTTCTCTCATACTCTTTTTTTCTCTTAATCAATCTCTTTTCCCTTTTTAGCTGAACTCTAAACTGCTCCCAATCCTCAGGCTTGCTACTTTTCCTGGCAACTTTATATGACTTCTCTTTCGATCTAATACTCTCCTTAATTTCTTTTGTTAGCCGTGGTTGTGGCTCTTTTGCTTTTGTGTTTTTGCGCCAGAGAGGGATGAATAACTGTTCCAATGTCACAGTGTTCTGTTTTACGGTCAGATGTAGTTTTAATTATATTAATAGAGTCATGTTTAGAGATGTTTGATGACACTAAGCTGCTTAAAAAATGATATGTTCAAAAGTGACTCCCGCTGTTACACTGCCTCCGATCCCTCCCGTGCTGATGGCAAGAATTCAGTCATGGCCATGTGATGCCGCGTTGACAATCACCCTATACATCGATGATAAGCAGAAACTGCACCACGGGCACATAAGGTAAATAGCAGAGGATCCACAGTGCGAGTTAAGAATTTTTTTTATGCAGCAAGATGTTCTGTTCTGGGCGGTCCTACTTGAAATGGTCGTGCTAGCAGATTGAATGTTAAGTCTTGAAAGAAAATTGGATGTACACATGTAAAATGAAAAAACGTGCAGGGCAATGGGGAAAGAGCAGGAAGTGGGATGAATTGGATAGCTCTTGTATACTCATCCAGTCAAGGGGAGAGTATTCAATCACAATCCTGACTTTTCCCTTGTAGATGGTGTAAGGGTGTTGGGGAGTGAGGTGGTGAGACACTTGCCGCAGACTACCCAGCTGCTGACACGCTCTTGCAGCCACAATGTTTTTGTGGCTGGTCCTGTTAAGTTTCTGGTCAATGGTAACCCCCCCAACATGTAATACCGTTGAGTGTCATGGGAAGTTGGTTAGACTCTCGCTTATTGTAGGTAGTCATTGCCTGTCACTTGAGTGTCGCAAATGTTACCTGCCACTTATGCCTGAAGCCTAAATGTCGTTCACGTCTTTCTGCATGCGGTCATGAATTGTTCATTTTCTGCATGTTACTGATACCTCTGTAACAGTCATCAAAAATTGCATGTCAGTTCTGAAGATGTAGAAGCATTCAAAATCAGAGAGCCTGCTGCCTTCCAACAGTGTTTCCATTGATTGACGGATGCCTTTCTGGTACAGAACACATTGAACTTGCTGTATTACAATAAGATAAATGTAGAAACCTCGGCTGCCCCGTGTCCTAACACGCAGCAAATTCCCTTCACCCATCACCCCTGTGCTTGCTGTCCTTCATTGGCTACCGGTCAAGCAACACCTCGATTTCAAAATTGTCATCCTTTTCTTCAAAACCCTCCAATGGCCCTCGACCATCCCTATCTCTGTAATCTCCTACCGCCAGACAGCTCCGCGAGATTTATGTGTTCCTCTAACTTTGCCCTCTTGAGCATCCCTGATTATAATCGCTCAACCATGGTGGCTGTGCCTTCTATTGCCTAGGCCATAATCTCTGGAGATCCCTCCCAAAACCGCTCCGCCTCTCTACCTCTATTTCCTCATTTAAGACGCTCCTTAAAACCTACCACTTTGACCAAACTTTTAATCATCTGCCCTAATTTCTTCTTATGTGGCTTGCTGTCAATTTTTGTTTGTTTTATCGCACTCCTGTGAAGCACCTTGGGACGTTTTACTAAGTTAAAGGCGCAATATATATATATATATGCAGAAGTTGTTGTTGTAGCTTCCTTAAATGAATTCCCTTGCGCAGGAAATGCAACACATGCCCTTATACCAGTCCCTTCCCACTGCCCAGGGCCCCAAACACCCCTTGCAGGTGATACAGCGATTTACTTGCAATTCTTGCAATTTAGTATACTGTATTCAATGCTCACGATGCAGTCTCCTCTACCTTGGGGAGATCAAACACAGATTGGGTCACCCCTTTGATGGAACGCCTCCATTCAGTCCGTAAGGGGGACCGCGAGCTTTCAGTCGCCTGTCACTTTAAGTCTCCACTCCACTCCGACTCACACCTCATGGTTTACCGCCTTTTGCACTGTTCCAATGAAGCTCAACGTAAGCTTGAGGAACAGCACCTCAATCTTTCGATTAGGCACTTTACAGCCTTTTGGACTCAACATAGTTTTCAACAATTTCAGATAATAGACTCTGCCCCTATCTTTATTTCATTTATGTTTTTCTCTCTCTCACATGGCAGCTGTCCTTCATTTTGCCATTGCCATTTACCCTTCATCTAGAGCCATCTTTTGTTTCTTAACTTGACCCATTGCCATCTACTTTTGCCTTGCACCATCCTTCCTTTTGTCTCTTAATCTCTCCTGCCTTCCATCCTATCACAGACCTTCCCTTTTGTTCTTTCCTCCCCTCCCCCCTGCACCCTCCCCCTGGCCCTACACTTCCATCTCCAACCTTATGCCAGTTCTGACGAAGGGTCATCGACCTGAAACGTTAACTCTGTTTCTCTCTCCACAGATGCTGCCTGACCGGCTGAGTATTTCCAGCATTTTCTGTTTTTATTTCAGATTTCCAGCATCCGCAGTATTTTGGTTTTGTATCACGATTGATTTAGTTGAAAACACGGTTGCCTTCTCTGACTAATGGTAAGAGTGAATGAAATCATGCAAAGAGTTCATCTCCCAATGCCAAAAGTTACAGTTTCAGATGGAAAAACACACAGTTCAAATCCGAACGTCTCCGGCCATGATTTCATTCCTTAATGCTCTTTTTACATTGAATTAGATGGAATTAAAAGCACAGAAAGAGGCCCTTCGGCCCAGTTGGTCCATGCCGATGTTTAGGCATCACATGAGTCTCCTCCCACCACTTTTCATTTAACCCTATAGCAAAACCTAATCCCTCGTGATTTATCTATCTTCCCTATTAACTGCATCTATGCTATTAGCATCAACACTTCATGTGTTAGCCAGCTCCACATTGTAACCACACTCTGGCTGAATACATTGCTCCTAAATTTCCTGTTTGACTTACCAGTTATTCTCTAATATTTATGGCCCCAATTTTGGTTTCCCCACAAGTGGAATCCTTTCAATTTCTCTCATATTCTTAAAAATCTCTTCCACGCTCAGTGTTCCTTTTTCTACAGAAAGGATCCCCAGTCTGCTCAATCTTTCCGGAGATGTATTACTTTCGGTTCGAGTTAACTCAATTCGTGTATATTGCTCTCTGAGATAAATCCTTATTTTGGCATTAACCTGAAAGTGTGTTCTCTGATGCTGACACACAGTTAAACTATTTGCAATATTCCAAGCATAGCTTATTGTACTTTAGTGAAGGAAACATGCGAATACAAGAACATAATAAATAGGAGCAGGAGTATGCCATTCGGCCCCTCGAGCCTGCTCCACCATTCAATAAGATCATGGCTGATCTGATCGTGGCCTGAACTCCACTTTGCTGCCCGCTCCCCATAACCCTTGATTCCAATGTGTTTCAAAATCTGTCTTTCTCCGCCTGGAATATATTCAATGACTCCGCCTCCACAGCTCTTTGTGGTACAGAACTCCAAAGATTCACGACCCTCTGAGAGCAGACATCCCTCCTCATCTCCGTTTTTAATGGGCGATCCTTTATACTGAAACAATGCCCCCTAGTTCTAGATTCCCCCACGAGGGGAAACATCCTCCCTGCCTCTACCCTGTCGAACCCCCTCAGAATATTATAGATTTCAATAAGATCACCTCTCGTTCTTCTAACCTGCTAAACCTTTCCTCATAAGAAATCAACAGTCCTTACCCGGTCTGGGCTATAGATAACTTCAGCCACACATCGAAGTTTTTGATTTCTAACTGCCCTCTGAATTGGTCAAACAACCACTCAGTTGTATCAATACAGCTAGAAAGGAATAAAGCAATAACATCGAATTGATAATTATGCTATGATCTAGACATCGAATAAAATCACAACAACGGCTCATCTCGCACACTAGACCCTGCAATGTCCTCCTCACTGGTATCTGTGGACTGCTGGCCAGTTTGGGCGAACCTAGTCAAGTAAAAGCCTGACGTACGCATATTCATAGAATAATATCTTTCAGCTAACGTCCGTGGTTCTGTCCTGCCCCACCAGCAATGTCTAGCTCTACAACAGGCTCGGAAATAACAACATTGACCGAACTGGCCGGGACCTGAAGGGCACAGCTGCCAGACCGGACTTGCTGCAGGTGGATAGAGAACCAACACGAGCAAATAAGCTATTCAGTAAACCGGTCGCAGAATTATCAGCTCAAATCTGGGCATCCATGAGGCGTAGTTGGCAATCAGCAGCAGCAGAATTGTGTTCCTCCACAATCTGTAACCTCATGGCCTGGCATATCCCTCACTCAAGCATTACTGATAAGTCAGGGGGCAAACCCTGGTTCGAAGAGATGGAAGGTCTCATCGACAGTTGTATCAAGCAACACTTACTCACCAATTACCTGCTCACTGATGATAAGTGTGGGTTCCGTCAGGACTACGTGACTCCAGCCCTCATTACAGCATTGGGCCAAACATGGACAAAGGAGCTGACTTCCAGAGGTGAGGCGAGATTGACTGCCCTTGACATCAAGGCCGCCTTTGACCGAGTATGGAATCAAGAGCCGTAGTAAAGCTGAAGTCAATGGGAATCGGGTGGGGGGGAACAATCCACTGGCTTGAATCAAACCAAGCAAAGAGGAAGATGATTGTTGCTGTGGATGTCAATCAGCGCAGCCCCAGGATATTGCTGCATGAGTTCCTCAGGGAAATCTAAGCCCAACCATCTCCAGCTGCTTCATCAATGGCCTTTCATAATCATAAGCTAACAAGTGTGGATGTTTGCTGATGATTGCACAGTGTATAGTTCCTTCCGGAACTCCTCAGGAAATAAAGCATTCCATGCCCCATGCAACAAGACCTGGATGACAATCAGGCTCGAGCTGATAAGTGGCAGGTAACATTCACGGCACTGAAGCTCCAGGCAATAAAGATCTCCAACAAGCAAGATTCTAATCACCACCCCTTTACAGTCAATAGCATTGCCGTCGCCGAAACCCCCAACATCAATATACTGGGGGTCAGCATTGACCATAAACTTAACTGGACCAGCAACTTAAACACCGTGGCAACAAGAGCTTGTCAGAGGCGACGTATTCAGCGTCGAGTGTCTCACCTCCTGACTCCTTAAAAATTTTCCACCATGTACAAGGCAAAAGTCAGGAGTGTGATGGAACACTTTCCTGGATGAGTGCAGCTCCAACAACACTGAAGAAACTACAAAATCCATGTAAACGCAGACCTCTTGATTGGCAGCATATCCACAACCTTCAACTTACAGTCCCTCCACCACCGGCGCACTGTGGCTGCAATGTGTACCATCTACAAGATGCACGGCAGCAACTCACCAAGGCTTCTTTTCCAGCACCACCTAAACTCGCGACATCTACCACCTACAAGGACAAGGGCTGCAGGCACATGGGAACAACGTGACCTGCAAGTTCCCCTCCAAGTCACACATCATCCTGAATTAGAAATATATCGCAGTTCCTTTATCGTCGCTGGGATAAAATCTTGGAACTCCCTTACTAACAGCACTGTGGGAGCACCATCACTGCAAGGACTACATCATTTCACCACCTTCCCAAGGGCAAATAGGGATGGTCAATAAATGGTAGCCTTGGCAGCGATGCACTTATCCCAGAACGAATGAAAGGAAAAGATCCACTTGGCATGATTGGATTGGCAGGATGATCAACTCACAGTACTGGTAAAGACCAGGTCCTACCTTTATATTGAGGACACCCTCTGTGGTGAAGTATAGCATTATCGCCATTAAAAGTGGGATAGATTAAGGGCAGATCTATGAGCTCTAAAGTGTGCATTCAAGAGTCGGTGTGCAACATCAGCAGCAGTAGAGTTGTATTCCATCACAAATATGTAGCCCACAAACCTGCATAACCCTCACTCCTCTGACACAAAGATGTCAGATGAACAACTTAAGTTTAATGTGTGTCAAAGTGCATGCGATGATCATCACCAGGTGAACCAGAAAATGAAGTGCCTCTCGGGTGAAGCTGGAACACATGCCTAAATGCAAGATAAAAGTCGGAAGTAGCATGACAGCGCCATTCCAGAACCAACAAATCAGGTCAGAGGTCTGCCATCCTACCACATCCAGTCGTGAATGTGGGTGCAAAATTGTGCAACTAACTGGAGGAGGAGTCGGTTAGAACATCCCCATCCGACATAATGACGTGTGAATGCAAAACGCAAGGGGGATGAGTTCGCAAGCATGCTCAGCCAGAAGTGTTGTGCACATGCAGTTTCTTGTACAGCTCCTGAGGTCCTCAACAGATGCCAGCATAAAGCCAATTCAATTCTCTTCACGTAACCTCAAGAACCTGCTGAGTGCCCTGGACACATAAAGAACTATGGGGCCTGACAAAGTAGTGCTGGATGCCGCTCCATCAGACTAGTCACAATCATCACCTCACATTCTACACCTTTAACTCAGTAGGTGCTTCCAGTAATTGTTGGTCAACATGGAAGAGCACTAATTCATCACTTGTCGAGGAAAAGATGTTCATTGTCAGGAAGACTCCTTCAGCTTGTTTGACTCAATTCCTCAATCCATGAGATTTATTGAGTCTGGATTCAATGTTGATTACCCAATGATCGTGCATTTTTGTCCGGATATAGCATGTTTGGCCTATCCTGAGGATGACACTCGAACTTTACAGGCTTGATGGTGGGATGCTAAGTCATAGCTATGACTCGTTGTAAACAACTATGGGACGCTGTCTACGGGACAGAAGAACGGAAGGTCATCAGAAATAGGAGCAGGCTTTGGCCATAAGGACCCTGGAGACTGATCCTCTATTCAAAAAGATCATGGCTGATCATCGACCTCAACTTCACTTTCCCACCCGAGCTCCATATCCCTTCATTCCATTTGCGTCAGCCTTGTATATAATCAAAGACTCAGCATTCACTGAGCTCTGGGTCAGAAAACTCCAAGGATTCACAACCCTCTGGGTGAAGACATTCCTCCTCAGCTCGGTCTTAAATGGCCGATCCCTTATCCTGAGACTATGCCTCCAAGTCCTAGACACTCCAGCCAGGGGGAAAACAACCTCTCAGCATCTACCCTGGCAATCCCTTCAGAATCTTGTATATTTCCATGAGATCACCTCTTATTCTTCTAAACTCCAGAGAGTACAGGCTCATTCTGCACAACCTCTCAACACAGGACAGCCTGCTCGTTGCATCTTGGAGGCCAGACTGCCCATGGCATTGATTGTGGTTGGCAATACTGGATTGGAGGCAGATTCTCTTCAGTGAAAGACTTTAGTGAAACAATTGTAATTTGTATAACAACGCACAGCTTTGCTGAGTATTTTTGCTGCTGAAACTGGCTCGGAAATACCAACACTACACGTAATTTCTAGGCTGCTGTTTCCATACCATAATCAACACACCAAGTGTTCACACCTCGTCTGCAGATCGGATGTTAAAGTGACAGCAAATCCATCATTACAATATCTTGATGAGGTTGAGTCAATAATCAAAAAGGCTAATGGAATGTCGGTCTTTATATCTGGAGGACAATATATAAGGGTTTATAAGTAATGCTACCGCTATCCAAAACATTGGCTAGACCAAACCTGGTGTACTGTGAGCAGTTCTGGGCAGAACATCTTAGGAAGGATATGTTGACCTTGGAGGGAGTGCAGCGTATGTTTACCAGAATGATACCCGGACTTCAAGGGTTAAGTTCAATGTAGAGCTTAAACAAATTGGCTTGTATTCCATAGAATTTAGAAGGTTAAGGGGTGATCTGATCCAAATTTTCAGGATATAAAGTGAAACAGATAGGGTAGATAGAGAGAAAATATTTCCGCTTGTTGTGGATTCTAGGACTAGGGGGCATAGTCTAAAAATGAGAGCCAGACATTTCAGTTGTGAAATTAGGAAACACTTCTACACACAACGGATGGGAGAACTTTTGAACTCTCTTCCATAAATGGCAATTGGAGCTAGGTCAATTATAAATCTTAAATCTGAGCTTGGTAGCGTTTTGCTAACTAAAGTTATTGCGGGATATGGGGCAAGGGTGCGTATCTGTACTTAGGTTGCAGATCAGACATGATCTCATTGAATGGTGGAACAGGCTCGAGGGGCTGAAAGGGCTATTCCTGTTCTTATGTTCCTACATTCCTATGTTCAAACTGCAATGGATAAGGTATGAATTGTTGAAGGTATGAATTGCAGTGCCTCAGAAAAAAGCAGATGGGTTCAATCTTCATCTTAGGAAATGCATTACATTAATAATTCGGGAGTGTAAAATTTAAATGTTTGAATAATTTTGTTTTCACTTGAGGCAAACAGATGTATGTCTGCGATTGTATCTTCAAACCTGTTCAGTTGCAATGCCCAGAAAATGTCCTCTGTGGAACGATTGACTACATGCCTGTTATCTCACTCGCCAGATAACTTCTCCAACGGCAGGAAGTAGAACAGAACCGTTATCAGATTGGATGTTGCAAATAGGGAAGTGGTGGCAGGCCAGTTAGGCAGGAGATATATTATAATAATGAGATCTCGACATTCTTATGTGCACATTGTGTTTCAATATTTAACCCTTCCATTGTCAAATCAACCGGCATTGTAAATATTAGTTTTCATTTTTTTAGACAATATGGCAGAATGTTGTTCTGTCCCCAGGAATAGATATTAATGCCACTGCTATTTTTTACATAGACTTTGACTGGATTTGGAAATAAAGGCAAAATTTCAACGTTTGCAGCTGACACGAAATTTGGAACAGACGGAAACAATGAGGAGGTTCTGGAAACCGATTTAATATAAATTTTCAATAAGGAATTGGATACATCCTTGGAAAGGAAACTTTGGCAGGGCTATGGTGAAAGAGCAGGTGAGTGAGAACAGTTGGATAGCTCTTGCAAAGAACTGCCACAGGCACCATTGGCCGAATAGTTACTTCCCACTGTAAACACAATTTGGCAATCAAAGAGATCTACTACAGCCTTCTGAGCTGATTCGCAACATAATCCAATTATTCTTCATTATCTGTGCTCAATAATTACGAGTTTACAAGCAGTTTGCGCCACTGGATTTTTGCTCAGGTACAATCGCGTTGCCATGACGTTGTGTTTCAAAGGAAAGAGAATAGAAGAGTTATTCGCTAAGAGAGAAAATATGATCATCCGCCGTGTTGCAATGAATTGGAGTGAGGAGCGGAACGTAGACGGACAGGACCGGAAAAAGTAACGATCTGGAAGTAGAGCAATGCCGAGGTCATAATCCGTTGCGTAGGTAGCACAACAGCTGCAGAAGGAAGTGCCAACAAAACCATTTAATGAGGGTAAAATGTATCGTAACAAAATCCTGTCAGTAGCACAGCATTCGTTTTTGTCAGGTTTCCTGAATTGTAGGTGTAGTTTGCTGAGTTTTGTCTTTAATGGTGTTGCCCTTTTCTCCCTTTACTGCAACCCTGTGATTGATATATGTAACGTAGAGTCAGTGAAATAAATCCATCTGTAATACCAGTAAGAGTAAATTGCATGCTTTGAGTACCCACATATTTTAATGATGCATAACAAAAAACTCTTCCAGATATCTTATGGCTGCAATGCGAAGGAAAATTTCAAAGATATTGTAAAGCTCCCACTTCCTATTGCTGCACTAACCCTACTCTTAATGCAATGACATGAAAGCAGGAAGGAAGGAGCAGGCTCTTGCTGTGTGAACGCAGTGGCTGCAGAATTTATCAGTTCTCAGTGGACCTCAACAGAAACTGGCCGCTTCAGAAATAGTGAAAGATTTCTCCTCTGATCAGATTCCACATTTCATGATACCTGTGAGTGGTGAGTTTTAACCTGTTCAGACAGTAAGTTATTGTTACATCTCGGTAACGGGAACTGTACTTTATTTGATTTCTTCCAATGCTGTCAACTCTGGTTTAAAATTGTTTAGTTATCTTCTGTACAGTACGCAGTGTAGTTAAACAGGCATTACAGGTGATTGTAAAAGCTGACATTCAAGCATATGGCTTTATCAGCAGGCCTACAGTGGAAGTTTGCAACACATAACAGGGCCATTGAATTCATTCTGTCTCTGCTGGCTGTTTGTTGCAGCTAGCCGGAACACATCCTAATATCCTGCTGCTTCCCCACAGCCCCTGGGTATTCATCTGATTAAAACGTTTATTCACTTAAAACTTTACACGTGGCAATGTACAGTGCTTGCGCTTGCTGCTGGCCCTGACACTTCATCCGGATCCCTCCAGTTATTCCTCGACTTTCAATTAATATTTAGTGACTGTAATTTCTATAGTCGTGGCTGCTTATTGTCGTTCCATCAATTATATTATTAGTAGGGCAGTAGCAGCGTGCACACAACATTGGCTAATGGACAATAAGCACAGTGGTGCTGCACGCTTGTTTATCAGCCTTGGAGGGAGAACTTCGTGGTGTTCCTCAAACGTCGGTTATTGAGAACGCTGCTCTTTTTAAGATACATTAATGACCTGGACTCGATTATAAAGGGCATAGTTTCAAATGGGCAGGCACATGCCATCTGAAATATAATGCAGAGAAATGTGACGTGAAGCATTTGCGAAGAACTATGAGACGCAATACACATTCAATGGTTCTGTTTTAAAGGAAGTGCAGTAGCAAAGAGAATTGGCAGTTCACATTGACAATTGTGACGATGACAGGACAAGTAGATACGGCTGATAAATAAAATCATACGGCAGCTGGGCTTTGTAAAGAGAGGCACAAAGTAAATTAAAATGAACACATAACAACATGAGAAATAGGAGCAGGAGTAGGCCATTCGGACCCTCGAACTTGCTCCGCCATTCATCAGCTGATTTTCAACCTAAACTCAACTTTCCTGCACTATACCCATATCGATTGATTCCCTTAATATCCCAAAATCGGTCGATCTCTGTCTTGAATATACCCAGTTATAGTCCAACTGTTTTATTTGAAATCACAAGCTTTTGGAGTGCTGCTCCTTCATCAGGTGAAGTGGAGAGATGCCTATAGACACAGATTATATCGTCAGAGAATAATGCCAGATGATTTCAGGTAATCTTTCTAACTGCCATTTATCACACCTCGGCAGAGAGATAATCACAGCAATCATCATTGATGTAATGTTTTGCTGACTGACCTGTTTGGACACCATTCACACCTTTGATTGCTGTGATTATCTCTCTGCCGAGGTGTGATAAATGGCAGTTAGAAAGATTACCTTTAATCATCTGGCATTATTCTCTGACTATATAATCTGTGTCTATAGGCATCTCTCCACTTCACCTGACGAAGGAGCAGCGCTCCGAAAGCTTGTGATTTCAAATAAAACTGTTGGACTATAACCTGGTGTTGTGGTGACTTCTTACATTTGTCCACCCCAGTCCAACACCGACATCTCCACACCTTGAAGATACTCAACGACTGAGCCTCCAGAACCCTCAGGGGTGCAGAACTGCAAAGATTCACTACACTCTGAGAGAAGACATTTTTCAACTCAGTCCTAAACGGTACCCCACTTATTCTGAGACTGTAACCCCAATTCTAGATTCCCCAACCAGGGGAAACATACTCCCTGCATCTACCATGTCAATCCCATTAAAAATGTGTATGTTTCAATTAGATCACCTCTCATTCTTCTAAAATCTAGGGAATATAGGCCTCAATCTCTCCTCACTGGACAATCACCACATCTCACGAATCAGTCTGGTGAACTTTTGTTGCACCTCCTTTATGACAAGTATATCCCTACATAGGTAAGCAGAGCAAAACTCTACATATTAGATGTGGTCTAAACAAGGACCGATGAAATTGCTTTAAGATGTCATCACACTTATACTCAAATCCTCTTGTAATAAATGCCAACATATCATTTGCTTCCCAAATTGCTTGATGTAGCTGCATGTTAACTTTCAATCATTAGTGCACAAGGACACCCAGGTCCCTCTGAACATCAACATGTCCCCCGCGAGAATCGGCGGGAATCGCGGGCTGAGCGGCTGTATAAAGGCTCCAGAGACACAGGTAAGGCCTCAGTGCGAGAATCGGCGGGAATCGCAGGCTGAGCGGCTGTATAAAGGCTCCAGAGACCAGGTAAGGCCTCAGTTCGAGAATCGGCGGGAATCGCGGGCTGAAAGGCTGTATAAAGGCTCCAGAGACCAGGTAAGGCCTCAGTGCAAGAATCAGCGGGAATCGCGGACTGAGCGGCTGTATAAAGGCTCCCGAGACCCAGGTAGGTTTACCAATCTCCAGTCTTGGAACTCGGAGGGAAGGAGAGAGGTAAAAAGCAATCCAAGTGTGACGTCACCAGAAAGCGGGTAAGTGATTGGTTGGTAAGTATTTCTCCCTTTTTAAGCTTAAATCTCTTTGGTTTATAGTTTCTAAGGTGTGATATTCACCAGCTAGAATCGGGGCAGAGGGTATTTAAGATTAATATTAATAAATTTAATTAATTACATAGAATGGGTGATCAGGTGATGTGTTGCTGCTGCAATATGTGGGAGCTGGTGGACACCATTGATGCTCACGGTGATCACATTTGCAGTAAGTGTTGGCTGCTCGAGGAATTCCGGCTCCGTGTTGAAGAGCTGGAGTCCGAGCTTCAAACATTGAGACACATCATGGAGGGGGAGAGTTACCTGAACTCTGTGTATCACGAGGTATTCACGCCAATTAGATTAATTAATTCAGATGTAGTCCGTGGCCAGGGTCAGGATGGTGTGACTAGAATTTTGGCAGGTACGGGGATCCAGGAGGTAGTGTTGGAGGAACCACAGCCCTTGCACTTGTCCAACAGATTCTAGGCTCTTACTCCCTGTGAGGATGGGAACAGGGACTGCGGGGAGGGTGAGCAATCTGGCCACAGCACCGTGGAGCGGGGGGGCCAATCAAGTAGGGGGAGTTAATAGAAATGTTGTAGTGGTAGGGGATAGTATCGTTAGGGGGATAGATAGAGTTCTTTGCAGCTGAGAGCGAGACTCCCGAAGGCTGTGTTGCCTGCCCGGTGCCAGGGTTAAGGACATCTCCTCTGGACTGGAGAGAAACTTGGAGTGGAAGGGGGAAGATACAGTTGTCGTGGTCCATGTTGGTACCAACGACATAGATAGCACAAGGAAGGAGGTTCTGCTGAGGGAGTTTGAGCAGCTAGGGGCCAAATTAAAAAGCAGAACCATAAGGGTAATAATCTCTGGATTATTACCTGAGCCATGAGCGATTTTGGCTAGGACAAATAAAATGAGAGAGTTAAATGCGTGGCTCAAAGACTGGTGTGGGAGAAATTGGTTTTGCTTCCTTGGACACTGGCCCCAGTACTGGTGCAGAAGGGAGCTGTTCCGTTGGGACGGGCTTCACTTGGCCAGAGCTGGGACTAGAGTCCTGGCGGATCATATAACTAGGGCTGTAGAGAGGACTTTAAACTAACTAGTGGGGGGGAGGTTCCTGGAGAGCAAATAATAAAAATGACAACAGAGAAGGTCATAGAATTAGGTAGAAGTGGGGAAATTAAAAACCAGAGCGTGTCAGGAAGAGGCAGAAGTTATGGAGTATAATGTAAAGTAATAAAAAGGGCAAAAGCAGGAACTAAGTGTCACAAAACATCTTTGAAAGTTGTCTATCTGAATGCACGTAGCATTCGTAACAAAATAGACGAGTTAATGGCACAAAAACTACATATGGGTATGATCTTGTGGCCATTACAGAAACATGGCTGCAGGGTGACAATGCCTGGGAATTAAACATACCAGGTTATTTAACGATCAGGAAGGACAGGCAGGAAGGAAGGGGAGGTGGGTGGCTATGTTAATAAAGGAAGGAATCACTATAATACAGAGAAATGACATTGGGTCAAAAGGTCAGGATAATGAAACAGTTTGGGTGGAGGTAAGGAATAATAAGGGGAAAAAAACACTAGTGGGCGTAGTCTATAGGCCTCCGAACAGTTGCAACTCTGTTGGATGGAGTATCAATCAGGAAATAGTTGAGGCTTGTAATAAGGGAGAATCTACAATTACGGGGGATTTTAACTATTATATTAATTGGACAAATCAAATTGGGCAGGGCTCCCTTCAGGATGAGTTAATTGAGTGTATTAGGGATGGGTTTCTTGAGCAGTATGTAACTGAACTAACCAGGGGGCAAGCAACCTTAGATCTGGTCCTGTGTATCGAGACAGGATTAATTAAAAATGTCCTAGTAAAGGATCCCCTTGGAATGAGTGACCATAACATGGTTGAATTCCATATTCAATTAGAGGATGAGAAGGTTGGATCTCAAACAAGCTTGCTAAGCTTGAATAAAGGAGACTATGAAGGTATGAGAGCGGAATTGAGTAGAGTGGACTGGGAATATAGATTAAAGGGTAAGACGATACATGACCAGTGGTGTACATTTAAGGAGCTATTTTACAACTTCCAAAAAAATTTATTCCACTGAGAAGAAAAGGGTGTAAAAGAAAATACAGCCATCCGCGGCTAAGTAAAGAAATTAAGGATAGTATTCGACTAAAAACAAGGGCATATAAGGTAGCCAAATCTAGTGGGAGGATAGAGGATTGGGAAAACTTTAAAAGACCGCAAAAAATAACAAAAAGATTGATTAAAAAAGGGAAGGTAGATTATGAAAGTAAATTAGCAAAAAATATAAAAACAGATAGTGAGAGTTTTTATAGTTATATAAAAAGAAAAAGGGTGGCTAAAGTAAATGTTGGTCCCTTAGAGGATGAGACTGGGAAATTAATGGTGGGAAATATGGAGATGGCAAAAACACTGAAAGAATATTATTTATCAGTCTTTACAGTAGAAGACACTAAGAATATCCCAACACTGGACAAACAGGGGGCTAAAGGGGGGGAGGAGCTAAACACGATCAAAATCACTAAAGAAGTGGTACTCGGTAAAATAATCGGACTCAAGGCAGATAAATCTCCTGGACCTGATGGCTTACATCCTAGGGTCTTGAGGGAAGTGGTGGTAGGGATTGTGGATGCATTGGTAATAATTTTCCAAAACTCCCTGGACTCGGCAAAGGTCCCGGCAGACTGGAAAACTGCTAATGTAACACCCTTATTTAAAAAGGGCAGTAGACAGAAGGCTGGAAACTATAGATCGGTTACCCTAACATCTGTGGTAGGTAAAATTTTGGAGTCCATTATTAAGGAGACAGTAACAGGACATTTGGATAATCATAATTTAATAGGACAAAGTCAGCATGGTTTTATGAAGGGGAAGTCATTTTTAACAAATTTGCTGGAGTTCTTTGAGGAAGTAACATATAGGGTGGATAAAGGGGAACCAGTGGTCGTAGTGTATTTAGACTTCCAAAAGGCATTTGACAAGGTGCCACACAAAATATTATTGCTTAAGATAAAAAATCACAGGATTGGGGTAATATTCTGGCATGGATAGAAGATTGGCTATCTAACAGAAGGCAGAGAGTTGGGAGAAATGGTTCATTCTCACTGGCAATCAGTAACTAGTGGTGTTCCGCAGGGGTCAGTACTCTTAACTCTTTACAATCTATATTAACGATTTGCAGGAGGGGACCGAGTGTAACATATCAAAGCTTGCAGATGATACTAAGATGGGAGGGAAAGCAGTGAGTGAGGAGGACATAAAAAACCTGCAAGGGGACATAGACAGGCTAAGTAAGTGGGCAGAGATTTGGCAGATGGAATACAATACTGGAAAGTGTGAGGTTATGCACTTTGGCAGGAAAAATCGTAGAGCAAGTTCTTATCTTAATGGCAAGAAACTGGAAAGTACTGCAGTACAAAGGGATCTGGGGGTCCTGGTGCACGAAACTCAAAAGGTTAGTATGCAGGTGCAGCAAGCGATTAAGAAGGCCAATGGAATGTTGGCTTTCATTGCTAGAGGGATAGAATATAAAAATAGGGAGGTATTGCTTCAGTTGCACAAGGTATTGGTGAGACCGCACCTGGAATACTGCGTACAGTTTTGGTGTCCATACATAACAAAGGACATACTTGCTCTCGAGTCAGTACAATGAAGGTTCAATCGGTTAATCCCGGGGATGAGGGAATGGACATATGAGGAGTGGCTGAGTAGATTGGGACTCTACTCATTGGAGTTCAGAAGAATGAGAGGCGATCTTATTGAAACATATAAGTTTGTGAAGGGGTTGGATCGGGTGGATGCGGCGAAGATGTTCCCGATGATGGGTGAAAGTAGAACTAGTGGGCATAGTCTTGGAATAAGGGGCTGCTCTTTCAAAACTGAGATGAGGAGGAACTACTTCACTCAGAGGGAGGTAGGTCCATGGAATATGCTGCCGCAAAAAGCTGTAGAAGCTACATCATTACATAAATTTAAAACACAAACAGACAGTTTCCTAGAAGTAAAGGGAATTAAGGGTTACGGGGAGCGGGCAGGAATTTGGACATGAGTCTAGGTTCGGATCGGTCATGGCCCTGTGGGTAGCGGAGCGGGCCCAGGGGTCGTGTAGCCTGATCGTACTCCTATTTCGTGTGTCTAATTCTGTGAGATTCAGGAGATGGTTCTGTGATAGTGGATTGGTGTTTAGGATCAGATCAGCCATGATCTTATTGAATGGCGGAGCAGGCTCGAGGGGCCGATTGGCTTACTCCTGCTCCTATTTCTTATATTCTTATGTTTTCTCAATTATATTAATTAAGAGTCAGTGGCAGCGTGGATATAAAATCAACTCAGGGTCAGAAAGAAGTGAGTGGTGCTGAAGGCTTGTTTTTCAGACTGGAGAGAAGTATGTAGGGGGTTCCCCATGGGTCGCTTATTGAGACCCCTGCTCTTGTTCCTATATATTAACGACCTGGACTTGGGGTTAAAGGGCATCATTTCAAATGTGCAGAGACCTGGCTGCTGAAATGTAATGCAGGGAAGTGATGCATGTTGGAAGGAAGAATGAGGTGAGGCAATATAAATAGCTTGGTTTCATTTTAAAGTGGGTGCAGGAACTGATATACCTGGAGGTTCACGTACACACATCTTTGAAGTTGGCAGGCCAATTGTAAAGGCTGATAAAAAGTATACCGTATCATGGGATTTATAAATAGACCCATAAAGTAGTGATAAATAATTATGAGGTGATGCTAAATCATTACACATCATCTTTGGGGGCTCAGATGGAACATTGTCTCCAGTTCTGGCCATCAGATTTTACAAAGTATGTAAAGGCCTTGGAAAGGATGCAGAGAAAATTTAACAGAATGGAACCAGATGAGGAACTTCGATGATGTGGACATAGTAGAGAAGCAGGTTGATGTTCTCTATGCAGCAGAGAAGGGCAAGGGGTTTTAATAGAGTTGTTCATAATTAGAAATTATATTGAAAATGCAAATATGTATAACCGTTTCACTGTCCAGAGATCAACAACCAGAGGGTGCACATTTAGGGCAGATGGTAAAATCGCCAGAGGGAGCGCTGCACTGTCGGAGGTGCCCTCTTTAGTATGTGATGTTAAACTGAGGCCCCTTCGTCCTCCCTCAGGTGGATGTAAGTTATCCCACACCATGATTCAATGAAGAGCAGGGCAGTAGCACTGGTGTCCTGGTCATTATTCCTCACTCAGCCAACCCAAAATAGCATTTGGAAAATCCACCCGTTTGGGAAGTTGTTGCTAATTTGAGGACAAATGACTATAAGATGAAACGCATTGGAGAATAAATTATCAATATGTATATCTCGGGTACAGGTCTGAGAATAAAACGTGAAATAAGATAATTAACTGAGCAATCCTGGCACTGGCAGTTATAGAAACAGAATAATTAGTCAAAGTCTTCCCTGGGCTGAATCACCAGCTGCCTGCAGTTAGAGCAAGCGTGATTCAGTCATAGCAAATTTTAAGGTGTTTCCTGTGAAAACTGATATCTCTGCTTAAAGCTACTGCTGGCATTTTCACAGCAACACCATCAGTTCCCTATAATCCAAATTTCTCTGTGCAGAATAGTATAGTCGGGAAAGTCTATTTCTGTACTCCCATCGCAAAAAAGTTAGCACCTAAGATTATTGAACCATCATTTTTCACATTGTGCTCTTTGTGATCAGTGTCGCAGATACTGTAAATTGTGATACAGCTCCTCTCTAATCAAAAGCGCCAGAAATCTTAGCTCATAGGACGTGCCTGTAAATTTATTCTGGATATCAATCAATACATTTTCAACAATGGGCCAGAAATTAGGATCGGGGGCTTGCCGCGCGTGCATGCCCCCGATGTGCACTCACCCGGCGCGCCGACATCTGAAGCCCGAGCCTGCTTGCATTTCCTGTCATTGGCCCAGTTCAGATGTCGGCGCGATGTGCTGACCTGATCCAGTGGCGTAGTTAGTGCGATGTGCCAGCTGGGATCAGGTGAGCACTGTGCAGCCAATCAGGGGAGGGGAAACTCATTCATGAGTTTGAAAGTAAAGACTGTCAAACTCATGAAAAGTACGGGCGCCCAAAAGACTAGTTTAACTTTAATTAAAATTTAGAAAAACATCCCAATAATTAAATAAACTATAAATAAATTTAGAAAACTATTTAAAACAATTAATAACATTTTTGAATTTTTTTTTTTACGAATTCGGGCCTAAAAATAAACTTACCTTACTGTAAAGTCCTTAAAAACAATGAAGCTATGGAAAAAATGAAATAATTTTAAATATTAAACCACTTACCTTCAAGAATCCACTGCTTATGCCTCCTTTTTTCATTTCCAAAAAGTGCAGGCCCTTGCACATGCGCAAACCTGTCAAAACGTTGGACCTCTTAACCCCTTAGTTTGATGGAGAGGAAATGCTGGTTCCCCGCGCATGCGCTATGCATGCTGGAATCCAGCAGTTCCAACAGGCCCACGCGTGAGTACACCGTCCGTACTCACGTGTTGGGCCCGGAATTACTGGCCCAATGTATTCATTATTAAGTTTATCCGTGTCCTGCATATATGTAAGCTTATGTAAATGTCTCTCTCGCTAAATGTACATATATATATATATATATATATAAGAGACAGAGAGAGAGAGACAGAGACAGATAGAGACAATGAGAGACAGACAGACAGAGAGAGACATAAAAAGAGAGACAGAGAGAGACAGACAGAGAGAGAGAGACAGAGAGAGAGATAGAGGGAGAAGGGCAGGGGGAGAGAGAGACAGAGAGATCGAGACACGGATGGAGAAAGAGAAAGTGAAGTACAGGGAGAGAGAGGTAGAGAGAGAGACAGATAGAGAGAGAGGGTGAGAGAGAGATACAGAGAGAGAGAGAGAGAGAGAGAGAGTGACAGAGAGAGTGAGAGAGAGAGATACCACAATCTGCACCATGTCTCTGTGAAGAAAATAAAGTGTTGTTAATTATGAACGGTTTGGATACAGTGAATAAGGAACAAGGTTTCCATTGGCTAGAGGTCGGTGACCAGGGGATGCACAATTATGATAATTAGCAAAAGCATCAGAGGGGAGATGAGGATTTTTTTTAATAACCACTTATTTTGTATCTGTCTTCACTGTAAAAGACGCAAAAAGCAGACCAAAATTTCTGGGGAAGCAAGAGTCCAATTAGGGTCAGGACTTAAACTTACTAATATAAGTAGAGAAAAAGTACTAGAGAAACTAATGGGAGTAAAAGCCAACAAATCCCCTGGACCTGACGGCCTACAAGCTAGGATTCTAAAAGTGGTGGCTGAAGAGACAGTGCATGCATTGGTTTTGATCTTCCAAAATTCCCTAGATTCTGTAGAGGTCCCAGCGAATTGGAAGGTCGCAAATGTAACACAGCTATTCCAGCAAGGAGGAAGAGAGAATACAGGGAATGACAGGCCAGTTAGCCTGACATCAGTCATCGGGGATATACTGGAATTCATTGTTACGGAAGTTGTATGAGGGCACTTGGAACATTTTAACATGTTTACGCAGAGTTAACATTGTTTTATGAAAGGGAAATCGTATTTGCCAAATTTGTTAGACTCTTTTGAGGGCAATCTGTGGATGTAGTATATTTTGATTTCCAAAAGGCATCCGATAAGGCATCACGTAAAAGGTTATTACACACGATAGGGGCTCATGGAATAACAGCAGAAAATGCTGGAAAAACTCAGCAGGCCAGGCAACATCCGTGGAGAGATAATAGAGTCAACGTTTCGGGTGAAAACCCTTTGTCGAGACTGGAAAGGCACAGGAAATGAAATAGATTAAGAGGTCAGGCTGGGAGAGAACAAAAGAGTAGTGAAGAGACATTAAGAGGTATTCAAAACAAGACGAGATCGTGATAGGACTAGTGGAGAGACAAAAGACGGCTCTAGATTAGATGTGAAATGCGCTGGCAGAATGGGAGACAGCTGCCATGTGGGAGAGAGAAAAAAAAGGTGGGGGGGAAAGGGCAAAAACAAAGGTGTGGATAAAAATATAAGAAAAAATGTAATAGGGGCCGAGGTTATGATCTGAAATTGTTGAACTTGATATTGAGTCCGGAAAGCTGTAAAATGCCGAATCGAAAGATGAGGTGCTGTTCCTCGAGTTTACGGATAGGGGCTCATGGGGTTGGGGGTAATACTGTAGCATGGATGGAGGATCAGTGTTGGGGCCTGAGCTTTTTACAATCAGTATCAATGACCTAGATAAAGGGACCGAGTGTAATGTATCCGAGTTCCGGATGACACAAAGGTAGGTGAGACATTAAGCTGTGAGGAGATCTCAGAGAGTCTCCCAAGGGATATAGATCGACTCAGTGAGTGGGCAGTACGGTGGCAGCTGGAGTATAAAAAAGTGTAACATTGTATGAATTGGTAAATTCCTGACGAAAATACTGAAAGCGAGTCAATCAGATAACCAAACAATGTTTAATGCAAACTGGAGGAAGTAACATTCAAAACTGCAGGAGAACTAATCAACAGGTGTTTGCTTAATGCTGGCTCCACGAGGACTGAGAGGGGAGGCTCCTCAGTCCGACGTCATGACGTCATCACGTTTCCCGCAGTTGGGAACATCACGTGACCCACGTGGTGACGTCATCTCGTTTGGTCTTAATCCTTTAGCGACCGCGCTGCTTACATGCAGCAAACGAATACAGATACCGATTCACTCCGTTAAAGGCAATTATGTACATCCATATAAGAGTCCCTTGGTGGCTCTGCCACAACCTGACGTTATTCACTTTGGTAGGAAGAATAAAGAAACATAATCTTTTTTCGATGGTGGGAAACTTTTAAATGTTGGTGTTCAGACAGATTTGGGCGTCGTCGTGCAAGACACACTGACAGCTAGCATGCAGGTACAGCAAGCAATTAGGAAGGAAATGGCATGTTGGCCTTTATTGCAAGGGGTTTGGAGTATAAATGTAAGGAAGTCTTGCTACAATTGTACAGGGCCTTGGTGAGACCACACCTGGAGCACTGTGCACAGTTTTGTACTCTTTATCTAAGGAAGGAGATACATGCCTTGGAGGCGTTGCAAAGAAGGTTCACTAGATTGATTCCTGGGATGAGAGGGCTGTCCTGTGATGAGAGGTTGTGTAGAATGGGCCTATACTCTCTTGATTTTAGAAGAATGAGAGGTGACCTCATTGAAACATACAAGATTTTGAAGAGAATTGTTAGGGTAGATGTTGGGAAGTTGTTCTCCCTGGCTGGATTGTCTTCAACAAGGGGGCATGATCTCAGGATAAGGGGTAGGCCATTTAAGACCGAGATGAGGAGGCCTTTCTTCATTCAGATGGTTGCGAATCTTGGAACTTCACTGCCCCAGAGGACTGTGAATGATGATTCTTTGAATATATTCACGGCTGAGATAGATTGATTTTTCAACTCCAGGGCAATCAAGTGATGTGGAGATCGGGCAGGAAGGTAGAGTTGAGGTCAATGATCAGCCATGATCTTATTGAAAGTGGGAGCAGTCTCGTGGGGCCATATGACCTAGTCCTGCTGCTATTTCTTATGTTCTTATGTTCTTATTATCAGGAATGAATTGTCTGAAAGGGTAATGTAATCAGATTTAATAGTTATATTGAGGCAATTGGATCTATGCTTAAAAATAAAACATTTACAGAGCTATGGGTAAACAACTGGGGAAAGAGATAAATTGAATAGGTCTTTCTTGGAGAGTGCATAGGCGCAATGGGTCAATTGATCACATACTGTACTGTTTCGTTCTAAAATTCTATACATATATGCATATGTATATTTAATACATATTGCAAAAACATTGTCAAGACCTCAATTTATTTATTTATTTATATGAATTCATTAATACAACAAATTGCCACTAATCAAAATAATATCTGGTTGCAACATAACTATTTCTAAAATAACATAGGGAATATATAGGACCAGGGAAGATCACATTTATCTATCAACTAACCAATTTATTCCATTGGTTATGCCTGTGGTCTGTAGCCGTTCCAACCTTAGAACAGAAATGAAATCTTGAAACATTAGCACACTTGGAACATGACGAGGCCATTCAGCCCCATGAGACAGATTTGATATTCAATGAGATCTTGGATGGGCTGAACCTCAAATCCATTCACCCACCTTTGCTCCATATGTTTAATACATTTAAGAAACAAAATTGAATTTATCAATCTTGTCATCTCTATCTGATTCAAGATCCAAAGCGTTTTGATGGGATAGTTTGGGCCTTCAAAAACCCTTTGTTTGAAATATATTCTCCTTATCTCTCGCTGTTTTTTTCTGCCAGTTGTCTTCAATCTGTGATCTTTGGTTACCCGCCCTCCTAGCAGTAAAACCACTTCCTCCTTGCTTACTCTATCAAAACAACTCATAATTTGCAATAGCTCTAGCAAATCTCCCCTTAACCTTCTCTGCTCTATGGAGAACAACCCCAGCTTCTCCAGTCTCTCCACATCACTGAAGTCCCTCATCCCTGGTACCATTCTGGTCAATCTCCCCTTAACCTTCTCTGCTCTAAGGAGAACAATCCCAGCTTCTCCAGTCTATCCACATCACTGAAGTCCCTCATCCCTGGTACCATTCTGGTCAATCTCCCCTTAACCTTTTCTGTTCTAAGGAGAACCCCAGCTTCTCCAGTCTCTGCACATAACTGAAGTCCCTCAACCCAGGTACCATTCTATTAAATAACTTCTTGTACCTCATCATGGCCTTGACACACTTACTGAAGTGTAGTGCCACAGTTGCACAAAATACTCCCCCTAAGGCCAAACACGTTGTTTATAATTTTTACCATCACTATAACTTCACTGTATTTGTTCTAAAGTTTTAACATAATTGATTTACTCTATTAATCGGAAAAAACGTTTGCATCACGTTCTTTTCATAGACTGGAATGTATCTCTTGATTCTCCCAAATATTGCCAATTGATACATTCCCATTGTGTGTGTTCGCCATCTTATCTGCCAAACTCTCTTCCCAATTTTATCCAGCGGTTACCTTTTATCTCATCCAAGTTGACTTTTTTATTTCCAGTACAGTGACATTGTTGTTGACTATCTGCTTTCAGATTCATTTAACGGCCTGCCTAATAATGACATATTGGCTCTTTTATAATCCCATATTCCTAATTCATTTAGTAGAGTTGTGCCCAGGGATGCCACCATTCCTTTGCTTTTAGTAATATTGTAACCTAGTAATAGTTGCAGGCAGCGGAATATCTCGTCCAGCTCGCCCACCTATCCCAGGTGTCAGCCTTGTCTAAGTGGTAACACTGTTGCTTCTTAATCAGAAGCGCATGGGTTAAATTCTAACGTGAGATATTTGATCACGTAATTTAGACTCACACATCAGTGCCGTCCTGAGGGAGCGCAGCAGTGTCAGAGTTACCGCTCTTAGCATGAGACGTTAAACCGAAGCACCATCTGTTCTCTCAGCTTGAACAGCATTATTCAATTAAGAGCAGGGGAGTTTCACTGGTGTCCTAGTGACTACCTAGTGACTACTGAGCCCTAAACCAACCCAGGAACTTGCCGACACTGGCCGTCTGGTCTCACACGTTGGCAAAGCTTCCAACATCAGTGGAACCATAACATCTCGACGTTAATCAATGTCCTGCCTTGGAAAAGGAAGAGGAACTTCAGGCGTGAAGCAATATAAAAAAAAGCAAGTGTCAAAATATCCGTTGGTAAGCAATTGAATGTTTGAAGACAAACGATTATGAGATAAAACACAATGGAGAATAACTGATCAACATGCATATCTTGGGTAAGGGCCATCGATTAAAGCATGAAATGAGATAATTAATTGAGCTAGCCTGGCCCCTGCAGTAATAGATGCAGAATAAGTTGTCAAAAACTTCACTGGGTTGATATGCCAGATGCCGGCAGTTAGAGCAAGTTTCGTTCAATGATTGCTCAATCTAACCTGTTTCATGTGAAACTGACATCTCTACTGATAGCTGCTGCTTTCAACTTCACAGCAACACCATCAGTTGATGAATATGCCTTGAATACAACTGCTTTGTACAGAGCAGTGTAGATAGGGACGTATAACTTCTGTATTCACATCTCTGCCCGCTGTGCCTCAGTTACTAGCACACTCACCTCTGAGTCAGAAGGTTGTGGGTTCAGAGTCCCACTCTAGGGTCTTGAGCCCATAAAGCCATGCTTGACGCTCCGATGTAAAGCTGAGGGAGAGCTGCACTGACGGAGCTGCTGTCTTTCGGATGAGGTGTTAAACCGAGGCCCTGTCTTCTCTCTCAGGTGGATGTATAAAGAATTCATGGCCACTATTTCAAAGAAGAGCAGGGGAGTTATTCCCGGTCTCCTGGCCAATATTTATCCGTCAACAAACATAACAAAAACAGATTATCTGGTCATTATCACATTGCTGCTTGTGGGACCTTGCTGTGCACAAAATGGCTGTCGTGTTTCCTACAATACAACAGTGATTTCCCTTCAAATGTACTTCATTGGCTGTAAAGTGCTTTGAGACGTGCGATGGTCATGAAAGGTGCTATATAAATGTAAGTCATTCTTTTTATTCAATTTTCCCGCTGTCTTCTTTGCAGAAAAATCAGTGCCGCAGGAGCGATACATTAATAATACAGCTCCCTTCTAATCAAGTAGCGAAGGAAATCAGTTGCTCAGAGAAGGTGCCTTTATATGTATTCTGGGTATCAATCATTACATTTTCAGCAATGTATTCATTTTCGGTTTAATTTTATGCTTGTCCTGTATGTATTTAAGCTGGTATAAATGCCTCCCTCTCTCTCTCTATGTATATATATATATATATATATAGTGCCAAAATAAAATTAATTAAATCCGCAGTCTAGTCTGTAAATGGTAAAATAGCCAAGCAATTTATTTATACACAAAATTATTCAACAGTACAATACGAACAGTCCGCGGAGGTACCTAAGGGCTGATCAGGGAGTACAGCTTAGAGTTCCTGCAACTCGTTCCTGGCTGACTCCCCGATTGCCTTTGGTCTCTGGTATTTAAGCGTACAAAAACCGTGGCAGGCTCGAGCATAATCCATTAATTGGCTTAAAGCCCGCATGCACATTTGCTAATTGGCTGATTCCCTATCTCGCGTCACGTAATCTTTTGCCTATATTTATTGTCACATGCTCTTTATGACCTCACCTATTATTGTATCTTTGTGACCTTCAGTAAACCCGCATGTCTACATTTCTATCCTGATTGTGCCCCGTGTGGTTTTACTTATCTCTCGGTTCCATTTCTTGTGGTTGGTGCTTCTGTACCTGTTTTATCTAATCTTGCAAAAGCATCAAGACCTTGTGGTTAACATGTCTGAACTGTCTCCGCTGTTGTCTCGTGTGCAAGCAACATTGTTAACCCCTTAATTCCTGAAGGGTGCCAATGCTTCACTTCTGAGCCATATGCAAAGCCTCTTTTTTTCTGGCTGTTGTTGCCAGGCAGAAATGCCTTGACTACTTATTCTTACCCATGAAGCTATGCTTCTACTAATTGTGATTTCTAAAAATCCACTTCAATATATATATAGTGAGAGAGAGTGATAGAGAGAGAGATACCACAATCTGCATCGTGTATCTGAGAAGAACCTAAAGTGATCATAATTATAAAGGGTTTTGATAGGTTGAATCAGGACAAATGGTTCCCACTGGCTAGAGATCAGTGACCAGAGGATGCACATTTATGGTAATTGGCAAACAAAGAGGGGAGTTGTGGATATTTTTTAGTACCCTATTAATTATTACCTGGAATTCGTGGCTTGAAAGGAAAATAGAAACCGATTTCACAGTTAATTTAAGGTAAGTCATTTTATAGTTGAAAATGAAACATTTACAGGGCTTTGGTGAATGAACAGGGGAGTGAGTCAACTGAATAGTTCTTTCAAAGAGACTGCACAGGCGCGATGGCCACATTGTGTGCCATTTTATTATATACTAGCTGGGGGAGCCCGGCTTTGCCAGGGCTGTTTTGGGCCGGGCGGTTTAAATCGAGTCCCAGGCTTTGGGGCCTGTCTGTCTGTCCCTGTGTGAATCTGCTGCCGGGCAACATTTTAAATCGAGTCCTAGGATTTCGGGCTTGTCTCTGTGTCCCTCTGTGAATCTGCTGCCGGGCAACATTTCTACCTTTTAATAGCTTCAAAGATGAAAGTGAAAGTACTTATAAAACGTTTTTGTTAATGTTATGTAATTTTTAAAAGAGATACTAACTTTTCCGAAGCTGGATTAGCAGATTTTGAGCTGGAAGTAATGAAGCAATGGCTGCTCGATGCCTGAGTTGAAAAGCATTAGTCCCGCCCACAGACGCAGCGATTGGCCAACCATCAGGTGACAGAACTGTAGGATTGGTCAATTGTGCCGGCACAGGATTGGTCGACCTTGACGTCTGTCAATCAATGCTATTAGCAGATAATGAGTTTAATTTTGAAGGTTTTTTGCATAACGTGCGAACAATTTTTGCCCGACCGAAAAGTAAATACGCTTATGACGGTTCTGGAATCGTAAGCTTTGTTTCGACGTAACACACGTGTAGGTTCGCTCTATTACTTTCGAGTTTATTGAAGACAGACAGACAGACGGAATGACAGACAGAAGTATCCTATTTTATATATATATATACAATAATTTGTAATATGTCTCTGAAAAGTACACTGAACACTTCTGATTAAACAAATTGTTTGCTGCATGTCTTTGGAATATACAGGGTATCATTATCAGAGATGAAATATGTGTGAACTGATTTGTTCACTATCCATGTGTATTAAACATTTCTTCCTCCTAAATATTGAAATGGCTGCAGATAGGCGAAGCTAATATTTAAACAAATCTGCACTTTGAATAATGTAGTGAGTAATCTTATTGTTGTACTGAAAATTAAACAGGATTGTTGTGTGTTTAGCAATTAAATGTAATAATATGTACATATATATGCAAATATATTAAGATAACGTCAGCATACAATTAACATAATCTGGAATAGAAATTAATTCTTCTGAGCTTCTCTCTGCGATCCTAAAACAGTCTCTATTTTTTTAAATTAGGGTTTTCAGTCCTGTATCATTGAAACAAGATGTTTAATATTGAAAGATCTTCAGAGAGGTGCCGGTAAGTTTTATGTGATTGCCTAAAATGCACTGTCATTGTAGGTGAATGTTTCAATACATTGTTTAATATGTGCTCCAGGCTTATATATACATATATAGGAAAAGGAGGCCATTCAGCCCCTCGAGCCTGTTCTGCCATTCATTGAGATCATGGTTTATCTGCGATTTATTTCCACAAACACGCCTTTGGCCCATATCCCTTAATTCCATTGGTTAACGGAAAGCTATCAATCTCCGATTTAAAATTAACAATTGATCTAGCAACAATTGCCGTTTGCGAGAGAGAGTTTCAATCTTCGACCAGCATTTGTGTGTAAAATTTTGGAATTTCATATTTTCACACCTGATAGGTCTGGCTCTAATTTTAAGACTATGCCACTTCGTCAAGGAATCCCTAACCAGCGGAAATCGTTTATCTCTATCTATCCTATCTGTTCCCCTTGCTATCTTGAAAACATCGAACAGATCACCCCCTCACCTTCTAAATTTTAGGACATACAATCCTAATTTGTGTAATCTCTCCTGGTAAATCAATATATTAAACACACACACACACACACACACACACACACACACACACTGGTGTAACATGTCAAATTCATGTTCAGAATGAGTGTGTAGTAATTGTATGTGCTGACAGGTCAGGAAGAGAGTGTTTGAAGACCAGGACCTCAAACCTGACACTAAGCTCATGGTCTACAGAGCAGCATTGATACCCGCCCTGCTGCATGCCTCAGCGACATGGACAATGTACATCAGGCACCTCAAAGCACTGGAGAGGTACCACCAACTGTTCCTCCACAAGATCCTGCAAATCCTTTGGCAGGATAGGCGCACCAACGTCAGTATTCTCGCTCAGGCCAACAGCCCCAGCATCGAAGCTTTGACCATGCTGGATCAGCTCCGATGGATGGGTCACATTGTCCGCATGCCCGATACGAGACTTTCAAAACAAGTGCTCTAATCGGAGCTCCGGCACGGCAAGAGAGCCCCAGGTGGGCAGAGGAAACGCTTCAAGGACACCTTCAAAGCCTACTTGAAACAGAGCAACATCCCTACTGACACCTGGGAATCCCTGGCCCAAGACCGCACAAAGTGGAGGAGAAGCATCCGGGACGGCGCCGAACACCTCGAGTCCCTTCGCCGGGAGCAAGATCAAGGAGTGCACGTCCACCCAAGCACCCTACCCACCCGTGCCTTCAACCACTGTCTGCCCCACCTGTGACAGAGACTGTAGGTCCTGCATTGGACTCATCAGTCACCTGCGAACTCAGTTTTAATGTGGAAGAAAGTCATCCTCGGTTCCGAGGGACTGCCTGTGAAGAAGAAGAAGAAGATTATTCGTTCCTTTAGCACCAACTTGATTAACGTGATATCTGTGTTGCAATCTCGGTTACTACAGCAACAGCCACATCATATCCGTTATGTCCAAACCAATGAATAAGGATATTAAGAAAGAAAACTATCTCGGTCCTTTGGAGGATCCGAAAATTGTGCACGAATCTAATTAGAACATGTATACTCTCTCAGTTCTTCTTGGGATCGGTGAGTATGATTCTAGTGTCTGGTAATTTTAACTCCTCGAAGATTTTTATTTCAATGAAAAGTTGAAATTGAGAGTTACGCAAACTGTTTGAATTGAGGAACAGTCTACACAGGGCATTGCTCGCTGCTGTTTTTTTTTCTAATGAGCATAGTCGGTCAAACTCGACCTGTATTTGTAATTGTTAAAAGGTGGGCGAGCAATTCACAGGTTACAAACTGGATGATGTGCTCTGGTAGCTTAAACAATAAATCACACAGATGTTTCTCAAGATCTGGACACTGTTCTCGTACAGTTTTAAAAGCGGATTAAAGGAAGTAATGGCAGGGTATGTGTGGCTGCTATATCACTAATTCAAAGACACATTGTCTATCTAACTTACTTCAAACAGTAAGTGCTGGACACACTCAGAAGGTCAGGCATCAACTGTGGAGAGAGAGTAGAGTTATTGTTGCAGTTCAAAGAACTTTCATCAGAACTGGAAGTTGTTAGTGATGAGCAGCTTTTAAGAATATAAAGTGCCAGGATAAAGTCGACGGGAAATTAATAAAAGGAGGCAGTCTGTGATAGATTGGAGGACGTGAGTGATTCAGTGACAAAATGGATGATGGTGTAAGGCAAATGGGAGTGCTAATGTTGCAAGTCTAGAAACACATATTGGGTGCGAAGGATTTTTAATGGTTACAGTAGAACAGCAACAGGTAACGGAATCGTGGAAAATCTAACAAGGTGGAGAAGCTTAACCTGGTTCGGGAATGAGGCGGAATATAGTAGGTAGACTCCCATGGGTGCGGTTGTTGGTCGGAAATTGTTTCTGGGAGGGAAGGGCTGATGGTGGAAGTGTGCGAAAGAGGTTTCTGGGAGTTGTTCCCAGTCCCTGCACTTATTTTAAAAGCACCTCTTCTCTAATATCTTCTAGTTCTCATTTCAATTATCGACCTGAATCGTTAACTCTGTTTCACTCTCCACAGATACTGCCTGACCTGCTGAGTGTTTCCTGAATTTCCTGTTTGTATTTCAGGATTCCAGGATCAGAGTGCTTTGTTTTATCTATCTGCCTCAATATCTCGTTGTTTTTTCTTTCTGACACTCTCTTTTTTCTTTCTTTCCTTCTTTCTTTATTTCTTTCACTCTCTCTTTCCTTCTTTGCCTCTTTCTTTACTTCTCTCTTTCTTTCTTTCTCCCTCTTTCTTTCTTATTTACTTTCTTTCTACCATTCCTTTTTTCTTTCTCTCTCTTCTATCATTCTTTCTTACTTTCTTTCTATCTTTCTTTCGTTCTTTCTCCTCTTTCTTTTTTCTTTCTTCATTTCTTTCTACCATTCTTTCTTTCTCATTCTTTCAATCTTTCTTTCTTTCAATCTTTCTTTCAATCTTTCTTTCTTTCAATCTTTCTTTCTTTCAAACTTTCTTTCAATCTTTCTTTCAATCTTTCTTTCTTTCAATCTTTCTTTCAATCTTTCTTTCTTTCAATCTTTCTTTCTTTCAATCTTTCTTTCAATCTTTCTTTCAATCTATCTTTCTTTCAATCTTTCTTTCAATCTTTCTTTCAATCTATCTTTCTTTCAATCTTTCTTTCAATCTATCTTTCTTTCAATCTTTCTTTCAATCGTTCTTTCAATCTTTCTTTCTTTCAATCTTTCTTTTTTTCAATCTTTCTTTCAATCTTTCTTTCTTTCAATCTTTCTTTCTTTCAATCTTTCTTTCTTTCAATCTTTCTTTCTTTCAATCTTTCTTTCAATCTTTCGTTCTTTCTTTCAATATTTCTTTCAATCTTTCTTTCAATCTTTCTTTCTTTCTTTCAATTTTTCTTTCAATCTTTCTTTCAATCTTTCAAACTTTCTTTCAATCTTTCCTTCAATCTTTGTTTCTTTCTTTCAATCTTTCTTTCAATCTTTCTTTCAATCTTTCTTTCTTTCAATCTTTCAAGCTTTCTTTCTCTTTCTTTCTCTCTTTCTCTCTCTATTTCTCTCTCCCTTTCTTCTCTGTTTATTTATTGCTCTGTGTCTATATCGATGTGTGCATCTATCACCTTTTGCACTATTCCACAGGTTGTTCCCCTGTGTCTATTCCCGTGAGCTATTTGACTGACAGTCTGGACCCGAGCCGTTCATTTCTTTTTCCACTTTCTCTCCCCTTTTACTTTTCTCGCTATACCTCCATGACCGTGCCCTCCTGTTGTTCTGCCTCCTTCGCTCTCTCCACTATCGTATAGTCTACCCTCCCAAATCCCTACTGCAATCCAACATAAAGAATAAGAGAAGTTATCCATTCCTTTTTATGACAACTTGACTAATGTTAACCCAGTGCCCTACTAAGTGACTTCAGTCTGTGTTGCAATCTCGGTTACTACAGCAATGTTCCTGTCATATCCATTATCTCCAAATCAATGACAAAGGCAATTAACAAAACAAAATATCTCGGTATTTTGGAGGATCCGAACAGCGTGCACGAATCTAATTAGAACATGCTTACTCTCTCAGTTGCTCTTGTGATCAGTGGCCATGGGTGTACTGCCTGGTAACATTAACTACTCGAAGATCTTTATTGCTTGAAATGAGGAACTGCCGACACAGGGTTCAGCACACAGCTGTTTTTTTTCTAAAATGCATATTTGATCATATTCGACATTTCTTTGACATTTTAAATACATGAAGTAGCAATTCACAGGATACAAACTGGATGATGTGCTCTAGTAGCTTAAAATATAAATCACACAGATGTTTCTCATGATCTGGACAATCTTATCATACAATCTAAAAGCTTATTAAAGGAAGAAAGCAGAAGGTATGTGAGGCTGCTATAGACATACGTCAAAGACACATTGGCCCTGTATTTCCGATCGGTGGCTTTGTGCGTGCGGATGTCTCCGATCAGGAAAAATCTACGCATTAACCTGTTGGCTCTGTAGGTGCTGAGGATTGCGATCCTGGGTCTCTCCACTACGAAATGCGAGGAGGACCATGTATCCCAGGGACTCATGTGGTTCGGAGGCTTGCCCTGTTCAAAGTGCAGAGGCTTGTCCTTGATCGGCAATGTGGCAGATGAAAGGTAGTTAGATTCCCAAGGGGGCCGGATATTTATTATAAATGCTCTTCATGTCTAATATCTGCTGGTTCTCATTACATTTATACACCTAAAACTTTAACTGTCTCTCTCTTTCTTTCTTTCTTTCTTTCTTTCTTTCTTTCTTTCTTTCTTTCTTTCATTCTCTCTTGACGAAAGATTGAGCAGGTTGGGCCTATAAACATTGGAGTTTTGAAGAATGAGAGGTGACCTTATTGAAACATATAAGATTCTGAGTGGGATTGCCAGGTTGGATGCTGAGAGGATGTTTCCCCTAATGGGGGTATCGAGAACGAGGGGGCATCGTTTCAGTATAAGGTGTCACCATTTAAGACGGAGATGAGGAGGAATTTCTTCTCTCAGAGGGTCGTGAATCTTTGGAATTCTCTACCCCAGAGAGCTGTGGAGGCAGAGTTATTGAATATATTCAAGGCGGAGATTGACAAACATTTGAACTACAGGGGAGTCAAGGGGTATGGGGAGAGCGGGAAAGTGGAGTTGAGGGCAAGATTGGATCAGCCATGATCTTATTGAATGGCGGAGCCGGCTCGAGGGGCCGATTGGCGGACTCCTGCTCCTGGTTCTTATGTTCTTATGTTCTTATGTTTCTTATGATCTTTAACTCGCTCCTTCTTTCCTTCCGTCTGATTCTTTCTTTTTATTTCTTTCCTTCTTTCCACCTTTCTTTCTCTCGTTCTTTCACTCATTCCTTGTTTCTTGCTATTTTCTTTCTTTTTTCTTTGTTTTATTATCCTTCCGGTCTTTCTTTCTTTCCTTCTCCTTTTTCCGTTTTCCTTTCTTTATGTCCTTCTTTCTTTTTTTCTTTCTTTGTTTCTTTCGTTCTATCTTTTTCCTTTGCTCTTTCTCTATTTCATTCTTTCTGTTTACGTGATTATCTCGGTGTATCCGTCAATCTCTTTATCCACCTGACTATCTTTCTATCATCCTTTCTGTTTATGTGATTATCTCGATGAATCCGTCAATCTCTTTATCCCCCTGACTATCTTTCTATCATTCTTTCTGTTTACATGATTATTTCGATGTATCCATCAATCTCTTTATCCCCCTGACTATCTTTCTATCATTCTTACTGTTTACATGATTATCTGGATGTATCCATCAATCTCTTTATCCCCCTAACTATCTTTCTATCACTCTGTCTGTTTACATGATTATCTCGATGTATCCGTCAATCTCTTTATCCCCTGACTATCTTTCTATCATTCTTTCCGTTTATGTGATTATCTCGATGTATCCGTCAACCTCTTTATCCCCCTGACTATCTTTCTATCATTCTTTCTGTTTACGTGATTATCTCGATGTATCCGTCAATCTCTTTATCCCCCTGACTATCTTTCTGTCATTCTTTCTGTTTACATGGTTATCTCGATGTATCCATCAATCTCTTTATCCCCCTGACTATCTTTCTATCATTCTTTCTGTTTACATGATTATCTCGAAGTATCCGTTAATGACATTATCCCACTGACTATCTTTCTATCATTCTTTCTGTTTACATGATTATCTCGATGTATCCTTCTATCACTCTTTCTGTTTACGTGATTATCTCGATGTATCCATCAATCTCTTTATCCCCCTGACTATCTTTCTATCATTCTTTCTGTTTACATGATTATCTCGATGTATCCGTCAATCTCTATATCCCCCTGACTACCTTTCTATCATTCTTTCTGTTTACATGATTATCTCGATGTATTCGTCAATCTCTTTATCTCCCTGACTATCTTTCTATCATTCTTTCGGTTTATGTGATTATCTCGATGTACTCGTCAATCTCTTTATCCCCCTAGCTATCTTTCTATCATTCTTTCTGTTTACATGATTATCTCGATGTATCCGTCAATCTCTTTATCCCCCTGACTATCTTTCTATCATTCTTTCTGTTTACGTGATTATCTCGATGTATCCGTCAATCTCTTTATCCCCCTGACTATCTTTCTGTCATTTTTTCTGTTTACATGATTATCTCGATGTATCCGTCAATCTCTTTATCCCCTGACTATCTTTCTATCATTCTTTCTGTTGACGTGATTATCTCGAAGTATCCGTCAATCTCTTTATCCCCCTGACTATCTTTCTATCATTCTTTCTGTTTACATGATTATCTCGATGTATGCATCAATCTCTTTATCCCCCTGACTATCTTTCTATCATTCTTTCTGTTTACGTGATTATCCCGATGTATCCATCAATCTCTTTATCTCCCTGACTATCTTTCTATCATTCTTTCTGTTTACGTGATTATCTCGAAGTATCCGTCAATCTCTTTATCCCCCTGACTATCTTTCTACCATTCTTTCTGTTTACATGATTATCTCGATGTATCCGTCAATCTCTTTATCCTCCTGACTATCTTTCTATCATTCTTTCTGTTTATGTGATTATCTCGATGTATCCATCAATCTCTTTATCCTCCTGACTATCTTTCTATCATTCTTTCTGTTTACGTGATTATCTCGATGTATCCGTCAATCTCTTTATCCCCCTGACTATCTTTCTATCATTCTTTCTGTTTATGTGATTATCTCGATGTATCCATCAATCTCTTTATCCTCCTGACTATCTTTCTATCATTCTTTCTGTTTGCATGATTATCTCGATGTATCCATCAATCTCTTTATCCCCTGACTATCTTTCTATCTATCTTTCTGTTTACGTGATTATCTCGATGTATCCATCAATCTCTTTATCCCCCTGACTATCTTTCTATCATTCTTGCTGTTTACATGATTATCTCGATGTATCCGTCAATCTCCTTTTCCCCTTAACCATCTTTCTATCATTCTTTCTGTTTACATGATTATCTCGAAGTATCCATCAATCACTTTATCCCCCTGATTATCTTTCTATCATTTTTTCTGTTTACATGATTATCTCGATGTATCCGTCAATCTCTTTATCCCGCTGACGATCTTTCTATCATTCTTTCTGTTTACGTGACTATCTCGATGTATCCGTCAATCTCTTTATCCCCCTGACTATCTTTCTATCATTCTTTCTGTTTACATGATTATTTCGATGTATCCATCAATCTCTTTATCCCCCTGTATATCTTTCTATCATTCTTTCTGTTTACATGATTATCTCGATGTATCCGTCAATCTCTTTATCCCCCTGACTATCTTTCTATCATTCTTTCCGTTTACATAATTATCTCGATGTATCCGTCAATCTCTTTATCCCCCTGACTATCTTTCTATCATTCTTTCTGTTTACATGGTTATCTCGATGTATCCATCAATCTTTTTATTTCCCTGACAATCTTTCTATCATTCTTTCTGTTTACATAATTATCTCGATGTATCCGTCAATCTCTTTATCCCCCTGACTATCTTTCTATCATTCTTTCTGTTTACGTGATTATCTCGATGTATCCGTCAATCTCTTTATCTCCCTGACTATCTTTCTATCATTCTTACTGTTTACATGATTATCTCGATGTATCCATCAATCTCTTTATCTCCCTGACTATCTTTCTATCATTCTTTCTGTTTACATGATTATCTCGATGTATCCATCAATCTCTTTATCTCCCTGACTATCTTTCTATCATTCTTACTGTTTACATGATTATCTCGATGTATCCGTCAATCTCTTTATCCCCCTGACTATCTTTCTATCATTCTTTCTGTTTACATAATTATCTCGATGTATCCGTCAATCTCTTTATCCCCCTGACTATCTTTCTATCATTCTTTCTTTTTACATGGTTATCTCGATGTATCCATCAATCTTTTTATCTCCCTGACTATCTTTCTATCATTCTTTCTGTTTACATAATTATCTCGATGTATCCGTCAATCTCTTTATCCCCCTGACTATCTTTCTATCATTCTTTCTGTTTACGTGATTATCTCGATGTATCCGTCAATCTATTTATCTCCCTGACTATCTTTCTATCATTCTTACTGTTTACATGATTATCTCGATGTATCCATCAATCTCTTTATCTCCCTGACTATCTTTCTATCATTCTTTCTGTTTACATGATTATCTCGATGTATCCGTCAATCTCTTTATCTCCCTGACTATCTTTCTATCATTCTTACTGTTTACATGATTATCTCGATGTATCCGTCAATCTCTTTATCCCCCTGACTATCTTTCTATCATTCTTTCCGTTTACGTGATTATCTCGATGTATCCGTCAATCTCTTTATCCCCTGACTATCTTTCTATCATTCTTTCCGTTTATGTGATTATCTCGATGTATCCTTCAACCTCTTTATACCCCTAACTATCTTTCAATCATTCTTTCTCTTTACGTGATTATCTCGATGTATCCGTCAATCTCTTTATCCCCTGACTATCTTTCTGTCATTCTTTCTGTTTACATGGTTATCTCGATGTATCCATCAATCTCTTAATCCGCTGACTATCTTTCTATCATTCTTTCTGTTTACATGATTATCTCGAAGTATCCGTTAATGTCATTATCCCCCTGACTATCTTTCTATCATTCTTTCTGTTTACATGACTATCTCGGTGTATCCTTCTATCACTCTTTCTGTTTACGTGATTATCTCGATGTATCCATCAATCTCTTTATCCCCCTGACTATGTTTCTATCATTCTTTCTGTTTACATGATTATCTCGATGTATCCTTCTATCACTCTTTCTGTTTACGTGATTATCTCGATGTATCCATCAAACTCTTTATCCCCCTGACTATCTTTCTATCATTCTTTCTGTTTACATGATTATCTCGATGTATCCGTCAATCTCTTTAGCCCCCTGACTATCTTTCTATCATTCGTTCTGTTTACATGATTATCTCGATGTATCCATCAATCTCTTTATCTCCCTGACTATCTTTCTATCATTCTTTCTGTTTACATGATTATCTCGATGTATCCGTCAATCTCTTTATCCCCCTGACTATCTTTCTATCATTCTTTCTGTTTACGTGATTATCTCGATGTATCCATCAATCTCTTTATCCCCCTGACTATCTTTCTATCATTCTTTCTGTTTACATGATTATCTCGATGTATCCGTCAATCTCTTTATCCCCCTGACTAT
This sequence comes from Somniosus microcephalus, assembly GCF_052327205.1. NCBI lineage: Eukaryota > Metazoa > Chordata > Chondrichthyes > Squaliformes > Somniosidae > Somniosus > Somniosus microcephalus. Next base: position 33,846,382 of record NW_028225187.1, read on the forward strand.
CTTTCTATCATTCTTTCTGTTTACATGATTATCTCGATGTATCCGTCAATCTCTTTATCCCCCTGACTATCTTTCTATCATTCTTTATGTTTATCTGATTATCTCGATGTATCTGTCAATCTCTTTATCCCCCTGACTATCTTTCTATCATTCTTTCTGTTTTCGTGATTCTCTCGATGTATCCATCAATCTCTTTATCCCCTGACTATCATTCTGTCATTCTTTCTGTTTACATGATTATCTCGATGTATCCATCAATCTCTTTATCCCCCTGACTATCTTTCTATCATTCTTTCTGTTGACATGATTATCTCGATGTATCCGTCAATCTCTTTAACCCCTGACTATCTTTCTATCATTCTTTCTGTTGACATGATTATCTCGATGTATCCGTCAATCTCTTTATCCCCTGACTATCTTTCTATCATTCTTTCTGTTTACGTGATTATCTCGATGTATCCATCAATCTCTTTATCTCCCTGACTATCTTTCTATCATTCGTTCTGTTTATGTGATTATCTCGATGTATCCATCAATCTCTTTATCCCCCTGACTATCTTTCTATCATTCTTTCTGTTGGCATGATTATCTCGATGTATCCATCAATCTCTTTATCCCCCTGACTATCTTACTATCATTCTTTCTGTTTACATGATTATCTCGATGTATCCATCAATCTCTTTATCCCCCTGACTATCTTTCTATCATTCTTTCTGTTTACATGATTATCTCGATGTATCCATCAATCTCTTTATCCCCCTGACTATCTTTCTATCATTCTTTCTGTTGACATGATTATCTCGATGTATCCGTCAATCTCTTTATCCCCTGACTATCTTTCTATCATTCTTTCTGTGTACGTGATTATCTCGATGTATCCGTCAATCTCTTTATCCCCTGACTATCTTTCTATCATTCTTTCTGTTTACATGATTATCTCGATGTATGCATCAATCTCTTTATTCCCCTGACTATCGTTCTATCATTCTTTCTGTTTACGTGATTATCCCGATGTATCCATCAATCTCTTTATCTCCCTGACTATCTTTCTATCATTCTTTCTGTTTATGTGATTATCTCGATGTATCCATCAATCTCTTTATCCCCCTGACTATCTTTCTATCATTCTTTCTGTTTGCATGATTATCTCGATATATCCATCAATCTCTTTATCCCCCTGACTATCTTTCTATCATTCTTTCTGTTTACGTGATTATCTCGATGTATCCGTCAATCTCTTTATCCCCCTGACTATCTTTATATCATTCTTTCTGTTTACATGATTATCTCGATGTATCTTTCTATCATTCTTTCTGTTTACGTGATTCTCTCGATGTATCCATCAATCTCTTTATCCCCTGACTATCTTTCTATCATTCTTTCTGTTTACATGATAGTCTCGATGTATCCATCAATCTCTTTATCCCCCTGACTATCTTTCTATCATTCTTTCTGTTTACATGATTATCTCGATGTATCCATCAATCTCTTTATCCCCCTGACTATCTTTGTATCATTCATTCTGTTTACGTGATTATCTCGATGTATCCATCAATCTCTTTATCCCCCTGACTATCTTTCTATCATTCTTTCTGTTTAGGTGATAATCTCGATGTATCCATCAATTTCTTTATCCCTCTGACTATCTTTCTATCATTCTTTCTGTTTACATGATCATCTCGATGTATCCGTCAATCTCTTTATCCCCTGACTATCTTTCTATCATTCTTTCTGTTTACATGATTATCTCGATGTATCCATCAATCTCTTTATCCCCCTGGCTATCTTTCTATCATTCTTTCTGTTTATGTGATTATCTCGATGTATCCATCAATCTCTTTATCCCCCTGACTATCTTTCTATCATTCTTTCTGTTTACATGATTATCTCGATGTATCCGTCAATCTCTTTATCCCCCTGACTATCTTTCTATCATTCTTTCTGTTTATGTGATTATCTCGATGTATCCGTCAATCTCTTTATCCCCTGACAAACATTCTATCATTCTTTCTGTTTACATGATTATCTCGATGTATCCATAAATCTCATTATCCCCCTGACTATCTTTCCATCATTCTTTCTGTTGACATGATTATCTCGATGTATCCGTCAATCTCTTTAACCCCTGACTATCTTTCTATCATTCTTTCTGTTGACATGATTATCTCGATGTATCCGTCAATCTCTTTATCCCCTGACTATCTTTCTATCATTCTTTCTGTTTTCGTGATTATCTCGATATATGCATCAATCTCTTTATCCCCCTGATTATCTTTCTATCATTCTTTCTGTTTATGTGATTATCTCGATGCATCCGTCAATCTCTTTATCCCCCTGACTATCTTTCTATCATTCTTTCTGTTTACGTGATTCTCTCGATGTATCCATCAATCTCTTTATCCCCTGACTATCATTCTATCATTCTTTCTGTTTACATGATTATCTCGATGTATCCGTCAATCTCTTTATCCCCCTGACTATCTTTCTATCATTCTTTATGTTGACATGATTATCTCGATGTATCCGTCAATCTCTTTAACCCCTGACTATCTTTCTATCGTTCTTTCTGTTGACATGATTATCTCGATGTATTCGTCAATCTCTTTATCCCCTGACTATCTTTCTATCATTCTTTCTGTTTACGTGATTATCTCGATGTATGCATCATTCTCTTTATCCCCCTGACTATCTTTCTACCATTCTTTCTGTTTACGTGATTATCTTGATGTATCCATCAATCTCTTTATCTCCCTGACTATCTTTCTATCATTTGTTCTGTTTATCTGATTATCTCGATGTATCCATCAATCTCTTTATCCCCCTGACTATCTTTCTATCATTCTTTCTGTTTACATGATTATCTCGATGTATGCATCAATCTCTTTATCCCCCTGACTATCTTTCTATCATTCTTTCTGTTTACGTGATTATCCCGATGTATCCATCAATCTCTTTATCTCCCTGACTATCTTTCTATCATTCTTTCTGTTTATGTGATTATCTCGATGTATCCATCAATCTCTTTATCCCCCTGACTATCTTTCTATCTTTCTTTCTGTTTACGTGATTGTCTCGATGTATCCATCAATCTCTTTATCCCCCTTACTATCTTTCTATCATTCTTGCTGTTTACATGATTATCTCGATGTATCCGTCAATCTCTTTATCCCCCTGACTGTCTTTCTATCATTCTTTGTGTTTACATGATTATCCCGATGTATCCGTCAATCTCTTTATCCCCCTGACTGTCTTTCTATCATTGTTTCTGTTTACATGATTATCTCGATGTATCCGTCAATCTCTTTATCCCGCTGACGATCTTTCTATCAATCTTTCTGTTTACGTGATTATCTCGATGTATCCGTCAATCTCTTTATCCCCCTGACTATCTTTCTATCATTCTTTCTGTTTACGTGATTATCTCGATGTATCCATGAATCTCTTTATCCCCCTGACTATCTTTCTATCATTCTTTCTGTTTACGTGATTATCTCGATGTATCCATGAATCCCTTTATCCCCCTGACTATCGTTCTATCATTCTTTCTTTTTTCATGATTATCTCGATGTATTCGTCAATCTCTTTATCCCCTGAATATCTTTCTGTCATTCTTTCTGTTTACATGATTATCTCGATGTATCCATCAATCTCTTTAGCCGCCTGACTATCTTTCTATCATTCTTTCTGTTTACATGATTATCTCGATGTATCTTTCTATCATTCTTTCTGTTTACGTGATTCTCTCGATGTATCCATCAATCTCTTTATCCGCTGACTATCTTTCTATCATTCTTTCTGTTTACGTGATTATCTCGATGAATTCGTCAATCTCTTTATCCCCCTGACTATCTTTCTATCATTCTTTCTGTTTACTAGATTATCTCGATGTATCCGTCAATCTCTTTATCCCCTGACTATCTTTCTATCATTCTTTCTGTTTACGTGATTATCTCGATGTATCCATCAATCTCTTTATCCCCTGACTATCTTTCTATCATTCTTTCTGTTTACATGATTATCTCGATGTATCCGTCAATCTCTTTATCCCCCTGACTATCTTTCTATCATTCTTTCTGTTTACATGATTATCTCGATGTATCCATCAATCTCTTTATCCCCCTAACTATCTTTCTATCATTCTTTCTGTTTATTTGATTATCTCGATGTATCCGTCAATCTCTTTATCCCCCTGACTATCTGTCTATCATTCTTTCTGTTTACATGATTATCTCGATGTATCCGTCAATCTCTTTATCCCCCTGACTATCTGTCTATCATTCTTTCTGTTTACATGATTATCTCGATGTATCCATCAATCTCTTTATCCCCCTGACTATCTTTCTATCATTCTTTCTGTTTACATGATTATCTCGATGTATCCATCAATCTCTTTATCCCCCTGACTATCTTTCTATCATTCTTTCTGTTTATTTGATTATCTCGATGTATCCGTCAATCTCTTTATCCCCCTGACTATCTGTCTATCATTCTTTCTGTTTACATGATTATCTCGATGTATCCATCAATCTCTTTATCTCCCTGACTATCTTTCTATCATTCTTTCTGTTTATTTGATTATCTCGATGTATCCGTCAATCTCTTTATCCCCCTGACTATCTGTCTATCATTCTTTCTGTTTACATGATTATCTCGATGTATCCTTCTATCATTCTTTCTGTTTACGTGATTATCTCGATGTATCCATCAATCTCATTATCCCCCTGACTATCTTTCTATCATTCTTTCTGTTTACATGATTATCTCGATGTATCCGTCAATCTCTTTATCCCCCTGACTATCTTTCTATCAATCTTTCTGTTTACATGATTATCTCGATGTATCCGTCAATCTCTTTATCTCCCTGACTATCTTTCTATTATTCTTTCTGTTTATGTGATTATCTCGATGTATCCGTCAATCTCTTTATCCCCCTGACTATCTTTCTATCATTCTTTCTGTTTACATGATTATCTCGATGTATCCGTCAATCTCTTTATCCCCCTGACTATCTTTCTATCATTCTTTCTGTTTATGTGATTATCTCGATGTATCCGTCCATCTCTTTATCCCCCTGACTATCTTTCTATGATCCTTTCTGTTTACATGATTATCTCGATGTATCCATCAATCTCTTTATCCCCCTGACGATCTTTCTATCATTCTTTCTGTTTACATGATTATCTCGATGTATGCATCAATCTCTTTATCTCCTGACTATCTTTCTATCATTCTTTCTGTTTACGTGATTATCTTGATGTATCCATCAATCTCTTTATCTCCCTGACTATTTTTCTATCATTCTTTCTGTTTATGTGATCATCTCGATGTATCCATCAATCTCTTTATCCCCCTGACTATCTTTCTATCATTCTTTCTGTTGACATGATTATCTCGATGTATCCGTCAATCTCTTTATCCCCTGACTATCTTTCTATCATTCTTTCTGTTTGCATGATTATCTCGATGTATGCATCAATCTCTTTATCCCCCTGACTATCTTTCTATCATTCTTTCTGTTTACATGATTAACTCGATGTATCCATCAATCTCTTTATCCCCCTGACTATCTTTCTATCATTCTTTCTGTTTATGTGATTATCTCGAAGTATCCATCAATCTCTTTATCCCCCTGACTATCTTTCTATCATTCTTTCTGTTTACGTGATTATCTCGATGTATCCATCAATCTCTTTATCCCCCTGACTATCTTTCTATCATTCTTTCTGTTTACATGATTATCCCGATGTATCCATCAATCTCTTTATCCCCCTAACTATCTTTCTATCATTCTTTCTGTTTACATTATTATCTCGATGTATCCATCAATTTCTTTATCCCCCTGACTATCTTTCTATCATTCTTTCTGTGTACGTGATTATCTCGATGTATCCGTCAATCTCTCTATACCCCTGACTATCTTTCTATCATTCTTTCTGTTTACATGATTACCTCGATGTATCCATCAATCTCTTTATCCCCCTAACTATCTTTCTATCATTCTTTCTGTTTACATGGTTGTCTCGATGTATCCGTCAATCTCTTTATCCCCCTGACTATCTTTCTATCATTCTTTCTGTTTACATGATTATCTCGATGTACCCATCAATCTCTCTATACCCCTGACTATCTTTCTATCATTCTTTCTTTAAAATGATTATCTGGATGTATCCATCAATCTCTTTATCCCCCTGACTATCTTTCTATCATTCTTTCTGTTCACATGATTATCTCGATGTATCCATCAATCTTTTAATCCCCTGACTATCTTTCTATCATTCTTTCTGTTTACATGATTATCTCGATGTATCCGTCAATCTCTTTATCCCCTGACTATCTTTCTATCATTCTTTCTGTTTACCTAATTATCTCGATGTATCCGTCAATCTCTTTATCCCCCTGACTATCTTTCTATCATTCTTTCTGTTTACATGATTATCTCGATATATCCGTCAATCTCTTTATCCCCCTGACTATCTTTCTATCATTCTTTCTGTTTATGTGATTATCTCGATGTATCCGTCAATCTCTTTATCCCCCTGACTATCTTTCTATCATTCTTTCTGTTTACATGATTATCTCGATGTATCCGTCAATCTCTTTATCCCCTGAATATCTTTCTATCATTCTTTCTGTTTACGTGATTATCTCGATGTATCCATCAACCTCTTTATACCCCTGACTGTCTTTCTATCATTCTTTCTGTTTACATGATTATCTCGATGTATCCATCAATCTCTTTATCCCCCTGACTATCTTTCTATCATTCTTTCTGTTTACATGATTATCTCGATGTATCCCTCAATCTCTTTATCCACCTGACTATCTTTCTATCAATCTTTCTGTTTGCATGATTATCTCAATGTATCCATCAATCTCTTTATCCCCCTGACTATCTTTCTATCATGCTTTCTGTTTGCATGATTATCTCGATGAATCCGTCAATCTCTTTATCCCTCTGACTATCTTTCTATCATTCTTCCTGTTTACATGATTATCTCGATGTATCCCTCAATCTCTTCATCTGCCTGACTATCTTTCTATCATTCTTTCTGTTTCCGTGATTATCTCGATGTATCCGTCAATCTCTTTATCCCCCTGACTATCTTTCTATCATTCTTTCTGTTTACGTGATTATCTCGATGTATCTGTCAATCTCTTTATCCCCCTGACTATCTGTCTATCATTCTTTCTGTTTACATGATTATCTCGATGTATCCGTCATTCTCTTTATCCCCCTGACGATATTTTTCTTTCTTTCTTTCTTTCTTCTTCTTAGTTTTACTTTCCTTCTTTCCCTCTTTTTTCTGTCGATCATTCCCTCTTTCCTTGTTTCTTGCTATTTTCTTTCTATCTTGTTTCATTCTTTGTTTCATTCTTTCCTGCTTGTTTTCTTTTTTCTTTCTGTCTTTCTGTCTTACCTTCTCCTTCTTTCTTTCTTTTGTTCCTTTTTATCGTTCTTTCTCTCTCTGTTGCTCGTTCTCTCTTTCTGCCTTTCTTTCTTTCTGTTTATGTGTCTATCTCGATGTACACATCAATCTCTTTGTCGACCTGACTATCTTTCTTTCTTTGATTCTTTCTGTCTTTCTTACCTTTTTCTTTCCATCTCTCTATCTCTCTTCCTCTCTATCTTTCTTTCTTACTTTCTTTCAATCTTTCTTTCTCTTTCTCTCTCTCTCTCTTTCTCTCTCTATCTCTCTGTTTATTTATTGCTCTGTGTCTATATCGATGTGTGCATCTATCACCTTTTCCACTATTCCGCAGGTTGTTCCGCTGTGTCTATTCCCATGAGCTCTTTGACTGGCAGTCCGGACTCGAGCCGTTCATTTATTTTCCAACTTTTTCTCCCCCTTTACTTTTAAACATAGAAACATAGACATAGAAACATAGAAACATAGAAGATAGGAGCAGGAGTAGGCCATTCGGCCCTTCGAGCCTGCTCCACCATTCAATGAGATCATGGCTGATCATCCAAACCCTAGCACCCGGTCCCTACACCGACAGCCATCCCACCCAAGACCTATCCCTGTAACCCCGTAACCCCACGTATTTAATCCCCCCTAACACGAAGGGCCAATTTATATCATGGCTATCCCTCCCCCTATCCCTCCATGACCGCGCCCTCCTGTTGTTCTGCCACCTTTCAGCTCTTCACTTTCGGATACTCTGCCCTCCCAAATCTCTTTATCTACCAGAAGATTTTTCTTTCTCTCTTTCTTTCTTTCTTTCTCTCTTTCTCTCTCTCTCTCTCTCTCTCTCTCTCTCTCCACTTGGCCCCTCGAGCCTGCTCCGCCATTCAATAAGATTGTGGCTGATATTGGGCTCCCCAAAATTGCCTAATCTCTCCTCATAACTCAATATATTATATCTATATATATATATATATATATATACACACACACTGGTGTAACAGGTCAAATTCATGTTCAGAAAGTGTTTGTAGTAGTTTTATGTGCTGACAGGTCAGCGATAACGTGAACTCTATTTCAATCTACACATATACTGCCTGACCTGTTCACTTTTTCCCTCATTTTCTGTTTGTATTTCAGATTTCCAGCATTCCAAGTGTTTTACTTTTCTCTAGCTGACTTACTTTCTTTCTTTCTTTCTTTCTTTCTCTGTTTTGTTTACTTTCTTTCCTACTTTCCATCTTTTTTTCTGTCGGTCATACACTCTTTCCTTGTTTCTTTCTTTCTTTTTTCTTTCTATCTTTTTTCATTCTTTCCTTCTTCTTTCTTTTTTCTTTCTGTCCTTTCTTACCATCTTCTTCTTTCTTTCTTTTTTCTTCTTTATATCCTTCTTTCTTTCTTCTTTGCTCTTTCTTTCTTTGGTTCTTTCTTTCTGTCTATATGACTATCTCAATGTATGCATCAATCTCTTTATTTACCTGACTTTCATTCTTTCTTTCATTCTTTCATTCTTTCATTCTTGCATTCATTCTTTCTTTGTTTCTATCTCTTTCGTTATTTATTTCTTTTTAATTTATTTTTCTCTCTTCCTTTGTTTGTTTCTTTCTTGTGCTCATTCTCTATTTCTTCCTGTCTTTTTCTTTCTTTGCAACTATCTATTTTTGCAACAGTCTAGAACAAAATGTATTAACATTTATACCCACTACGAAACACAAAGTGACATTTCAAAATGTTTTTCTTGGTGTATACGATCTGTTTAATTATGTAGTAATATAATTATGTTTGTTATTGTTTGATAATTTTGAATCAATTTGCATTTTGTGCCTTACCTGTACTGAATTACAAAGGTACACCTAATTCTGGGAAAGAAAAACTGATGGCAATTTCGGAAGTGATAACATGTGAGCTCTGGGAGCATTTGGTTAATGCGACAAGTCAACCGGTTATTGATAGGCAAAAACTTTTCATTGATTCATTTTTTCTCTTCCAGTTCATTTCCAGGCGTTGTTCGGACAGAAAATAATATGTAAGTATGCGACATTAAAATGAATAGTCAATTCATTAATATAGCCATCAGCTGGCCGAAATTAATATTTCATAGTTGGGATTTCGTTTAACTCCAGGGCACACCAATCTAATGCAGGAAGTGTTGTGCAACATCCCGCAATTGTTTCTTAAATTCTGATATTCCCCCAAAAAATTGCACTTATTTGAAAAGCGATCACGGCTTGTACGCGTTTTGTAAAATTGTATTTATTAACACTGTCCATCACTAATATGATATAGGGCTCGACATTCATCTCGGGCGGGGCGCAAAACGGGCAGCATCGGTTCAGCCGCCCTTTATACGCAGCGCCTGATATTCAGAATTTGGGTGGATCAATTGGTTGGCGACCCTTTCGGGATGCCAAATTCGTTGCCGCTAATTTTAGCGCCCCGAAAATGTTAACGCCCCTCCGCTGGAAATTCATTAGCAGTGTCCCAAGCAGAATGTGGAGAGTGACTGGAAGTGCCCCAGACCCTTCTTGGGCTGCCATAACTGGTGATTGGCTGGATAAGTGCAACAGCGCCACGCACGTTGGAGCATACCGCTGCCTCATTGCAAGGCTCCTCCCCTGATTAATAGAGAGGGACCTAGCGCCGCACGTATCGGGGCACTGCTAGACCACTGGGGAGCGGGGTGCAGAAAAACAGCCTCGTCTGCCTCTGTGGCCACTAATGGGAGGCGCAAATCCACCTAATTTACCAGTTTCTAAAATGACTGCAGTTGCACTTTCCTGTTATGTTGTTTGAAACATCATGTTACTGTTACAGTAATTAAAAAACTGCACATTCATTCCAATGATCTAGAAAGCGGAGAGCTCGTTTACCATTTCAGTGCGGGGGCATACATTGGTAAAGGGCAGGCTGAACTTAGGTTATTGCAGTGATATTGATGTTAATTGATTGAAGCTTTTCGGTGTTTAAACTCTTTTGACTGTGCTTTCATCAGATGATTTATCGAAGCCAATCGTTACTGTGAATCCACCATATGAAGTCATTTTAGACGGAGAGACAATAACTATGACTTGTCGCTGTCAGTGTCCCCTCACAATGAACCGTTATTACCGAAGGCAAGGTTTATTCATGGAACTGGACGCTCCTGAAGGACAATGTTATACCTCTTATGAATTCATCGCAGATCATGGCTGTCAAAATAATTACTCATGTGTATGTCTACACTCAGAGAATGAACAATGGAGATCTTCAAGACCGAGCAACACTATTCAGATAATTATTCGAGGTATGTTAACAAAACCTATTCTCCCAATGGGATTAGAAAAAATTGTGCTTACTCAGCAATCAAACGATCCAGTGGAACAGAAGGACACTTGGGCTGCAGTTACATTGGACCTTGGGTGTTAGTTTTCAAACCCAACCTCTTTACATGATGTGAGCGGATTTCTCAATGGTTACCGTCACAGCAAAGGGTATTCCGGTGACAATAACTCCACTTATGATTCACGCACGATTTTTTTTTCTATTAACAAGTTTAGCACATCCACTATTAACATCATTACTCTCTTTTTATAAATACATAGCAAAAAAGCTTTTTTATACCATGTTAATTTTTATCCAACTGGATGTGGCCTGATCGTATTTGGTAGCCTCCGGTCAATGCATTTTCCTTCAGCCGATTCATACCCACACAAGTTGACAATTCTAGTACATCAGCATGTTGTAGTTTCCGGTCAATTCACAGTCCTTCTGCCGATGCAGAAAATAGTATAAACAGCCCAAGGCCTTACTTCAATCTTGAACACTTGCTGCTGCTGAGTGAAATATGTATCTTTCCCGCTCTCTCACGCTCTCGTTCTCTCTCCAATGATGCCATCCACGTTTCTTTGCTGTGCACTGAATGAAATAAAACTGCAAACATTTAAAGCCGATTTACCCGAGTTCCACAAGCCAACAGAATCTGATAAATGGAATACCAACAGAAAATGCTGGAAAAACTCAGCAGGCCAGACAACATCCGTGGAGAGAAAATAGAGTCAACGTTTCGGGTCAAAACCCTTTGTCAAGACTGGAGAAGCACAGGAAAAGAAATAGATTAAAAGGCCAGGCTGGGAGAGAACAAAGGAGAAGTGAAGAGACATTAAGAGGTATTCAAAACGAGACGAGATGGTGGTAGGACTAGTGGAGACAAAGGACGGCTCTAGTTTAGGTGTGAAATGCGCTGGCAGAATGGGAGACAGCTGCCATGTGGGAGAGAGAAAAAGGAGCGTGAAAAGGGTCAAAACAAAGGTGTGGATAAAAAATCAGTAAAAATGTAATAGGGGCCGAGGTTATGATCTGAAATTGATGAACTCGATATTGAGTCCGGAAGGCTGTAAAGTGCCTAATCGGAAGATGAGGTGCTGTTCCTCGAGTTTACAGTGAGCTTCCGTGGAACAATGCAAGAGCCCGTGTACAGTGAGGTCTGAGTGGGAATGGAGCGTTGAATTAAAATGACAGGCGACTGGAAGCTCGGAATTGTGGTGTATGTGCCTTTAAGAGCCCCCTGTGTACTGTAATGCCGGTAATGGCCACTTGGGCTATATAAGCCTGTACATTGTCTTGTATCTGTTAGTTCACCTCCAGACTTTGTTCAGTAAACACCTGTGAATACCAACTCCTGCCTTCCGTGTCTCCATTAACACATGGATACAACAGGGGTCATCCTTCAGGACTGAACGGAGGTGTTCCGCAAAAGTCACTCAATCTGCATTTGGTCTCCCCAATGTAGAGGAGACCACATCGTGAGCAGCAAATACCGTATACTAGATTGCAAGAAGTACAAGTAAATCGCTGTTTCACCTGGAAGGGGTGTTTAGGGCCCTGGAGAGTGGGAAGGGGGGAGGAGTAAGGGAAGGTGTTGCATCTCCTGCGCTTGCATGGGAAGGTGCCGGGCGAAGGGGAAGGGGTGTTGGTGGTGATAGAGAAGTAGACTAGGGTGTCTCGGAGGGTGTCGTCCCTATGGAATGATAATAGGGGAGGGGAGGGGAAGATGCATTTGGTGGTGGCATCACTTTGGAAGTGGCAGAAATGGTGGAGGATGATCCGTTGAATGTGGAGGGTGGTGGGGTGAAAGGTGAGGACAAGGGGAACCCTATCCTGGTTCCGGGTGGGAGGGGCAGGGGTGAAGGCAGAAGTGCGGGATATAGAATGGACACGGTCGAGGGCTATGTCAACCACGGTAGAGGGGAATCCTTGGTTGAGGAAAAAGGAAGACATGTTGGAAGCACTTGTGTGGAAGGTGGCATCATCAGAGCAGATGTGGCGGAGACGGAGAAACTGGGAGAATGGAATAGAGTCCTTACAGGAGGCGGGGTGGGAGGAAGTGTCGTCCAGGTAGCTGTGGGAGTAAGTGGGCTTGTAGATAAATGGAATATCTGCCTCAGAATGGGAGGGTCATTTAAAGCATTGAGCCAAAGGATGGTCGGGTTGTACAGATTGAATGGAGATGTACAGTAAGCGGCTACACAATGGTCATTATAGAAAACAGAAAAAAAACAGACTGAAATAAATGCCTCGCATAAAAGAAATAATCAGCACATTCTCGTTCATCCTGTTTTCTATCTGTCCTCTTGTAAGTAATAACAAATACCAATGTATGCATTGCAAGCAAGGCGACAGATTCTGTTTTTTATAAAGGTGTCCTCATATATCATTGAGTAGGCTTCTGACACACCATTTCATACAGTATTTTTAATACAGATGAACTCCCGGAGCCGACTATCTACATGGACCCAGATTCCGGTGCAGTTTCAAAAGGGGAAAATGTTGCCATTTCCTGCAAAGGTGAGATTCGCTCCAGAGGAGGAACATTTCTCTTGTTCAAAGGTCACAAGAGGAACCCTGTACAGTCTCGTAAAGTGAGTGGCGATGAGCGGAATGTGACCATCAACATAATTACCCGAAGCGAAGGCTTTTTTGGAAATTACAGTTGTCGATATCAAACAGAGGTTGCAGGACTTTCGAGGGATTCACCATTCAGTAAAGATGTCCTAATTACGGAGAAAGGTAGGGACCAACACATTTCAAAACGACGTTGTATGTTCTTGTATCTCAATGTCCGTCTCGTTTGCTCATATATTGTTTAAATTGGTGACCAGTTCCCTTTCAAATCGGACTGAGATGTACCAATTTCCGTGTAATAGATGAATGGGGATCGGTTTCATAAGGCCCATTAATTCGGGTCTCCACGGGTGAGAACGCACTGGGTACTCACCCGTAAGCCCAATGGAAGTGCCAGTTTCGTGCATGCACTGCGTATGCGTGGGAAACCGTCACTTCCGTTCCCCTGAAAGATGGGGTTCAGAAGTCGAACGCGTGCACGCGAGAGGCTGCGCGTGCGCATCGAACTTACCATTATTTTGCAGGTTTTCCTGGGAAGGTAAGTCTCCAGCAGTTAGACATGTAAATAGCAGTCGCAAGGCCTGCTTTTCACAAGGTAAATGGTGAATTGATTAAAATTAAAACATTTTTTCCACAGGTTTATTATTTTTAAATACTTTAAAGAAAGGTAAGTTTATTTTTAGCCCCGTTAGAAAATAAAGTTATTTTTTTCAAAAATGTAAATTATTGTTTAAAATAGTTATTTCACGTAATTTATAGTTTATTTAAAAGAATGTGATTTTTTTAAAATTGATTTGAAGATTTATTGATGTTTTGGGGCTTATATTATTTATAGGTTTGACAGGCCTGTCAAACTTATGAATGGATCATTCCCTGCTGCCATTGATTCTCCATGGCCCCTGTGATACCAGGGGACGCATCGAACTAACTGCGCCCCTGGGATACGCAAGCACCGCATGCCGAAGTTGGAGGAGGCCCAGGATCGGAATCCCACAAGGGCCCACAGCTCAACGGCTGGCGCACAGGTTAAGTGCAGGTCGGGGGCTTGCACCCGCGGGAAGCCCCCGTCCCGAATTTCTGGGCCAATGTCTTAATCTTTCCATTTTTTGCTGCATAGCCTGCAGAAGATTAACCCCCCACCTGTTTTCCAAAAATAATGGTCACGAAGTAAAGGCTGGATGAGTTATAAAAACATAGAAACATAGAGGATAGGAGCAGGAGTAGGCCAATCGGCTCCTCGAGCCTGTTCCACCATTTAATGAGATCATGGCTGATCATTCAAATTCAGTACCCTGTCCCTGCATTCTCCCCATATCCCTTGATCCCATTAGCCTTAAGAAATATATCCAACACTTTCTTGAATTAGTTCGCTTTCTTTCTATATATGCGTAGAATTCCCAGGTAACTCCCGATTTCACCTTCCACCCACTTTGCGTTGGTCCATCACTATCTGAAGACAGCCCACATACCAGGGACTGTCTGGCTGTGTACCTTCAATGCGGCCTAATGGGGTGAACAGAAGATCTTCCATTTGACTCCAGCAAGCGAGCTGTGCCCAAGATCAATAAAGTGTGCAAAATAAATAGGTAGACTTAGGCGTTCCTCCATTTACTGCAAGGCCTGATTGACGTCGAATGCTGATCCTAAAGTTTTACAGCCAAACATTTTCCAGTACACCTTTCAAGTGGATTGGCTCAGAAATTGAATTACATTCATACTTCAGAGATGGTACAATGCAGATTTACTAGCATATTGCCTGGTATGATGAAATACAAATATGAACAACAAAAAATCCTTGAAATATTGAGACTTCATTTATTAATGAACATTACGGAGCGATTTGGTGCAATGTTTACAATTATATAAATATGAAAGAAAGGCTGATAGAAGCAAAATGTTCCCAATAGATATGATTAATAACGAAGGGGTCAGAAGTACAACTCTAAATGTAAGAGAGCGAGAAAAACCTCTTTAAACTGAGAGATGTGAAGATATGGAATTCACTATCAAGGATAATGGTTGAGGAACAAATCTCATCATCAGTCATTGTTACTTTATATGAAATGTTGATGAATGTATTTGCGAACAGGATTGTGGAAATGTGATTCTAAGTATTTGCTCAGGTGACGGGCCAACACAGTCAGAGACTGACTTTGCCGAATGACCTGTTTCCTTGTAAGTTCTGTGCATTTTATCTAAGAATTGTACGTGGAATCGGAGCCTCGCCTACTGGGCCCCATGTGTTCCTGTGTGATGATACTTTATCTGCTCTCATTGACAATGCATGATAAAACTGAACATCGTCACAGAACAACTGAATTGTGGCTAATGGCAGTCAATGCATCTAACTAAGATCCGAGGCCATTGCCAAGAGATTCCAATCATTATCGTTTCTGTTTCAGAGCAAACTCAACCCAGTTGCCACAACTTTCAAAGTTCCCTTTTACTGTTTAGACTGCCCGGTCCCAAATGATTCTTCTCACATCACATTCAGTGACCAAGGCATCTCAGGAACCGTGTGAGGACACCCCTAGTTCCTGCTGTTGCCAAGGTTTTCAGTCCTTCCTGTAGCAGCTTGATTTTCAGATGTCAACGAATGTTCCCTTTCATCCCCAAACAAGGTCGCCTTCCTTTGGTTTCACACTTGCAGCCGAAAGTCGAAGGTGTCACAAGGAAAAGCAAGATGCCTACCTACAGCATCTTGCAATTATATAGCACCTTTAAAGCAGTATAACACCCCAAGGCGCTTCACATGATCATAATGGGACTAGGCCCGACTGCGATTCTAGGATGAAGACAATATGACATTGCGTCAAAGAGATTAGCACGATTGGATAGGCTGGTGTTGCTTTCTTTGGAACAGAGGAGGCTGAAGGATGAATTAATTGAGATGTATAAAATGATGAGGAGTCTATATAGATTGGATAGGAAGGACCTAAACCCTTAACAGAGTGTTCAATAACCAGGGGACATGGAATTAAACTAATTGCTAGAAGGATTAGAAGAGAGTTGAGGAGAAACTTTTTCACCCATGGGGTGTTGTGGGTCTGACACCCACTACCTGAAAGGTTGGTAGAGGCAAGAACCCTCAGCACAATTAAAAATTACTTGGATATGCACTTGAAGTGCCGTAACATTCAGTGCTACGGACCAAGAGCTGAGAAGTGGGATAGGCTGAATAGTTCTTTTTCAACCTATCTGTAAGTGTTTGCAATTGAACAAGATCCGACCTTAAAGCATAGTTATTCATGACCAAAAATTATTTTGCATGATTATCTTCCACTTAAGTAATAAAATTTCGTTCAGTGCCCAACACGACTTTCGACATAGAGTGGAACTTTTCAATATTTATCAGTTTTATCAGTTTAATCTGATGCATTATATCTCCACCTACATCACTTAATAATATCTGCCATTTGCCTCACATAACTCACATTCCTATTTAGAAGAGTGACCAATACCGACACTGCCACAGGGAATCCAATTCATGGGTTAACTGACATTGACTGCACCGCAAAACAAGTTAATGGCGTCAATTCCTTCCTATGTGCCCCCAGTTCCCTCATTGTGTGCCGTCTGCAATGTTAGAACATATGGACATTAGAAATAGTTGCTGGAGTAGGCCATTTGGCCCTTCGAGCCTGTGCCACCATTCAATGAGATCATGACTGATCTTCTGCCTCAGCTACATTCACCGGCCCTGTCGCCATATCCCTTGATGCCCTTACTAGTCAGAAATCTATCGACTTCTGTCTTGAATATACCCAATGACTGAGCCTCCACAGCCCTCTGGTGTAGAGAATTCCAAATATTCACCACCTTCTGTGTGAAGAAATGTCTTTTCATCTCAGTCCTGAATGGCCTACCCTTTATCCTGAGGCTGCGGCCCCTGGGGTCTTGAATCCAAAGCGAAGGGAAACATTCTCCGAGCATCCACTCTATCAAGCCCTGTAATAATTTTGTATGCTTCAATGAGATCCCCTCTCATTCTTCTGAAATCAAGAGAATACAGGCCTAGTTTATTAAATCTGCTTTCATACGACGGACCTGCCATCTCAGGAATCAACTCTTGAACCTTTTTGCACTCCCTCTGTGGCAAGTACAACCTTCCTTAGGCAAGGAGGAATAAATTGTACACAGTACTCCAGTTGTGGCCTCACCAAAACCCTATATAATTGGAGTAGGACCGTCTTTACTCCTGTACACAAATCCTCTTGTAATGAAGGCCAGCATGACAGTTGGCTTCCTAATGGCTTGCTGCACCTGCACATTCACTTTCAGTGACTCATGTACCAGGACACCCAGGTCCCTTTGAGCATCTGCATTCCCAATCTTTCACCTTTTAGGAAACAATTTGCCTTTCTGTTTTTTCTTCCAAAGTGGATAACTTCACATTGATCCACATTATATTCCATCGACCATGTTCTCGCCCACTCACTGATCCTTTCGAGAGCCCCTTGAAGTCTCTTCGCAGCATCCTATAGTTTGGCGACCAGATCTGCACACAGTATTCCAGCTGTGGCCTAACTAGCGTTTTGTACAGCTCCATCATAATCTCCCTGCTCTTATATTCTATGCCTCGGCTAATGAAGGCAAGTATCCCATATGCTTTTTTAACCAACTTATCGACCTGTCCTGCTGCCTTCAGGGATATATATACATGCACACCAAGGTCCCTCTGATCTCCTGTTCTTCCTAGGATCCTACCATTCAACGTATATTCCCTTGCCTTGTTATTCCTCCCAAAATGCATTGCATCACATTTTCAGGGTTAAATTCCATTTACCACTGTTCTGTCCATCTGACCAACCCGTTTATAGTTTCCTATAGCCTGAGGATTCCCTCCTCGCTATTTACCACTCCAACAATTTTATTGTCATCTGCCAACTTTCTGATCATACCTCCTACATTCGTATCTAAATAATTAATGTACACTACTAACAGCATGGGACATGGCACCGATCCCTGCGGTACACCACTGGACACAGGCTTCCAGTCACAAAAACAACCTTCAACCATCACCCTCTGCCTCTTGCCACTAAATCAATTTTGGATTTAATGTGCCAAATTTCCCTTGATCCCATGGGCTCTTACCTTCTTCACCAGTCTCCCATGCGGGTCTTTCTCAAAAGCTTTACTGAAGTCCATGTAGACTACAGCAACTGCACTACCCTCAACTACAAACCTAGTCACACCCTCGAAAAATGCAATCAAATTGGTTAGACATGATCTCCCCCTGACAAAGCCATGCTTACTTTCCTTGATTAATCCTTGCCTCTCCAAGTGGAGACGAATTCTGCCCCTCAGAATGTTTCCAATAATTGCCCTACCACTGATGTTAGGCTCACTGGCATGTAATTCACTGGTTTATCCCTACTACCCTTCTTGAATATGGTACTACATTAGCTGTTCTCCAGACCTCTGGCACCTCCCCTGTGGCCAGAGAGGTTCTGAAAATGTATGTCAGAGCTCCTGCAATCACCTCACACAGCAGCGTGGGATAGATCTCGTCTGGGCCTGGGGATTTATCCAATTTTAAGCCCACTAAAATCGCTAGTACGTCCTCCCACTCAATGCTAATTTGTTCAAGTATATCACAAACCCCCTGCCTAATTTCTATGCCTAAATCGTCCTTCTCCATAGTGAACAGAGATGCAAAATATTCATTTAAAACCCCACCTCCATCTTCTGGCTCTACAGACAGGTTGCCACTTTGGTCCCTAATGGGCCCTACTCTTTCCCTAGTTATCCTCTTGCCCTTAATATACTGATAAAACACCTCGGGATTTTCCTTTATTTTGCCCGCCAGTGTGTTTTCATGCCCCCTCTTCACTCTCCTAATTTATTTTCTAAGTACGCCCTTGCACTTTCTATACTCCTCTAGGGCTTCCACTGTTTTTACTCCTTTGTACCTTCCAAAAGCCTCCCTTTTATTCCTAATGCATTCTTGCATATCCCTTGACATCCAAGGTTCCCTGAAGTTGTTGGTCCCACCCATGATCTTTACGGGCACATATTGGCGTTGTACTCTATTTCCTTTCTGAAAGACTGCTCTGATGTGGATTTTCCTCAAAGTAGCGGATCCCACTTTGGCAAGATCCTGCCATATCATATTAAAATCGGCCTTCCCCCAATTTAGAACCTTTATTTCCGGTCAATTTTTCTCCTTTTCCATGACTAATTTAAATCTCACCGAATTATTGTCACTGTCACCAAAAGGCTCTTCAACTGACACTTCTACCACTTGCCCGGCTACATTCCCTAGAATTAGGTCCCGTATCGCCCCCTCTCTTTTAGTACTTTCTACATGCTGGCTCAAAGAACTCCCCTGGCTGCACTTTAAGAATTTCGCAACCACTAAGCCTTTCACACTCTGACTATCCCAGTTAATATTGGGGAAGTTGAAATCTCCTACTATTATTACCCTATTATTGCTACACTTCTCTGAGATTTGCCTACATATCTGTTCCTCTCTCTCCCCCAGACTGTTTGGGGGCCTATAGTACACTCCCAGCAAAGTGCTTGCCCCCTTTTGGATTTTAAGTTCTACCCATATGGCCTCATTAGAGGAACCTGCTAATATATCATCCCTCCTTACAGCAGTGATTGACTCCTTGATTAATGGCCCAGAAATTCGGGTCGGGGGCTTCCCATGGGTGCAAGCCCCCGACCTGCACTTACCTTGCATGCCAGCCGTTGAACTGTGGGCCCGCGTGGGATTCCGATCCTGGGCCTCCTCCAACTGCTGGCGCACAGTGCTCACGTATCCCAGGAGCGCAGTTAGTTCTATGTATCCCCTGGGATCCCGTGGGCCATGGGGAGCAAACGGTTGCAGGGAATGCTTCATTCATAAGTTTGACAGGAAGACCTGTCAAATCTATAAATACTATAAGCCCCAAAGCATCATTAAATCTTCAAATCAAATTAAAAGAAACATCACTTTTTTTAAATAAACTATAAATTACATGAAATAACTATTTAAAAAAATAATTACAATTTTTGAAAAAAATAATGTTATTTTCTAACGGGGCTAAAAATTAACTTAACTTATTTAAAGTATTTAAAAATAATAAACCTGTGGAAAAAATGTTTTATTTTTAATTAATTCACCACATACCTTGTAAAAAGTAGGCCTTGCGACTGCTTTTTAAAAGCTTAGCTCCTGGAGACTTACCCTCCCGGGAAAACCTGCAAAAAGAATGTAAGTTCAATGCGCACGTGCAGCCCCTCCGGCGCATGCGTTCGACCTCTGTGGCCTAGAAATTCAGTTGGGCACACCAGCCGTTAGCGCCTTAGGAGGAGTAGATCTCGAGCGTTAGGTGCTTAGCGCCCGGGCGCAGCGCAATCTGTGCCTCGCCCCAACTTCAGTAGATATTTAGCGCCGGCGCAAAGTCGGCTGCGCGCGCAGATCATGACGTCATTTCATCGTGCAACGCCCTTTGTGCGCCCGGAACCGGAACTTCACTTGCGCCGCCCCATTGTGCGCCGGGCGGCCCTAACGACTGTGAAGTGGTATGGTACACAGCCGAGGCGGGCCGCGGGGAGCGCAAATTAAAGGGCACTTACGCTGCACTATAAAGGCCAGCCATTTTGCAGCATTCACTCTTGTGCAACGGTCTTTTGGAGAGAGACCAAGGAAGAGAGCTTACTGCTTTGGCCCAACACTAGGACAGGTATTTTTGGCTCAGGCCAGAGCTTAGCAATTGTCTTTGCCTTCATTGAGATCTCAGTGTTTGCCAGCATATAATGGGGGCTGCATTGGGTGCCAACGCTGAGTTTCAGCCTTATGCCGGAAGGGCTTACAGACGCCGTGAGAGCGTGGCAGTCCTGGCTAGACGCAGAGGGGGCAACAGGCGTCGCCAAGTGAGGCCTTACCCACCCAGGGTATACCGCCAGCAGTCCTCCTATCTGACCATGTCTGCCGCGCAGTGTGTTAGGAGGCTACGATTCAGAAGGGAGGTGGTTGCAGACATCTGCCAGCTGCTGCACAGAGATCTGCGTCCACAGCTGATGTGCAGGACGTCTCTGTCGGTGGCAGTGAAGGTGACGGTGGCTCTCAACTTCTATGCCACCGGCTCCTTCCAATCCGCTGCTGGGGACATCGCTAACATCTCCCAGTTCGCCGTGCATTGCTGCATCTGCCAGATGACCAATGCCCTATTCAGAAGGAGACGTCAATTCATCGCCTTCCCCATGACCCTGGAGAAGCAGCAGCAGCGTGCAGTGGGATTTGCAAGAATAGCGGGCTTCCCCATGGTGCAGGGCACCATTGACTGCACGCATGTGGCTTTGTGGGCACTTCTGGAGCATGCCGAGGATTACCGCAACCGGAAGGGCTACCATTCCCTCAACGTACAGCTGGTGTGTGACCACAGGCAGCGCATCCTAGCTGTCAATGCCCGCTTTCCAGGCAGCAGCCACGGTGCCTTTATCCTGCGACAGACAACTGTGGCTGACATGTTCCAGGCACAGCCTCACCCAAGAGGATGGCTTATCAGGGACAAAGGCTATCCTTTGTGTACCTGGCTCATGACCCCGCTCTGCGCGCCCATGACCCCTGCTGAAGAGGCATACAACGAGAGCCATCAAGCGACTAGGAACATCATAGAACAAACAATCGGCGTCCTCAAGCAATGGTTCCGCTGTCTGGATCGCTCCGGAGGAGCCCTCCAGTATTCGCAGGAGCGAGTCTCCCAATTCGTCGTCGTTTGCTGCATGCTGCACAACCTGTCTCTCCGCAGGTCTCAGGCACTGCCACCTCACGTTGGTCCACCACCTCAGGAGGAGGAGCAGGAGGAGGAGGAGGACGAGGAGTACCAGCCCAGGAGGGAGGCAGAAGGTCCAAGGGCCGCCCGTCGGTGGCTTATTGATCGTCACTTCTAGGCCCACTGTCAGGGAATGGCTTGTGCCAATGAAACAACATGATTGCAGCCGCTCCGCAAGCCGTCAGCCGGTTAAGGCAACAAACACTTCAAAGATCAAACATGGACAATGTGAATAAATAAAATGCTTTATTGTACAAACTCAGGGCCCTTCCCACATGAAAACCAAAAACAGACGAAAGCCCCAAAAGACACTCACACACATGACTCACTCCCAAACCTGGGGAGCATTAACAAAAGATGTAAACAAAAATGGCCTTCATCCTTGGCATTCACAAAACACACATTCCCAAAAACACAACATTTGGACACACCCTCTACTTAGTGGCCCACGAGGGCGATGCCTTCTGCCAAATTTGGCGGCCCCTGCACGCCCTGCTGCTCCTCCTCAAAGTGAGGCCATTGGCTGCTGCAAGGCTGGGGGCAGGCTCCTGAGGGGCACATGTCGTGATGGCAGATGCCCTTGGGGGTCGGCCTAGAAGAGGTCTGGCCGTCAAGGGGCCGGCTGGTGAATGCTGCAGCTGTGGCTGGCCAGCATCAGTCGCTGCAGCAGCTCCTGGCAGCTCCACTGGGGGAGTGGCAGTGGCGGCTGGAGGAATGGGGGCAAGCTGGCGGATGGCAGGCACTCGCTGTTCACCTGAGACACTGGCACTCGGCCGGGCCAGCACTGCAGCATGCGCACCAATCTGCCGAGGGACAGACGCTGTGCTGCTGCAGCGCGCCGGGTGCCCTGGCGATGCCTGGCTGACACAGCGAGTGTGGCAGCAGTGAGTGCCCGTGTTGACCTGTTCAGTGATCGTATCAGAGCACCCAGTGACTGCACGGCACCGCTGATCAGCTGGCCACTCGCTGCCTGAGCTGCCCCGAATTCCGCCCGGCTGGTGGTCTGTGAGGCCCCGAACTCGGTCACACTCTGAGACAGGGACTCGATGGCCTCAGGCAACCGTGCCACTACCCCCATGAGCTCCGTGTGCCGGCGCTCCGAGTCCGCGGACAAGTCCTCAAGGCGGCGCATCTCCTCGGCGTTGGCCGTCTCTGGACTGGAGGCCGTACTTTCCCTCTGGGGAGAAGGCCGCTGAGCTGGCTGACCCTTCCTGTGTTGCTGGACGCCGCTGGGCCCAGCAATTGGACTCCCCTCCGACCCTTCCCTCCTCTGGGGAGAAGGCCGCTGAGCTTCCACCCCCCTCCCGCGTTTCTGCAGGCCGCTGGTACCAGGAGCTACCCTCCCCTCCGACACTTCCCCCACGCTCCCCTCCAGGGAAGACGTGTCCCTTACATTGGCATGGTTTGCCGCAGCTGAGGGTTCCCCTGATGGGCCACCTTCCTCTTGCTTCTCCTCCTCCTCCTCTTCTGAGGGGCAGTCACTGGCAACTTCAGGGACCTCCACCTCACCATCTGAAAGCAGGAAGGCACAACATTAGCTTTAGAGTGAGGAGAGGGTGTCAGCGAGGGATGCATGAGTGGTGGCATTCAGCGCATTGGCCGGACAGTGGCAAAGGATGTAGATCTGATGCGCAAGTGGGACGAGAGAGGTCCAACAGGTGATGTCCTTACCATTGGTGCCCAGAACAGGGTCGGCATCTCCAGATGCAACGGGGCCAATCACCCGGGCACCCATGATGCACTCCACGCGATGTTGCAGCTCGGTGAGCGGCTGGATCTGAGGTCTGCCTCCCCCGGTCACATTCCGGCTCCTCTTATTATTGGCCAGCTTGGCCTGCAAGAGAAAGGACAGCCTCTAAGCACAGTGTGTAGCCCTGATCTTGTGTGCACTGCATCCCATGGTCGAATAGCCTGGCCAGTGTGTTAAGTGCACAATGTGCAATTGATGTTCATGAGTGTCCCATAGCTGCTGCATGAGGGCTGGCCATTAGGGCTTTCAGGTCCCTTTGCCCATAATGTGAGTTGCACATGCAAGGATGAGGAGGACACTGGAAAGGGTACTCACCCTGACAATCCTGGCGAGGTCATTCAGCTCTTTGCGGCATTGGAAACCGCTCCTGGGGACCTCGCTGTTGGATGACACCTTGGTGGCGACATGCCTCCAGGCTCTCCGGTAGACGCGGGCCGGCGGCTTCCTGCCATTGTCCGGAAACAAAATATGGCATCTCTTCTCCACAGCACCAACCAGCACCCACAGGTCAAGCTCTGAGAAGCGCTGCGCTCATTCACGGGCCTGCTCCTTGGTTTCAGGCGCTATTTGGGTCCAGCAGCAGTGTTCAGGCCTAGCTGCAGGGCTCCACTATCCAGGGCGTGGCAGCAGACCAGGTCGACCCTTCCCCCTTAAGAGCCGGACGGCACCAGGTTGTCTGCTGTCAATCAAGAAATGGCCGCACCTGCGCTGCGCCCGGCCTCGGCGCTCTCGCTCAGCACCTCCGGCTTAGCACCTAAAGAGAGGCGTGCATCGCCAGTTTTAGCGCTCGAGCAAACTCTTATGGCAAAGCAAATAATATCGGAGAAGTGGGCTCGAATTTGCGCCTGGCGCAAACTTTAGCGGCCGCCCGACTTTACCGCCCCAAAAGTGGCTATAATGAATTTCTAGGCCTGAATCTCTTCTTTCAGGGGAATGGAAGTGTCGGTTTCCCACACATGCGCAGTGCATGCACGAAACCGGCACTTCAATTGGGCTTACGCGTTAGTACCCCGTGTCTACTCACCCGCGGGGACCCGAATTTCTGGGCCAATATTGCGACACCCCCTCCTCTTTTACACCCACCTCTTTCTCACCTGAACATTTTATACCCCGGACTATTGAGCTGCAAGTCATACCCCTCCCTCAACCATGTCTCTGTGATTAAAAGGTTGGGACCTAGTGCTGCACGCAGCCTGGCCCTGCTAGACCACCGGGGAGCAGGATGCTGTGAAAACAGCCCGGCATGCCCCTGGGGGCGCTAACCAGAGGTGCAAATGAACCTAATTTACCAGTTTTTTAAAAAGACTGCAGTTGCACGTTCCTGTTATATTGTTTGAAACATCATATTATTGTTACATCCCTAACAGTAATTTAAAAATTGCACAATAATTCCAGTGATCTAGAAAGCGGAGAGCTCACTATGTCCTCACACTTTTACCATTTCAGTGCGGCGGGCGTATTCTGGTAAAGGGCAGGTTGAACTTAGCTTATTACAATGATAACGATGTTAATTGATTGAAGGTTTTTGGTGTTTAAACTCCTTTGACTGTGCTTTCCTCAGGTGATTTACCGCAGCCAATCTTCTCTGTGAATCCACCATATGAAGTCATTGTATACGGAGAGACAATAACTATGACTTGTCGCTGTCAGTGTCCCCTCACACTGAACCGTTATTACCGAAGGCAGACTGAATTCCACAACCGGCCAGCTCCTAAAGGACAATGTTACACCTCATATGCTTTCACCGCAGTAGATGGCTTTGATGACATTTACACATGTGTATGTCTACACTCGGAGAATGGACAATGGAGATCTTCACAACCGAGCAATCCTGTTCAGTTAATTATGCGAGGTATGTTAACAGAACCAATTCTCCCAATGGGATTAGAACAATTTGTGCTTACTCAGCAATTAAACGATCCAGTGGAACAGTAGGACACTTGGGCTGCAGTTACATTGGGCCTAGGATGTTAGATTTCAAACCCAACTTCTTTACATGGTGTGAGCGGATTTCTTAATGGTTACCGTCACAACAAAGTGTTGTCCGGCGACAATAACTCCACTTATGATTCACACACGATTTTTTCTTATTTTAACAGGTATAGTATATTCACTAATAACATCATTTTATATAACTGTTCTACAAGGTTATATTATTTCACAATAGTACCTTAGAATGGTTACAGCACAGACAGAGCTCATATGGTCCGTTGAGCCCGTGCCAGCTCTCTTCAAGAGCATTTAATCTATTCCCCCTCATCCCGCCCTTTCCCCGTAGCCCTGCCATCTTTTTTCCTTTCAGTTACTTATCCAATTCCATTTTGAAAGCCACGTCATTTTGAAAGCCATTTTGAGTCTGCTTCCACCACCCGTTCAGGCAGTGCTTTTCAGATCTTAACCAGTCGCGGCGTAAAAATGTTTTTCCTCATTTCGCCGCTGATTCATCTGTCAATCACCTTAAATCTGGTTCTCGAGCATTTCACCAATGGGAACAGTTTCTCTCTATCTACTCTTTCTAGACCCCTCGTGATTTTGAACACCTCTGTCAAATTTCCGCTCAAAAGTTCCCTGCTCTAAGCAGAACAACACCAGCTTCTCCAGTCTATCCACGTAATTGAAATCCCTCATCCCTGGAACCTTTCTTGCAACTCTATCCTGCACCCTCTCTGAGGCCTTCACATTCTTCCTAAACTGCAGGGCCCAGGTCTCGCTGTTCCTGCACACAATTTAGAATTGTACCCTTTTGTTCACACTAGAATGTATCAGTTCACACTTTGCTGTGTTAAATTTCATCTGCCACATGTCCGTCCATTCCGCCAGCCTGTCTATATCCTCTTGAAGTCAATCGTTTTCCTCCTCACTGTTCACTATACTTCCAGGTTTTGTGTCATCTGCAAATTTTGAAATTGTGCCCTGTACACAAGTCCTAATCATTAATATAAATCAAGAGAAGCTGTGGTCCTTGCACCAAAATCCTGGGGAGCACCAGTGTATACCTCCCTCCACCACGGAGACAACTGTTCACCACTACTCTATGTCTCCTGGCACTTAGCAATTTCGTGTCCATGCTGCCACTGTCCACTATTTTCCATGGGCTTCAACTTTGTTGGCAAGCGTATTATGTGGAACGTTAGCAAATGCCTTTTGGAAGTCCATGTATACCACGTCAACCACATTGCCCTAATCAACCCTCTCTGTTACCTCATCAAAAACGCAATCAAGTCAGTTAAGCACGACTTGCCTTCAGCAAATCCATGCTGCCTTGCCTTACTTAATCCACACTTGTCTAACTGACTGTTAATTTTGTTGCTGATGATCATTTCTTAAACTTTCCCCACCACCGAGGTAAAACTTACTGGCCTGTAGTTGCTGGGATTATCCTTACAAACTATTTTGAATTTTCAATTATCCAACCCTCTGGCACCACCCCAAAGCTAATGAGGATTTTACAATTATGACCAGTACCTACACAATTACCATCTGTACTTCCCTCAGCATCCTAGGTTACATCCCATCAGGGCCTCGTAACTTGTCTACTTTAAGTAGAGCCAGCCATTCGAGTCCCAACTTCTGATCAATATTAACCCATCCAGTACCTCAACTACCTCCACTTTCACTATGACAAGAGGAAATGCAAGATGATTTGCAATTAAAAAGACCTGGTCCCTAGACCCGGAATTGCACCTTTTGTCTCTCTCAGCTGCTGGACTGGCTGTGGGCTTACGACTGCATTTGAGTTGTTTATCTAACTAATAAATCAAAAAAGTCCCTTTCTTATACTTTTCGGCTAGCTTAAACTACATCTGAAACACAATAAATACTCAGATCCCCCATTTTTAAATGGTAACCCATTTTCTAATCTATTTAGCTTTTTTCACTGTGCTAGAAGCTTTGATTGTAGTACAGTAAGTGCATAACTTAAGGTACATGACAATGAGTTGCCCCAAATTGACCACATATCTGTTTTACGCTTAATGCTGTTTTTACCTCAGAGAAAATTGTAATCATATTTTCAGAGGGTGCTGTGCAACTTCCCGCCCTCGACTGGATACCACGAGCACCATTGTGCATGTTGGTCATTTACAGCCGATTTAAAATTCAACAGTGCCTGTCAAAAAACGAATACCAGCACCAAATTCAATTCAATGTGTGGTTTTTAACTGCAGGAAACCTTCTGGTAGTCAGCACTTACGGGACCGAGCTGGTGCCGGTCGATCAACATTGCCGGAAAACGAGCGCTAATGTTAAAACATATGGGGGGAGAAATTGGGTGAGTGGCGCCACCTGTTAATGCCTAAAGAGGCAGTCAGTGGCTGTAGCGCCACTGGCTGCATCTCCGGCGATATTCAGCAGGGGCGCTAATGGTGGCATTAGGTATTTGCGCTGCAACGCCACTGATGACATCATCGGTGTGCGCAGCACCCCATTCATGCCCCGTTCGTGACATTTGGTAGCGAACGCCGCAGTTGCGCCGTTCGCTACCCGCGCCCGGTTCACGGGGCCTTACTGTGCCGGCAGTGGCGCAAGTTAAGGTGGAGGTGCGGGGAGGCCGCTTTTCCGGCGGCCGCCTGCCAGCACCTCCATCCCCGGCCTCCTAAACCTTCCCCCCGCAACATTGCCGGCTGTTTCCCGAGAGCCTGGCATTTCTGCTTGATGCCGGGCTCATTTGCCGGCACTCGCGATCGGAGATCGCGCTGTTGCAGGCACCTCCACCTTAACAGTGGGAGGAAGGCCTGCAGTACTGCAGCATGCCGTGCCGCAGCGTGTGTCGCTGCAGCACGTTGTGCTGTGATAATCAGTTTCAGCGCCCTAAGAGGGACACGGAGCGCCTCGAGCCTCGCCCCGTGTCCCTCGAGGGGCAATGAAATTGAATATCTGGTGATTGGTATCACTCCGATCGCTGCGCTAAATCCTGCGCTCTGCCGACTTTTGCGGCACTTTGGCGCCCCAACCCAATTTCTAGGCCATGGAGCTTCTGAGCACCGTCTGAAGCAACAAACCCTGCTGCTTAGCAACAGCTTCAAAACAGTCGGCACAGCTTGCAAGCGTCTCTGTAGCTAAGCAACAGCTTCAGCTAGACGCTTCCAGAGCCAGGAATGGAGAAAAAAAGCAACGAAAAGTTAAAAAACTTATCTGAACCGACTCCTGAATTTTGCCGGTGGAAAGAGCATTCTGGATATTTAACCTCCGGTAAAACGAAAGTTTCCTGTAGTCTGCTTCTATTAGGAAATGGTGGAGACCTTTAGGGTTTATGAATGCTAATATCAATGCTCTGAATACAGAGAGTGCTTGCCCTCTGAGTATCAGGGAAAATAAAGACAGCCTGAAGTATCAACAGGTTACAGGAATCTATCGATTTTATCAAGACTTCTGTTTTTCAGTCGAGTAGTAAAAACTTCAGTGTTATTATGATTATATATCGTAATATTTTTTTCCACTTTAACATAAAAACAATCTAAACATGGAGCATCATTTCCTCAGAGTATAACACAGTTCACAAGCAGAGTTGTCTCAATAGTACCGAGAATATGTGTGCACTCAAGTAGGTTACTCTCTTTTTATCAATACTTAATAAAAATGCTTCTTTTTTATACACTGTTCATTTTTATCAAACCGGATCTGGCCTGATCTTATTTGGTAGCTTCCGGTCAATGCATTTTCCTTCCGCCGAATCATACCCACACAAGTTGACATTTCTAGTACATCAACATGTTGTAGTTTCCTGTCAATGCACAGTCCTTCTGCCGATGCATGCCCACACAACTTTACATTTATCATACATCAACATTCATTGGTTTCTAGTCAATGCACTGTCCATCAGCCGTTTTGTATGCACACAAGTTTACAATTCTCGTACATCAAAATCTCATTGTTGCAATGTTGTTTTATGGGATGTTTATAGTACGGAAATATTATAAACAGCCCAAGGCCTTACTTCAATCTTGAACACTTGCTGCTGCTCAGTGTAATATGTATCTTTCCCGCTCTCTCACTCTCTCGTTCTCTCACAATGATGCCATCCACGTTTCTTTGCTGTGCACTGAATGACATAAACCTGCAAACATTTAAAGCCAATTTACCCGAGTTACAGAAGCCAACAGAATCAAATGAATGGAATATCTGCCTGAGAATGGGGTGGTCAGTTAAAGCATTGAGCCAAAGGAAGGTCAGGTTGTGCAGAGTGAATGGAGATGTACAGTAAGCAGCTACCATATGGAAAACAAAAAAAATGCAGACTGAAATAAAAACATGCATCAAAGGAATAATCAGCACATTCTTGTTCATCCTGCTTTCTATCTGTACTTTTCTTGTAAGTAATAACAAAGAACGATGTATGCATTGGAAGCAAGGCGACAGATTTTGTTCTTCTCATATAAAATTGTCCTCATATGTCATTGAGTAGACTTTTGCCACACAATTTCATACAGTATTTTTGATACAGATGAACTCCCGGAGCCGACTATCTACATGGACCCAGATTCCGGTGCTGTTTCAAACGGAGAAAATTTTGCCATTTCCTGCAAAGGTGACATTCGCTCCAGAGGGGGAACATTTCTCTTGTTCAAAGATCAGAAAGGAAATCCTGTACAGTCTCGTAATGTGAGTGGCAATGAGCGGATTGTGACCTTCAAGATAAATACCCGAAGCGTAGACTCTGTGGGTAATTACAGTTGTCGTTTTCAAACAGAGGTTGCAGGACGCTCGATGGATTCACCATTCAGTAAAGATGTCCCGATTACGGGGAAAGGTAGGGACCAACACATTTCAAAACGAGGTTGTGTGTTCTTGTATCTCAATGTCTGTCTTGTTCGCTCATATATAGTTAATATAGGTGACCAATTCCATTTAAAATTGAACTGAGATGTACTAATTTCCATGCTATAGTTAACTGGGGATCTGTTTTTGATCTATTGTCTTAATCTTTACATGCGTGCTGCACAGCCTGCAGAAGCTGTGCCTGTTAGACTCAAATAATGGTCACGAAATAAACGCTGGATGGGTTAGTTAACTCGATATGATAGCAAAATACTGCAGATGCTGGACATCCAAAATAACAACAGAAAATGCTGGTAAAACTCAGAAGGCATCCGTGGGGAGAAATTAGAGTCGACGTTTCGTGTCTAACCCTTTTTCAAAACTGGAAAGGAAATGAAATAGTTCGAAAGGCAGGGCTGTGAGAGGACAAAAGAAGTGGAGAGACATTAAGAGGTATTCAAAACGAGACGAGATGGTGATAGGACTAGTGGAGACAAAAGACGGCTCTAGGTTAGGAGTGCAATGCGCTGGCAGAATGGGAGACAGCTGCCATGTGGGAGAGAGAAAAAAAAGGAAAGGGGGGGAGGGAAAAACCAAAACAAAGTGGTGGATAAGACATTAAAAAAAAAGTAATAGCGGCTGAGGTTATGATCTGAAATTGTTGGAATCGATATTGAGTCTGGAAGGCTGCAATGTGCCTAATCGGTTAGTTAACTCTCTTTATTTACGTGCGTAGAATTTCCGGGTAACTCCCGATTTCATCTTCAACCCACTTTGCATTGCTCCATCACTATGGGGGAGAGCAGCAGCGGAGGAGGAGCCCGGCTTAAAAACCGGTGCGAAGGCAGAGGCCCAACCAGTTCGGGGGAGAGCAGCAGTGGAGGAGGAGCCCGGCTTAAAAACCGGCGCGAAGGCAGAGGCCCGACCAGTTCGGGGGAGAGCAGCAGCAGAGGAGGAGCCCGGCTTAAAAACCGGCGCGAAGGCAGAGGCCCAACCAGTTCGGGGTAGAGCAGCAGCGGAGGAAGAGCCTGGCTTAAAAACCGGCGCGAAGGCAGAGGCCCGACCAGTTCGGGGGAGAGCAGCAGCGGGGGAGAGCAGCAACGGAGAAGGAGCCCGGCTTAAAAACCGGCGCGACGGCAGAGGCCCGACCAGTTCGGGGGAGAGCAGCAGCGGAGGAGGAGCCCGGCTTAAAAACTGGTGCGAAGGCAGAGGCCCGACCAGTTCGGGGGAGAGCAGCAGCGGAGGAGGAGCCCGGCTTAAAAACCGACGCGAATGCAGAGGCCCGACCAGTTCGGGGGAGAGCGGCAGCGGAG
Source organism: Somniosus microcephalus (assembly GCF_052327205.1). Classification (NCBI taxonomy): domain Eukaryota; kingdom Metazoa; phylum Chordata; class Chondrichthyes; order Squaliformes; family Somniosidae; genus Somniosus; species Somniosus microcephalus. The sequence goes on from NW_028225187.1 coordinate 33,878,252, forward strand.
GAGGAGCCCGGCTTAAAAACCGCTGCGAAGGCAGAGGCCCGAACAGTTCGGGGGAGAGCAGCAGCGGAGGAGGAGCCCGGCTTAAAAACCGGCGCGAAGGCAGAGGCCCGACCAGTTCGGGGGAGAGCAGCAGCGGAGGAGGAGCCCGGCTTAAAAACCGGCGTGAAGGCAGAGGCCCACCAAATCAACAGCAGAGTAGAGAGGTAAAAAGTAATCAGTGTGTGATGTCACCAGGGAGCAGGTAAGTGATTGGTTGGTGAGTATTTCTCTCTTTTCAATACAAGCTTGACTTCTGTGGTGTTAACTTTCTAGGGTCTCTGGTGTAGTGGGGACAGTTGGTAAATAAAGCGCCCTAGAGTATACCTGTAACTGGGGTATTGAATAAATCTTTTAATTAATTAAAGGAGTAAGTCATGGCAGGAGAGCTCAGACCCGTGTTCTGCTCCTCTTGCTCCATGTGGGAAATCAGGGACGCTGCCAGTGTCCCTGACGACCATGTGTGCGGGAAATGCATCCAGCTTCAGCTACTTGCAGACCGCATTGTGGCGCTCGAACTGTGGGTGGATGAATATTGGAGCATGCGCGATGCCGAGAGGCTCGTGGATAGCACGTTTAGCGAGTTGTTCACGCCTCAGGGTAGGGCAGCACAGGGGGTGACCATCAGGCGGAGCAACAAAGGCAGGCAGGTAGTGCAGGGAACCCCTGCGTCCATCCCCCTTTCAAACAAGTATACCGCTTTGGATACTGTTGAGGGGGATGACTCACCAGGGGAAGGCAGCAGCAGCCAACTTCCTGGCACTGGGGGTGCTCCTGCTGCCCAGGAAGGGGGGAAAAAGAGTGGGAGATCAATAGTGGTAGAGGATACTATAGTAAGGGGAACAGGTAGGCGTTTCTGTGGCCGTAGACGTGAATCCAGGATGGTTTGTTGCCTCCCTGGTGCCAGGGTCAAGGATGTCACTGAGCGGCTGCAGGGCATTCTGGAGGGGGAGGGTGAACAGCCAGTGGTCGTGGTCCACATTGGTACCAACGACATAGGTAAAAAGAGCGATGAGGTCCTGCATCAAGAATTTAGGGAGCTAGGTAACAGATTAAAGAGCAGGACCTCAAAGGTTGTAATCTCTGGATTACTCCCAGTGCCACGTGCTAGTAAGTAAAGGAATGGGAGGATAGAGCAGATGAATGCGTGGCTAAAGAGTTGGTGTAGGGGGGAGGGTTTTACTTTCCTGGATCACTGGGCCTGCTTCTGGGAAAGGTGGGACTTGTACAAGTCGGACGGGTTGCACCTGAACCAGAGCGGGACAAATATCCTTGCGGGGAGGTTTGCTAGCACTGTCGGGGGGGTTTAAACTAGCTTGGCAGGGGGATGGGATACAGAGGGGAGCTGAAATAGGGGGGGATGTGCTGCCAATTATAGAGAAAAAAACAAGTCAGCTTGGGAGACAGGGCAAATATATAAGGGCAAGGCTGGATGGCATCTATTTTAATGCAAGGAGTCTTGCAAATAAGGTGGATGAACTGAAGGTGTTGATAAACACATGGGAGTATGATATTGTTGCTATCATGGAGACATGGTTGAGGGAAGGGCAAGACTGGCAGCTCAATATTCCGGGGTACAGAATCTTCAGGCGAGACAGAGGGGGAGGTATAAGAGGAGGGGGTGTCGCAATATTAATTAAGGAGTCAATTACTGCAGTAAGGAGGGATGATATATTAGCAGGGTCCTCTAATGAGGCCATATGGGTGGAGCGTAAAAACAAAAAGGGGGCAAGCACTTTGCTGGGAGTGTACTATAGGCCTCCAAACAGTCAGGGGGAGATAGAGGAACAGATATGCAGGCAAATCTCAGAGAAATGTGCAAATAATAGTGTAATAATAATGGGGGATTTCAACTTCCCCAATATTAACTGGGATAGTCAGATTGTGAAAGGCTCAGAGGGTGTTGAATTCTTAAAGTGCATCCAGGAGAGCTTTTTGAGCCAGCATGTAGAAAGTCCTACAGGAGAGGGGGCGGTACTGGACCTAATTCTAGGGAATGTGGCCGGCCAAGTGGAAAAAGTGATAGTAGGTGAGCACTTTGGTGATAGTGACCATAATATGGTAAGATTTAAGGTGGTCATGGAAAAGGACAGGGATGGGCCGGAAATAAAGGTTCTAAATTGGGGGAAGGCCGATTTTAATAGGATAAGGCAGGATCTGGCCAAAATGGACTGGGATCAGCTACTTGTAGGAAAATCCGCATCGGAGCAATGGGAGGCTTTCAGAAGGGAGATTGAGATCATACAATGGCAACATGTTCCCGTAAAGGTCAAGGGTGGTTCCAAAAGCCACAGGGAACCTTGGATGTCAGGGGATATACGAGAATGGATTAGGAAAAAAAGGAGGGCTTTTGGTAGATACAAAAGGCTAAAGACGGAGCAAGCCCTAGAGGAGTACAAAAAGTGCAGGGGGATACTTAAAAAAGAAATTAGGAGATCAAGGAGGGGTCATGAAATAACACTGGCGAGCAAAATAAAGGAAAATCCGAAGATGTTTTGTAAGTATGTTAAGGGTAAGAGGATAACTAGGGAAAAAATAGGGCCCATTAGGGACAAAAGTGGCAATCTGTGTGTGGAGCCGGAAGATGTAGGAGGGGTTCTAAATGAATTTTTTGCATCTGTTTTCACTATGGAGAAGGACGATGTAGACATAGAAATAGGGCGGGGGGACTGTGATATGCTCGAACATATTAACATCGAGAGGGAGGAGGTATTGGCGCTTTTAGCTGGCCTAAAAATGGATAAATCCCCAGGCCCAGGTGAAATGTATCCCAGGCTGCTGTGTGAGGCAAAGGAGGAGATTGCGGGGGCTCTAACACATATATTCAGGACCTCTCTGGCCACAGGGGATGTGCCAGAGGACTGGAGAACCGCTAATGTAGTACCATTATTCAAGAAGGGTAGTAGGGAAAAACCGGGGAACTACAGGCCAGTGAGCCTAACATCAGTGGTAGGAAAATTATTGGAAAAATTCCTGAGGGACAAAATTTGTCTCCACTTGGAGAGGCAAGGATTAATCAGGGATAGTCAACATGGCTTTGTCAAGGGAAGATCATGTCTGACTAATTTGATTGAATTTTTTGAGGGGGTGACTAGGTGTGTGGATGAGGTAACGCAGTGGATGTGGTATACATGGATTTCAGTAAGGCCTTTGATAAAGTCCCGCACAGGAGACTGGTCAAGAAGGTAAGAGCCCATGGAATCCAGGGTGCCTTGGCACATTGGATACAAAACTGGCTTAGTGGCAGAAGGCAGAGGGTGATGGTCGAAGGTTGTTTTTGGGACTGGAAGCCTGTGGCCAGTGGGGTACCACAGGGATCGGTGCTGGGTCCCTTGCTGTTTGTGGTCTACATTAATGACTTGGATATGAATGTAAAGGGTATGATCAGTAAGTTCGCAGATGATACAAAAATTGGTAGGGTGGTAAATAGCGAGGAGGGTAGCCTCAGTCTGCAGGACGATAGAGATGGGTTGGTCAGATGGGCGGAACAGTGGCAAATGGAATTTAACCCAGAAAAGTGTGAGGTGATGCACTTTGGTGGGACTAACAAGGCAAAGGAATACACAATGAATGGAAAGACCCTAGGCAAGACGGAGGGTCAGAGGGATCTGGGTATGCAAGTACACAGATCCCTGAAGGCGGTGGAACAGGTGGATAAGGTGGTAAAAAAGGCATATGGGATACTTGCCTTCATTAGCCGAGGCATTGAATATAAGAGCAAGGAGGTTATGATGGAGCTGTATAAAACACTGGTTAGGCCACAGCTGGAATACTGTGTGCAGTTCTGGTCGCCACACTACAGGAAGGATGTGATCGTGTTAGAGAGGGTGCAGAGGAGGTTCACCAGGATGTTACCAGGGCTGGAGCGCTTCAGCTATGAGGAGAGACTGGGCAGATTGGGTTTGTTTTCCTTGGAGCAGAGGAGGCTGAGGGGGGACATGATTGATGTGTACAAAATTATGAGGGGCATAGATAGGATGGATGCTGAGGAGCTTTTTCCCTTAGTAGAGGGGTCAATAACTAGGGGGCATAGATTCAAGGTAAAGGGCGGGAGGTTTAGAGGGGATTTGAGAAAGAACTTTTTCACCCAGAGGGTGGTTGTAGTCTGGAACTCACTGACTGAAAGGGTTGTGGAGGCAGAAACCCTCACAACATTTAAGAAGCATTTGGATGTGCACTTGAAATGCCATAGCATACAAGGCTTCGGGCCAAATGCTGGAATATGGGATTAGATTAGACAGGGCTTGATGGCCAGCGCGGACACGATGAGACAAAGGGCCTCTATCCGTGCTGTATTACTCTATGACTCTATGACTCTATGACTATCTGAAGACAGCCCACATACCAAGGAGTGTCTGGCTGTGTACCTTCAATGTGGCCTAATAGGGTGAACTGAAGAACTTCCATTTATATGCAGCAAGCGAGCTGTGCCCACGGTCAATAATATGTGCAAAATAAAGAGGTATACTTAGGCGCTCCTCCATTTACTGCAAGGCCTGATTGACTTCGAATGCTGATCCTAAGCTTTTACAGCCAAACTGTTTCCAGGACTCTTTTCAAGTGGATTGGATCAGAAACTGAATAACATTCATACTTCAGATATCTTGCTGCAGTTGTACAGGGCCTTGGGGAGACCACACCTTGAGTATTGTGTGTAGTTTTGGTCGCCTTACCTGAGAAAGGATGTTGTTGCAATGGAGGGAGTGCAGCGTAGATTCACCAGACTCATACCTGGGATGGCAGGAATGGCGTATGAGGAGAGATTGGGTCGATAGAGCTTATACTCGCTGGAGTTTAGAAGAATGAGAAGGGATCTCATTGAAACGTTTAAAATTCTGACAGGACTGGACAGACTAGATGCAGGAAGGATGTTCCCGATGGCCGGGGTGTTCAGAACCAGGGGTCACAGTCTAAGGATAAGGGTTAAGCCTTTTAGGACAGAGGTGAGGAGGAATTTCTTCACCCAGGGAGTGGTGAACCTGTGGAATTCTCTACCACAGAAGTAAGTTGAGGCCAATTCATTAAATATAATCAAGGAGTTAGAAATATTTCTTAAGGCTAAAGGGATCAAGTGATATGGAGAGAAGGCAGGGACAGGGTACTGAATTTGCATGATCAGCCATGATCTAATTGAATGGCGGAGCAGGCTCCAGGGGCTGAATGGCCTACTCCTGCTCCTACCTTCTATGTTTCTATGTTTCTATGGTACAATTCAGATTCACTCAGATAGTGCCGGGTATGATGAAATACGAATAAGAATTAAAAAATCCTTGAAATATTGAGGCTTCCTTTATTGAAACAATGAACATTACGGGGCGGTATGAGGCAAAATTTCACATTTAATAAAGCATGGGAGAAGACCGATAAAACCAAACTATTCCCAATAGTTATGATTAATAATGAAGGGGACAGAATTACAATATTAACTGTAAGAGAGCATGAACAAACTCTTTATAGCGCGAGATGTGGAAGGTATGGAATTCGCTATCAAGGATAATGGTTGAGGAAGTAATCAGTCAAGGTTACATTATATCGGTGGATGAAAGAAAAGCTGACGAATGGATTTGCGAACAGAGTTGTGCAAATGTGATTCAACTATTTGCCCACCAGTTAGGTCGGCACAATTAAAGAGGAATTGTGCACAATTTGATCGAAGTATTGTACCTGGACTCAGAGCCTTGTCTACTGGTACCCACACATTCCTGTGTGTGGGTCTGTGTGTGATGATACTTTATCTGGACTCCTTGACAATGCATGATCAAACTGAACTTCGTCACAAAACAACAACTGAATTGTGACTAATCGTAGTCGGTGCATCTAACTAAATCTGAGGCCATTGCCAAGAGATTCCAAACTTTATCGATTCCATATCGCAGCAAACTCACCCCAGTTGCCACAACGCTCAAAGTTCCCTTTTAATGTTTAGTCTGCCTGGTACCAAGTGATTCTTCTCACATCACATTCAGTGACCAAGGCATCTCAGGAACCGTGTGAGGACTCCCCTAGTTGCTGCTGTTGCCAAGGTTTTCAGTCCTTCCTGTAGCAGCTTGATTTGCAGATGTCAAGGAATGTTCCCTTTCATCCCCAAACAAGGACGCCTTCCATTGGCTTCATCCTTGCAGCAGAAAGTCGAAGGTGTCAAGAGAAAAAGCAAGAGGTCTATCTGTAGCACCTGGCAAATATATAGCGCCTTTAAAGCTGTATAAGGTCACAAGGTGTTTCCCATGATCATAGTAGGACTAAACCTGACAGCGAGTTTAGGAAGGTGACAATAGGACTTTTCGTCAAAGAGATCAGCACGATTGGATAGGCTGGTGTTGTTTTCATTGGAACCGAGAAGGCTCAGGGGCGACTTAATTGAGGTCTATAACATTTTGAGGAGCCTAGCTAGAGTGGATAGGAAGGACCTATACCCTTAGCAGAGTGTTTGTTGTGGCAAAATAAAATTAATGAAATCCACACACTAGTCTGTAAATGGTAAAATAGCCAAGCAGTGTATTAAAATCCAGAAAATACAAAATTATTCAACAGTACGATACAAACAATCTGTGGAGGTACCTATACACTGATCAGGGAGTACAGCTTAGAGTTCCCGCAGCTCGTTCCTGGCTGACTCTCTGATTGTCTTTGGTCTCCGCTATTTAAGCATACAAAAACCATGGCAGGCTCTAAAGCCCGCATGCACATTTGCTAATTGGCTGATTCACTATCTCGGGTCACATAACCTTTCGCCTATATTTATTGTCACATGATCTCCTGATGTTTTATTTTGTGACCCTTAGTAAAACCACATGTCTGCATTTCTGTTTGACTGTGCCCCGTGTGGTTTTACTTAACTCTACGTTCCATTGCTTGTGGTTGGTGCTTCTGTACCTGTTTTATCTAATCTTGCAAAGCATCAAGACCTTGCGCTCAACATGTCTGAACTGTCTCCGCTGTTGTCTCGTGTGCAAGCTGCATTGTTAACCTCTTAAATCCTGAAGGGTGCCAATGCTTCACTTCTGAGCCATATGCAAAGCCTCTTTATTTCTGACTGTTGTTGCCAGGCAGAAATGCCTTGACTACTTATTCTTACCCATGAAGCTATGCTTCCACTAATTGTGATTTCTAAAAATCCACGTCAGTGTTCAATAACCAGGGGACATGGAATTAAACTAATTGGTAGAAGGATTAGAGGAGAGTTGAGGAGAACTTCTTTCACCCAGAGGGCGGTGTGGGTCTGGAACTCATTGCCTGAATGGCTGGTAGAGGCAGGAATCCTCATCACATTTAAAAATTACTTGGATATGCACTTGAAGTGCCGTAACCTACAGTGCTACGGACCAAGAGCTGGGAAGTGGGATTGGCTAGATAGCTCTAACCCTCCCTGTAAATGTTTGCAATTCAACGAGTGCCGGTCCTCACGCATAGTTATACATGACCAAAAATGATAAAACATGATGGCCTAGAAATTCAGTAAGGCCCCGCCAGCTCGCTTGCGCCCAGAAGTTACCGCTGGGCGCGGATACACTCGCGCCCGTCGGATATTCAGTTTCCGCTCCCCAACTCGAAGGCGGCTGCTGTTCAAGGGTGTGGCCGCCCCCGCTTGGGGCGCTGAAACTGAATATCGGCACGCGAGGTGCCGCAGCGCCACCCGCTGCGGGGCGGCAGGCTGCGGTACTGCAGGCCTTCCTCCCTCTCTTAAGGGGGAGGTGCCTGCAACAGCGAGATCGCCGCTCGCTTGTGCCGGCAATTGAGCCCGGCACCACGGAGAAGTGCCGGGCTCCCGGAAAACAGCCGGCAATGCCGCGGGGGGGGGCGGTGGAGGAGGCCGGGGAAGGAGGTGCGAGCAGGCGGCCACCGAAAAAGTGGCCGGCCGAACCTCCACCTTAACTCGCCCCACTAAAGCTGCAGGACGGCCCCATCTTCACATCGTTGTTTGCGGCCGCTGCGGAAGAGGCAGCCGCAAATAAATATGGGAGTCGGGCCGGTAGCGGGGCGGAACCGGGGCACTGCGCACACCAATGATGTCATCGGTGTCGGCGCAGCGCTACCGGCTACCGCCGCCATTACCGCAGCGCTGAATATCAGCGCAAACTCCTCTAGTGGCGCAGAAGCCTTCTTTGGGCGGTAACTGGGCGCAAAGCCCACTGAATTGCTGGCCCGATGTCTTCTACTTAAGTAATAAAAATTCAGTGAGTGCACAACAGACGTTCGAAATAGAACAGTGCATTTCAAAATTTATCAGTTTATCAGGATAATCTGATGCATTATATATTCACCTGAATCACTTAATAATATCTGCCATTTGCCTCACACACCTCGCATTCCTACTGACAGGAGTGGACAATACCGACAATGCCACGGGGAATCCAATTCATGGATTAATTGACTTCGACTGCAGCGCAAAACAAGTTAACGGCATTAATTGCTTCCTTTGCCCCCCAGTACTCTCACTGTGACATACCTGTGCAATGTTACAACAAGAGTATGAATACGTGAGAACCGAATTGAACCGAATTAACATTGACCAAGCTGTAAAATTCAACAAGATTCACTGCAGACAAATAATAGCAGTAGTTGCTTCAATCACCGTGTTTAAGAACGTCGCAAAAGCATTCCCTCCATTCATGAACTCTGGCAAATGAGTTCTAAAGGAACACATTAAGCATTTTGAAGGACAATCTGTTAAAATCCTACAATTATTACCCTGAATATAATGTCATTGTGCTGACTTTCTTTAGGAATTTGTTAGTTTTCCAGTTAATTCAGGGGTTTGAGTAATTTTGGTCCATTTCCATTGTGTGCGGCCACTTAGTGGATATTTGGTACATAGCAACTGCAGTAAAGCACAGTAAAGTGCAGTAAAGTGCAGTAAAGCACAATAAAGCACAGTAAAGTGCAGTAAAGTAAACTACTGTATATCACAGACCTGCAGCCACACATGGTCTGGGAAGTTATATTGTTGTCACGCTCCAGCCTTGGACACTATTTGTCTGTAAGTACTTAAGAATGTTATAGATGATTAGTGTACACTATATTTTGCAGAAAATGTTTAGTTTGTAACTTTTCTTTGTAAGCAAACTTACACAGCTAGCCGTGAAGTGCTCGCTCTCTGTCTAGCTGGTTAACTTGTAGCTGTATTTTGATGCACTATGTACAGGGCTAATTTAAAGAGAATGCCTTCCAGTTTGCTAAATGTATATTCACAGTAAGCTGTGTTTCCACGTGTTTGGTGAGTTACATGCCAAATGTACTGTGTTGCTCAGGCGTACCTAAATTTGTGTATGCATATCAGTTATGTGCTTGTATACTAATGTGTTCTTCCACTTCTGTATTGTATTTCAGTTTCACAATAAGAATCTTTCAGTAAAGTTTACAAGAAAAGTCAAGCCTTGTGATTTTTATGGGAAGATATCAAGTTGTTAGCTACGTGTCTAGCTTTGCATAGGAACGCGCTGCAAGGGCAGAATAGTGAAAAGACAACAGCACAGCGGGCTCAAGCACAAGAAGATACCACCCAGCTACGATGAGTCTATGCTCAGGAAGACAATATACCATAGAGGACGTCGACCTGCCAACCGAGAAGCATGAGCCTTTTCGAGCAAATGATGCCAAGTCACTGTCCTCTAAAGCATCTTCTCGATCATCTCGGCGGTCCAGCAGATCGTCATCATCGACAGCTTCTGCAGCCGCCAAAGCACATGCCAAGGCAAAAGCTGCCCAGGCTCAATTGTCCTTCGCTGAAAAAGAAGCTAGTGTGATGAAGCAGAGAGCTGACCTCCACCCTAGTGTGATGAAGCAGAGAGCTGATCTCGACGCTAGTGTGATGAAGCAGAGAGCTGATCTCGACGCCAGTCTCTACACTCTCCAAAGCCAGAGAGCTGCCGCTGCCGCTGAAGCTGAAGCTGCAGCTTATGAAGAAGGTGAGGAGAACGAAGGCGGGGAGCACAGCCATGAACCATATGTTCCAGAACAGCTCCTCAGTCCAGTGCAACGTACAAGTGAGTACGTCCAACAACACTCCAAATTGTTCTTCAAGGAAACATCCAGGTATCTCGACGCAGAACCAGCTGCTCACCACAGTAACAAACAGCCTGTTTTCGGAGACACTGAGCTTAAAAGAGAAGAAACAAGTAAGACTTACCTGCAGAGACCTCCACAGCACTCGGCCAATCCAGCCAAGCAGTCCTCACCCGAGCCACAAGGTGCACAAGACCTCGCTAGGTCCCTCATCTCCCGAGAATTGTTAAGTTCAGGTCTTCTAGAATTTGATGACCGTCCTGAAAATTATTGGTCATGGAAAGCGTCCTTCCTGAGTACCACAAAGGACTTGAATCTGTCAGCCAGAGAAGAACTAGATTTGATGACAAAGTGGCTCGGAGCTGAGTCGTCAGAACAGGCGAGGAGAATTCGCTCAGCGCACGTCCACAATCCCACAGCAGGCTTCAACCTGGTTTGGCAATGTCTCGAAGACTGTTATGGGACACCAGAAGGCATTGAACACGCACTGCTTAAGAAGATGGAGGACTTTCCAAAGGTAACCAACAAAGATAATGTCGAGCTTCGAGAACTGGGTGACCTTCTCCTCGAATTGAAGTGTGCTAAGGGAGAAGGTTACCTGACAGGCCTCTCGTATTTGGATACAGCTCGTGGGGTAAACCCAACAGTGGAAAAGCTCCCCTACAACCTTCAAGAGAAGTAGATAGATAAGGGATCCAAGTACAAGGAGGACTACGGAATAGCATTTTCTCCCTTCTGTCTCTTCTCCAGGTTCGTCCAACAACAGGCAAAGGTGAGGAATGATCCAAGTTTCACTTTCTCCACCTCCAGCAGTCACGCTCCTTCGAGAACAGAGAAACCCACAAGGTACAGCAACAAAGCCTCTGTGAGCGTGCACAAAACAGATGTTCCAGCCGAACCCTCAGTCAACCAATCCAGTTCTGCTGGGAATAAAGTGTATCACCCAGATCGTCAGTGTCCAATACACAAGAAGCCCCACCCACTCAAAAAGTGTCGAAGCTTTAGAGGCAAGCCTATTGATGAGCGCAAATCATACCTGAAACAGAATCGCATCTGTTTCAGGTGTTGTGGGTCGATTTTGCACATGGCAAAAGACTGCAAGATGACAATCAAGTGCTTCGAGTGCAACAGTGAAAAACACATCACAGCCCTGCATCCAGGTCCTCCTCCTTCGACCACCGAGAGTGCTGCGGTTGACAAAGAGGATAGCGGGGAGCAAAGCAAAAGCGCATCTTCTTCAGTCACCTCCAAGTTTACAGAGGTTTGTGGAAATGCAAGCAGCCCACGCTCATGCTCCAAAATCTGCTTGGTTAAAGCATATCCTGCAGGGAGAAAGGAGAAGGCAATCTAGATGTATGCAGTGCTTGATGAGCAAAGTAACAAGTCTCTAGCGAAGACAGAATTCATCAATCTCTTTGAAGTCAAGGCCAGCGCAGCTCTGTACACGCTAAAAACCTGTTCAGGGACAACAGAGACTATGGGTAGGAGAGTTGGCAACTTCATGATCGAATCCATGGATGGGAAACTGCAGCTTCCCCTCCCCACCTTAATTGAGTGTGACATGATGCCAGATGATAGGACGGAATTTCCCTCCCCAGAGGTCGCACGCCATCAGCACCACCTACAGCCAGTTACCAACAAGATTCCAGCTGTGGACCCGGACGCTCCAATCCTCCTGCTCTTGGGAAGAGACATCTTACAGATGCACAAGGTGCGTGAGCAAATCAACGGGCCCCACAATGCTCCTTATGCGCAGTGGCTTGACCTGGGATGGGTCCTCGTGGGTGGGGTTTGCCTGGGAACAGTCCACAAACCAGCGGGTGTCAACGTCTATAAAGCAAAAGAGTTGCACAATGGTCGCACATCCTTTCTCAGCCCATGCCCAAACAGGATCCAGGTAAAGGAAGACTATGATGGCATGACGCAACATCATAGGTCAACCTCCTCTGCCTGTGAGGAAGAGGCAGGCCTCAGTGTGAGCACAGACAGCCTAGGATGCTCAGTGTTTGAAAGGTCCAAGGATGATGACAAGCCAGCACTACCCATGGACGACAACGTTTTCCTAACCATCAATGCCCTGAGGAGGTTTTTCTCAATCCGTGGTCCAGCCAAATTTCTCCGCTCTGACAAAGGGACTAACTTCGTGGGTGCCTGTAAGGAGTTGGACATCCACACGGACGATGCAGTGGTAAGAAGTTACCTCCAAATGAAAGGATGCACGCGGGTGTTTAACACTCCGCATTCATCCCACATGGGTGGTTCATGGGAGAGGCTCATCGGTTTTGCCAGGCGTATTCTGGATGCTATGCTGCTTCGGACGGGACCCACTCATCTCACACACGATGTCTTGAGCACACTCATGGCTGAAGTCATGGCGATCATGAATGCAAGACCCCTGGTGCCGGTGTCCACCGACCCAGACATGCCTGCAGTCCTCACACCAGCGATGCTCCTGACTCAAAAGATGAGTGCTATTTCAGCCCCCTCTGGAAACTTCGACATGGCTGAGCTGCATAAAGCAGTGGAAGCAAGTCCAGTGTCTTGCAGACAATTTTGGGAAGAGATGGAGAGGAGAGTATTTGTCCACCCTACAGAGCCATAGGAAATGGACAGAAGACACGCCAAATGTCACAGTGGGAGATGTTGTCTTGCTGAAAGACAGCCAAGCACACAGAAATGAATGGCCAGTGGGACTGGTTTTAAAAACTCTGCCGAGCAGGGACAAAAGAGTCCGCAAGGTGGAGGTGAAGATTGTCAAGGAGGGTACTGTCAAAGTGTTTCTGAGGCCAGTCTCAGAGATCGTAATCCTCCTTTCTGAAGAAACCTAGAGAAAGGATTCTGAGTATGTTTGCAGCCAAAGGGCGTTTTCTTTAGGTTTATTTTGTATCTGTAGTGGTTCAATGGAATTTTACCAAGCGGGGAGTGTGCTGCCTTTCTTTAGGAATGTATGTTAGTTTTCCAGTTAATTCAGGGGTTTGAGTAATTTGGCTCGATTTGCATTGTGTGCCGCCAACTAGTGGACATTTGGTACCTAGCAACTGCAGTAAAGCACAGTAAAGTGTAGTAAAGCGCTGTAAAGTGCAGTAAAGCAAAGTAAAGTGCAGTAAGGCATAGTAAAGTGCAGTAAAGTAAACTACTGAATATCACAGACCTGCAGCCACACATGGTCTGGGAAGCTATATTGTTGTCACGCTCGAGCCTTGGACACTATTTGTCTGTAAGTACTTGAGAATGTTATAGATGATTAGTGTACACTATATTTTGCAGAAAATGTTTAGTTTGTAACTTTTCTTTGTGAGCAAACTTACACAACTAGCCGTGAAGTGCTCGCTCTCTGTCTAGCTGGTTAACTTGTAGCTGTATTTTGATGCACTATGTACAGGGCTAATTTAAAGAGAATGCCTTCCAGTTTGCTAAATGTATATTCACAGTAAGCTGTGTTTCCACGTGTTTGGTGAGTTACATGCCAAATGTACTGTGTTGCTCAGGCATACCTAAATTTGTGTATGCATATCAGTTATGTGCTTGTATACTAATGTGTTCTTCCACTTCTGTATTGTATTTCAGTTTCACAATAAGAATCTTTCAGTAAAGTTTACAAGAAAAGTCAAGCCTTGTGATTTTTATGGGAAGATATCAAGTTGTTAGCTACCTGTCTAGCTTTGCATAGGAACGCGCTGCAAGGGCAGAATAGTGAAAAGACAACAGCACAGCGGGCTCAAGCACAAGAAGATACCACCCAGCTACCATGAGTCTATGCTCAGGAAGACAATATACCATAGAGGACGTCGACCTGCCAACCGAGAAGCATGAGCCTTTTCGAGCAAATGATGCCAAGTCACTGTCCTCTAAAGCATCTTCTAGATCATCTCGGCGGTCCAGCAGACCATCATCATCGACAGCTCCTGCAGCCGCCAAAGCACATGCCAAGGCAAAAGCTGCCCAGGCTCAATTGTCCTTCGCTGAAAAAGAAGCTAGTGTGATGAAGCAGAGAGCTGACCTCCACGCTAGTGTGATGAAGCAGAGAGCTGATCTCGACGCTAGTGTGATGAAGCAGAGAGCTGATCTCGACGCCAGTCTCTACATTCTCCAAAGCCAGAGAGCTGCCGCTGCCGCTGAAGCTGAAGCTGCAGCTTATGAAGAAGGTGAGGAGAACGAAGGCGGGTAGCACAGCCATGAACCATATATTCCAGAACAGCCCCTCAGTCCAGTGCAACGTACAAGTGAGTACGTCCAACAACACTCCAAATTGTTCTTCAAGGAAACATCCAGGTATCTCGACGCAGAACCAGCTGCTCACCACAGTAACAAACAGCCTGTTTTCGGAGACACTGAGCTTAAAAGAGAAGAAACAAGTAAGACTTACCTGCAGTGACCTCCACAGCACTCGGCCAATCCAGCCAAGCAGTCCTCACCCGAGCCACAAGATGCACAAGACCTCGCTAGGTACCTAATCCGCCGAGAATTGTTAAGTTCAGGTCTTCTAGAATTTGATGACCGTCCTGAAAATTATTGGTCATGGAAAGCGTCCTTCCTGAATACCACAAAGGACTTGAATCTGTCAGCCAGAGAAGAACTAGATTTGATGACAAAGTGGCTCGGAGCTGAGTCGTCAGAACAGGCGAGGACAATTCGCTCAGCGCACGTCCGCAATCCCACAGCATGCCTCAACCTGGTTTGGCAATGTCTCGAAGACTGTTATGGGACACCAGGAGTCATTGAACATGCACTGCTTAAGAAGATGGAGGACTTTCCGAAGCTAACCAACAAAGATAATGTCGAGCTTCGAGAACTGGGTGACCTTCTCCTCGAACTGGAGTGTGCTAAGTGAGAAGATTACCTGACAGGCCTCTCGTATTTGGATACAGCTCATGGGGTAAACCCAATAGTGGAAAAGCTCCCCTACAACCTTCAAGAGAGATGGATAGATAAGGGATCCAAGTACAAGGAGGACTACGGAATAGCATTTTCTCCCTTCTGTCTCTTCTCCAGGTTCATCCAACAACAGGCAAAGTTGAGGAATGAACCAAGTTTCACTTTCTCCACCTCCAGCAGTCACGCTCCTTCAAGAACAGAGAAACCCACAAGGTACAGCAACAAAGCCTCGGTGAGCATGCACGAAACAGATGTTCCAGCCGAACCCTCATTCAACCAATCCAGTTCTGCTGGGAATAAAGTGGATGACCCAGATCGTCAGTGTTCAATACACAAGAAGCCCCACCCACTCAAAAAGTCTCGAAGCTTTAGAGGCAAGCCTATTGATGAGCGCAAATCATACCTGAAACAGAATCGCATCTGCTTCAGGTGTTGTGGGTCAACTATGCACATGGCAAAAGACTGCAAGGCGACAATCAAGTGCTTCGAGTGCAACAGTGAAAAACACTTCGTAGCCCTGCATCCAGGTCCTCCTCCTTCGACCACTGAGAGTGCTGCGGTTGACAAAGCGGATAGCGGGGAGCAAAGCGAAAGCGAATCTTCTTCAGTCACTTCCAAGTTTACAGAGGTTTGTGGAAATGCAAGCAGCCCACGCTCATGCTCCAAAATCTGCTTGGTTAAAGCATATCCTGCAGGGAGAAAGGAGAAGGCAATCAAGATGTATGCAGTGCTTGATGAGCAAAGTAACAAGTCTCTAGCGAAGACAGAATTCTTCAATCTCTTTGAAGTCAAGGCCAGCGCAGCTCCGTACACGCTAAAAACCTGTTCAGGGACAACAGAGACTACGGGTAGGAGAGTTGGCAACTTCATGATCGAGTCCATGGATGGGAAACTACAGCTTCCCCTCCCCACCTTAATTGAGTGTGACATGATGCCAGATGATAGGACGGAAATCCCCTCCCCAGAGGTCGCACGCCATCAGCCCCACCTACCGCCAGTTGCCAACAAGATTCCAGCTGTGGACCCGGACGCTCCAATCCTCCTGCTCTTGGGAAGAGACATCTTATGGATGCACAAGGTGCATGAGCAAATCAACGGGCCCCACAATGCTCCTTATGCGCAGCGGCTTGACCTGGGATGGGTCCTCCTTGGTGGAGTTTGCCTGGGAACAGTCCACAAACCAGCGGATGTCAACTTCTATAATGCAAAAGAGTTGCACAATGGTCGCACATCCTGTCTCAGCCCTTGCCCAAACAGGATCCAGGTAAAGGAAGACGACGATGGCATGACACAGCATCATAGGTCAACCTCCTCTGCCTGTGAGGGAGAGGCAGGCCTCAGTGTAAGCACAGACAGCCTAGGATGCTCAGTGTTTGAAAGGTCCAAGGATGCTGACAAGCCAGCACTATCCATGGACGACAAAGTTTTCCTAACGATCAAAGCCCTGAGGAGGCTTTTCTCAATCCGTGGTCCAGCCAATCTTCTCTGCTCCGACAAAGGGACTAACCTTGTGGGTGCCTGTAAGGAGTTGGACATCCACACGGACGATGCAGCGGTAAGAAGCTACCTCCAAAAGAATGGATGCACGTGGGTGTTTAACCCCCCGCATTCATCCCACATGGGTGGTGCATGGGAGAGGCTCATCGGTGTTGCCAGGCATATTCTGGATGCTATGCTGCTTCGGACGGGACCCACTCATCTCACAAACGACGTCTTGAGCACATTCATGGCTGAAGTCATGGCGATCATGAATGCAAGACCCCTGGTGCCGGTGTCCACCGACCCAGACATGCCTGCAGTCCTCACCCCAGCGATGCTCCTGACTCAAAAGATGAGTGCTATTTCAGCCCCCTCTGGAAACTTCGACATAGCTGAGCTGCATAAAGCAGTGGAAGCAAGTCCAGTGTCCTGCAGACAATTTTGGGAAGAGATGGAGAGGAGATTATTTGTCCACCCTACAGAGCCATAGGAAATGGACAGAAGACAAGCCAAATGTCAAAGTGGGAGATGTTGTCTTGCTGAAAGACAGCCAAGCACACAGAAATGAATGGCCAGTGGGACTGGTTGTCAAAACTCTGCCGAGCAGGGACAAGAGGGTCCGCAAGGTGGAGGTGAAGATTGTCAAGGAGGGTACTGTCAAAGTGTTTCTGAGGCCAGTCTCAGAGATCGTAGTCCTCCTTTCTGAAGAAACCTAGAGAAAGGATTCTGAGTATGTTTGCAGCCAAAGGACGTTTTCTTTAGGTTTATTTTGTATCTGTAGTGGTACAATGGAATTGTACCAAGCGGGGAGTGTGCTGCCTTTCTTTAGGAATGTATGTTAGTTTTCCAGTTAATTCAGGAGTTTGAGCAATTTGGCTCGATTTCCATTGTGTGCCGCCAACTAGTGGATATTTGGTATATAGCAACTGCAGTAAAGCACAGTAAAGTGCAGTAAAGCACAGTAAAGTACAGTAAGGCACAGTAAAGTGCACTAAAGTACACTACTGTATATCACAGACCTGCAGCCACACATGGTCTGGGAAGCTATATTTTTGTCATGCTCGAGCCTTGGACACTATTTGTCTGTAAATACTTGAGAATGTTATAGATGATTAGTGTACACTATATTTTGCAGAAAATGTTTAGTTGGTAACTTTTCTTTGTAAGCAAACTTACACAGCTTGCCGTGAAGTGCTCACTCTCTGTCTAGCTGTTTAACTTGTAGCTGTATTTTGATGCACTATGTACAGGGTTAATTTAAAGAGAATGCCTTCCAATTTGCTGAATGTATATTCACAGTAAGCTGTGTTTCCACGTGTTTGGTGAGTTACATGCCAAATGTACTGTGTTGCTCAGGCGTACCTAAATTGGTGTATGCATATCAGTTATGTGCTTGTATACTAATGTGTGCTTCCACTTCTGTATTGTATTTCAGTTTCACAATAAGAATATTGCAGTAAAGTTTACAAGGAAAGTCAAGCCTTGTGATTTAGATGGGAAGATATCAAGTTGTTAGCTACCTGTCTAACTCTGCATAGGAACGCGCTGCAAGGGCAGAATAGTCATTACTGTATTTTTGTTGTTGCAGTAGAGGAACTGCCAGCGGGTGTGAACAATGTCTTTGTGTAAATAGTAAAGCGAGGGTTCACATTCAATTTCAGTTGAATTTGGAAGCGTTAATGACTAAATTAAGACTTGCACACAATGAACTATCAATGCTCGTTGCTTCTTCCACAGATCAATATCTCACGGTGCCGTTAGTCCGACTCTGCCTCAGTGCCTTCGTGTTCATCATGATGGTGATATTCATTGTTGAGCATTTCGTGAATGTTAACCCACCTAAAGGTAAGGCATTAAATAGAATTGCAAATGTTAGATTACTCTAATATGTTTTGTTATTCTGTAGAATTACCTGGAGAGGGCATTCCTACAACGTTATACCTAATACAGAGCCTACCAGATAACACCACATATCCAGTCACGTAGTATTACACAGTATTTACAGCACTGAATCAGGTCAGTCCGCCCAACAGGTCCATGCCGGTGTTTATGCTCCGCACGAACCTCATCCCACACTTCTTCATCAACCCCATCAGCATATCCTTCTATACCTTTCTCCCTCATGCGTTTATCTATGGTCTCTGTAAATGCAATTATGCTGCTGGTCTCAATAACTACTTGCGCTTGCGAGTTTCACATTTTAACCACTGTCTTGATTAAGAAGTTTCTCCTGAATTGCTTATTGGATTTATCAGTGACTATCTTATATCCATGCCCATAGTTCTGGTCTCATCCGTAAGTGCAAACATTTTCTCTACAGCTAAACTATCAACACCTTCCATAATGTCAAAGCCCTCTATCAGGTCAACCTCTTGTGTTCTCCCTTCTCGAAAAAAGACCGTTGCCCGCTCAATCATTCCTGATAGTTAAAACACTCCTGTTCTGATATAATTCTAGTAATTCATTTTTACCTGCTCTGTGCCTCTATATCCTTTTTATAATATGGAGAGCAGAACTGTTCACAGTATTCTAAGTGTGGTCTAACCCAGGTTCAACACAATATTAGCAAAACATCTCAACCCTCAGTCTTTCTTATCCAGAGAAAAGAGACAATGGCTGTTCAATAATTCCTGATAGGTATAACCTCTCAATTCTGGTATGATTCTAGTAAATATCTTTTGCAGCTTCTCCATACCTCTATATGCATTTTATAATATGGAGACCGGAACTGTTCACAGAATTCCAAGTGTACTCTAACCATGGTGCAATACAATGTTAACATAGAAACATAGAAGATAGGAGCAGGAGTAGGCCATTCGGCCCCTCGAGCCTGCTCCACCATTCAATGAGATCATGGCTGATCATTCAAATTCAGTACCCTGTCACTGCTTTCTCCCCATATCCCTAGATCCCTTTAGCCTTAAGAAATATATCCAACTCCTTCTTGAATACATTTAATGAATTGCCCTCAAATGCCTTCTGTGGTAGAGAATTCCGCAGGTTCACCACTCTCTGGGTGAAGAAATTCCTCCTCATCTCTGTCCTAAATGGCTTACCCCTTATCCTTAGACTGTGACCTCTGGTTCTGGACTCCCCGACCATCGGGAACATCCTTCCTGCATCTAGTCTGTTAGAATTTTCTACGTTTCAATGAGATACCCTCTCATTCTTCTAAACTCCAGTGAGTACAAGCCCAATCGACCCAATCTCTCCTCATACATCATTCCTGCCATCCTAGGCGTCAGCCTGGTGAATCTTCGCTGCACTCCCTCTGATGTAAGAAAAAGGAGTGTCACACATCAAGTAACTTTAAAGTAAGCTTTAAACAACTTATAATCACACTATATACAAGAGAGGTCTTCACCATGCCTCTAGTAGAAGCCCCTTACAATA
Organism: Somniosus microcephalus; assembly: GCF_052327205.1. Taxonomy (NCBI): domain Eukaryota; kingdom Metazoa; phylum Chordata; class Chondrichthyes; order Squaliformes; family Somniosidae; genus Somniosus; species Somniosus microcephalus. The sequence continues at coordinate 33,898,037 of NW_028225187.1, forward strand.
CTGAGCAGTTCAGTATTTATACCAGTCCAACAGGAAGTGACGTATGACAGGAAGTGATGTTTGTACAAAGTTCACAGTTCATAGTTCACAGTTCACAGGAAGTGATGCACATAACTTTCCGGAAGTTATTATTATTATCACATTCTTCCCTCCTGCAGGATTTGAAGGCTGTGGTCTTCCTTTTGTTCCACAGCCGCCGAACGAGGAAGAGTCGCACCTGTTTGAGTTCCCGTCGTAGAGAGTCACTGGTCCGCTTACATGCGGTTGGCCATTGGTTAGAGTCTGTGTGGCCTGGATTACCCTGCGAAGGGTCGAGGAGATCATGGCTTCGTATACGAGCCCCATAGGTTCCAAGTCGGTCTGCCTCTGTTCAGAGGGAGGTGCAGAGCTGGTCTGTGGCGGATCAGTACTTTCGTGCGCGGTACTGGGAGGGTCGCAACTTTGAGTGCGGGGTTCTACCGGCACCAAGCTAGTTGGTGTCCGATCAGGATCCTGGAGAGGGGTACCCGATAGATTCCAAGAGTTTCCTGGTAAAATATGATCCCCCGATGTCCCACTAGGTCCTGGTGGGCAGGGAGCCAGATCCCGTAATGATACGGTAGATTCTCGGCCATTGGGATATCGTATGTTTGCATAGGTGGGGTTGGCATCGGTTAGTTCAACCTCGTCTATGAGGGGGTCATTTTTAGAAGTCCGAACGTATCTTCGGACTAGTACCGGTCCAGGAGTAGTTAGCCATTATGGGAGTGATGTCCCATGAGATGAGCAACGCTGGAATCCAAAGAACCGCTCATGAGGTGTAGTATTTGTGGATGTAGAAAGAAGGGACCATATAGAGTGCAATGCATCCGGAAGCACTGCTTCCCATTGCTGGTCTGGTAGGCCCCAAGATCTTAAAGCAAGATGTATGGAATTCCAGATGATACCGTTATACCTCTCTACCTGCCCGTTTCCGATGGGATGGTAAGGCGTTGTTTTGCTTGTAGCAATTCCCCGTTCTGAGAGGTAGTCCTTGAGTTCCCTTGACATAAAGGATGGACCCTGATCTGAGTGAATATAAGCCGGCATGCCACAGAGAGAAAATACCTGCTCAAGGCAGCAGATTACTGTAGACGCCAGCCTATTGGAGCAGGGGAAGGCAAACGGAAAATGTGAATATTCATCAATCATGGTGAGCAAATATGTGTTGAGGAGGGCACTGGGCCCTTAAAATCGATGCTAAGTCGTTGAATCGGTTGGGTTGCATGTATGAGTATACCATCTGAGGGGTGGAAGAACTGAGGTTTTAATTCCGCACAAAGCCGGCATTCACGGCATCTCCAGTAGAAAAAGGGAGATTCCGTGATCGTACGAAATGTAGCATGCGCGTAACACCAGGATGACACAATCCATTATGGACATCTATGAGAGTAGAGGATGACATAGTGGAGCAGAATGCCCGTGTGAGTGTGTCCGGGGCCACAATCTCCTTGCCAGGTCGATAGTGAATGGTATAACCAAAAGAGGCCAGTTCCATCCTCCAAAGTTGTATTTTATTATTCTTAATTTTGGTTCGTTTTCGATTATCGAGCATAAAGGCGACTGATCACTGGTCCGTGATTAATGTAAAGTGCTGGAGAGCTAGAAAATGGTTCCACTTCCGTACTGCCTCTATGATGGCTGTGGCTTCCTTCTCAACCGGAGGATAATGTAGCTCGGCACCTTGTAAGGTCCTGGACATAAATGCTACAGGACGACCTTCCTGATTTAGAGTAGCCGAGATCGCCACCTCCGAGGCATCACATTCGACTATGAAAGGGAGATTCTCATCGATGGAGTGAAGAGCCGCTTTCTCCAACTGTTTTTTGAGAAGGTTCCAATGGAAAAGATCTAGCATGCAGCAAGGGTTGGATTTTGTCTGAAAAATGAGGAATCCATTTAGCGTAGTATGCAAACAGACCGAGAGCCCGACGTAAAGAAGCCGGATTGTTAGGTGACGGGAGCTCTTGGAGCGGGCGAAGTCTTTCTGGGTCTGGCTAAATGATACCATTGCCTACGCAGTAGCCAAGGATGTTGATGGTCGGTTGCGACTCAATAGATTTAGATTCATTCAAGGTTAAGTTACGGAGATGGAGGGCATCCCGAAATTTTTGGAGGTTGGCGTCGTGTTCCTGTTGATCGTGACCTGCAATAGTAATGTTATCAAGATAGGGAAAAGTGTCCCTTAGGTTTTCCTGTTTAACCAGGCCATCCATTGCCCGTTGGAAGACAGCCACTCCATTAGTAAACCCGAATGGGAGGCGACGAAATTGGTACAGCCGTCCATTAGCCTCAAAGGCCGTGTACTGCTTATCTGAGACCTTCAAGGGTACCTGATGATAGGCACTTTTTAAATCGTAAGTTGAGAACACTTTGTATTCGGCCAGTTTATTAACCATATCATCAATGCGTGGCAATGGGTAGGCGTCCAAGTCGGTATATTGATTGATGGTTTGCGAATAATGAATGCATAGTCGTTGTTTGTGAGGTTTTAGAGGGTTCTTGACAATGACGACTTGAGCCCGCCAGGGCGACGAAGATTATTCGAAGATATCCTCTGCTAGAAGTCAAGAGATTTCAGCCTCAATAAAAGATTGGTCTTCCTGATTAAAGCGCCGCAATTTCGTTATTATTGGTTTGCATCGAGGCGGAATACTGGCAAATAATGAGGGTTCATCAAGTGAAGCTGCTGATAATGCACAAAACGGTAATTTAGACGGTATATTAGAAATAGTAAGTCCAGGTTTGGATCCGCCGAACTCAATGGTGAGTTTCTTATGCTGTTTTTGGAAATCCAGCCCTAAGAGGAGATCACTACAGAAGTCCTTGAGCACCGAAACTCGGGTGGAGGGATACATGCGACCATGAAGTGTCATATCAACAATACAAAAGCCGGAGATTCTGGTATTAAGTGATGACTGAGCCATCGCAATTGCCTGGTCCGATGGGAAGACATGTAGTTTCAATTTCGCAACAATCTGTTCTTTAATGAAACTATCAGTACTTCCTTAGTCAATTAAGGCATCTAAGGTATGCCCTTTAATTGAAACTTTTGTAACTGCATGAAACAGGTTCTGTGGGCAAGCAGCTGTAATTGGTGTCACTGCACAGAGAGTGGCTGAAACTCTCGGTGTGCTTCTTCGGGAGAGAGCTCGAGAGGAAGCTTGATAGGTCCTAGCTGGAGCATCTTGATAGGCCCTAATTGGAGCAGTTCGGTAGGCCTTAGCTGGATAGGCCCTCGTAGAGGCTGTTGATTGGCAAACTTTAGCAAAGTGTCCTTTTTTTCCGCAATGACTGCAGATTGCATTGCGAGCAGGGCAGAATTTCCTAGGGTGAAAAGCATCTCCACAAAAGAAGCATTCCTTCCTAGGTTGCCAAGAGGCTGCTAAAGTGGGGTCATCCTCGTCTTCTTCATCAGAATTATCAGGATTAGATTCCTCCATGATAGGGTTCACCTGAGACCACTTGAATTGTCTGGTTGCAGTTACAGCAGCAGATCGAGATCTGGGCAGCTGATAGAGGTCTGCATTTCTCTTTGCCAAATCCAGAGAACAAGCTAGGTCAAAAGCTTTTTGTAGCTCAAGTGTTTTACTTTCTAGTAGATGCTGGCGTATAAATGGAGAGGCAATCCCGCAGATGAAAGCATCACAAATCATTTCTTCGCGGTACAGCTCAGCTGAGGCTGTCTGAAAGTTACAATCTATGCTGAGCCTGCGAAGTTCTTGAAGGAATTCGTTAATCGATTCCCCTGGCCCTTGTCGGGCTGTGGCCAGTTGATGTCTAGCATAGACCTCATTTGGAGTCTTGGCATACAGTTTTTTAAGTGCCCGAATCGCCTCATTGTAATTATCCCATTCATCAACATATTCAAACACTGTTGGGGTCACATAGTTGATAATCATCCTCAGTTTAGTAGGAGCAGTCGCTTTACATTCATCGAGAAAATTCTCAAAAGTACGGTACCAATGCTTCCATACCCTGCCAGCTGCTGGTGTGTTTGGGTCCAAGTCCAGACGAGTAGGTTTAAGGAGGTTTTCCATGATGGGTGGTTCCCTGGATCCTTAACTCCGAGTTTGTCCGAAGGTCCAGTATTTGTGAGTGTAAAATACTGAGTTGCTTAAATTGATGTAAGAAAAAGGAGTCTCACACATCAAGTAACTTTAAAGTAAGCTTTAATCAACTTATAATCACACTATATACAAGCGAGGTCTTCACCATGCCTCTGGTAGAAGCTCCTTACAATACTGAGCAGTTCAGTATTTATACCAGTCCAACAGGAATTGACGTATGACAGGAAGTGATGTATGTACAAAGTTCACAGTTCATAGTTCACAGTTCACAGTTCACAGGAAGTGATGCACATAACTTTCCGGAAGTTATTATTATTATCACACCCTCCATGGCAAGAACATCCTTCCTCGGATAAGGCGACCAGAACTGCATGCAATACTCAAGATCTTCCCTGATTTTCAATTCTATCCTTGTAGAAATTAACCAAAATGGTCTATTTGCATTTTATGGGCATATTCACCTGCTTCGCTACTTTTAGTGATTTGTATACGAGTACACCCAGATTCCACTGCTCCTCTATCCCATTTAGGCACTTATTTTCAAAGGAGTATGTAGCCTATTAATGCATCCTACCTAAGCGTGCCACCTTACACTTCTTTGTACATGTATAGAACGTTATTTGCCAATTACACGCACAATCTGCGGGATTATTAATATCTTCCTGCATATCTTGTGGGCCTCCTCTGTTTTAATTACAATACCCAATGTGGTGTTACCCGTAAATTTTGTCATTATACTTCTCTAGAGGGACAGGTGGGCAGGGACCTGATAGAGAGTGATCTGGCAGTGTCCCTGACCCCAGATGTCCCACTCAGCAATGTTACAGGAGTTCGACAAGTTAGGGATACAACTTGCATCAATCATCCTCAATTCTACTAAGTCAATCCAATATCATTATCTGTTTGTTTTTTTATACAGGAAAAGAAAAATTGGACGAAACGTGTTCTCCAGACCGCCACAACAGACAGAACATGGTCATTATGTCCTTGGATTGAATTTCTGTTTCAGGGGTGTTTTTTTAAACCTTTGCAGAAGAGATTGCTTGCCTGCGGAGCAGATATTTTGCTACTATATTTCCTTTAAAGGACAGCTATGTCTGTTTTGATGCTATTCCCTCTCTAATATATAGGTTAAAGTGACAAATCAGCACTGAACACTTTACACTTATTTTAGCAGAATATGTAGCAGAATTAGGAAGAACAGGACAATTTCTGTGAAGTAGACATTGAGCTGTGTGAAGCGCCTTGTTGGGATAGATGAGCTGAGCCAGAGGACCCAGCGATTCCTCTTGATTAACGTGGCTATTGAGATCTGCGAAGATCAGATAAAACCTTCCTTGGATGTTCCCACAGAGGAGGAATCAATTGCTCAAGAAACAGAAGTAGGACAGGAACAGGCACATAAACTTTTACAGGCTAGGGAATAGTCCAGCAGACTGCAAGCCCAAATTACATCCAGCTATGTATAAATACGCCATATTGTCAATGAAAGTAGTGCAACTGTTAACCAAAGTGTCCTGGAAATGTGTCCAGGGCCCCAAACACCCCTTCCAGGTGAAACAGCGATCTACTTGTACTTCTTGCAATCTAGTATACTGTATTTGCTGCTCACGATGTGATCTCCTTTACATTGGGGAGACCAAACACAGATTGGGTGACCGCTTTGCAGAACCCCACTGTTCAGTCCGCAAGGGGGACCCCGAGCTTCCGGTCGCCTGTCATTTTAATTCACTGCCCCAGTCCCACTCGGATCTCACCGTCCTCGGCCTCTTGCATTGTCCCACCGAAGCAAACCGTAAACTCGAGGAACAGCACCTCATCCTCCGATTAGGCACTTTACAGCGTTCTGGACTCAATATCGAGTTCAACAATTTCAGGTCATAACCTCGGCCCCTATTACATTTTTACTTATATTTCTTATTCACACCTTTGTTTTGGCCTTTCCCCCCTCCCCTTAATTTATTTTTTCCTCTCTCCCACATGGCAGCTGTCTCCCATTCTGCCAGCGCATTTCACACCTAATCTAGAGCCGTCTTTTGTCTCCACTAGTCCTATCACCATCTCGTCTCGTTTTGAATAACTCTTAATGTCTCTTCACTTCTCTTTTGTTCTCTCCCAGCCTGGCCTCTTAATCTATTTCATTTCCTGTGCTTCTTTAGTCTTGACAAAGGGTTTTGACCCAAAACGTTGAGTCTATTCTCTCTCCACGGATGTTGCCTGGCCTGCTGAGGTTTTCCAGCATTTTCTGTTGTTATTTCGGATTTCCAGCATCTGCAGTATTTTGCTATAGTCCAAGAAATGTGATGGGCAGATAATAGAAATAATGGAAGCAAATCTTAAAGAGAATCAAGAGAATGAACGTCTACTGAACAAGAATTGGCAATATCTCTGATACAAATGGAACAAGATAGGCTGAAATGTTGAACGCAAATGCTTATTTGAAGGGGAAGGTTAATAAAATTGATAGGAAAGGATCATTAGTGGAAGGCAATGAGTCACGGGTGATATTCACAGGAACTGTACAGTTAATGATGTGGAAACAAATGACACAGCATCAGCCCAGCTCCAACCTCTTTGGCTTCGGATCTTATCACAATGAATCGTTATTTGTTACTATCAAAGAACCTGATCAAAGTCAGACTTGGAAAGTAAAGGAAGGAACACTCTGACACCACGAAGATGGGTCATTGTTGTCTTTGTATTCTGAGTTCTGAGGGATCCACAGCAAGAATGTAAATTCTGTTGGTGAAGTTAGAAGAAAGTGCACACAGGAATGTGGGAATGGCCTTAAAGTCCTTTGAACGGATGGTGTATGAGTTAGGAACAACCTAGTCGTCGCAGCCACCACAGTGTCAGGTGTGGCTCAGCTGGTAGCACACTCGCCTCTGGGTCAGAAGGTTGTGGGTTCAAGTCTCACTTCGAAGAACAGCTGGGCAGTTTTTCCCAGTGTCCTGGCCAATATTTATCTTTCAATTCATATCACAAATAAACATTATCTGGTCATTATCACGTTACCGTTTGTGGGACCTTGCTGGGTGCAAATTGGCTAACACGTTTCAAACATTACAACTGTGGCTACACTCCAAAAGTACTTCATTGGCTTTAAAGTGCATTGAGACGTCGGGTGGTCGTGAAAGGCGCTATATAAATGCAAGTCTTTCTTTCAGACTGATTGTTGTGGATGAGCAATACAAATGAATTAAGGGCACATTCTTCAGCCACAAGCAAAATGTGAAGCCTAGGAAGATTGGAGTGTACTTGGACTATGAGGTCGGACTGGTGCTTACGATATGCCTCATCTCCGCCAATTCATTGATTCGTTTTCTGAGAAAATCTACCGTAACTCCACTCTTGTAGTGAACAACAATCTCAGAACTGCTGAAAATCTGCAGGATTAAGGTTCAATTGGCTGCTTTCATTTCTTGCATCTGCCTTTCAGCTCCTCATTCCTGGCTCATCCCAGGAACAATTCATGTTGTTATGCACTTTGTAATTAGAGTTTAACTAATATGTCTTCAAGCGGTTGAACTCAATAGTTTGCACGATTGTATTGATACTGGCCTGAGCTTATTATTCTGATCCACAATAACCTCAGAGTTGCGCTGAAGTTTCAGCCTGGGTTCATTGCTAGAACTCTGGCTCACACAGTTGTGCACATAATGTAGCCTGGCACTGGAGGGATGCACTTTGTGAGTTGCTGTCTTCCAGATGAGAGGTGAACCAAAGTCCTGTTCACTCCCTCACAAGGAGGTAACAGATCTCACTGCACTAGTTAAAGAAGCGCAGGGCATTTCTCCCCAGCTGTTCTGGTGACATTGATCAGTTAACACACATCCCTCAAACAGATCATCGAATCATTTATCTCATTGCTCTTTATGGGACCTTGCTGTGAGGAAATTGGCAGCCACGTTTCCCCATGGTACGACGGTGATCACATTTTATAATCATTTTAATTGGCAGTAATCAGTCATTCTGTGGGCCCGTGACAGTTGCTAAATAAATTGAATTTATTGTGAATTGTTTCTATGGATGGAAATTTGAACGTGAATTCATATATATAATCTCAGCTGTGTGCCATGTCTCAAAATTTCACAAATAAATTAACTTTGATTTAGAGTAAATTCTGTATCAGGTTTATTGTTTCTAAGTTAAGATGTGCATAATTTCTGGATTAGGAAAGAAAGGGAGGCTTGTGGCAGATACAAAGGACTAAAAACAGTGGAAGCCCAAGAGGAGTATAGAAAGTGCAGGGGGGTACTTAAAAATAAATTAGCAGAGTGAAGAGGGGGCATGATAAAACACTGGCGGGCAAAATAATGGAAAATCCCAAGGTGTTTTATAAGTATATTAATGGCAAGAGAATAAAAAGGGAATGAGTAGGGTCCATTAGGGCCCAAAGTGGCAATCTGTGTGTAGAGTCAGAAGATGTAGGTGAGGTTTTAAATGATATATTTTGCATCTGTGTTCACTGTGGAGAAAGACGATGTAGGCAAGTAAATCAGGGAGGGGCATTGTGATATACTTGAACAAATTAGTATAGAAACATAGAAACAAAAAAGATAGGAGCAGGAGTAGGACATTCGGCCCTTCGAGCCTGCTCCACCATTCAATGAGATCATAGCTGATCATTCAAATTCAGTACCCTGTCCCTGCCTTCTCCCCATGTCCCTTGATCCCTTTAACCTTAAGAAATATATCCAACTGTTTCTTGAATATACTTAATGAACTGGCCTCCACCGCCCTCTGTGGCAGAGAATGCCACAGGTTCACCACTCTCTGGGTGAAGAAATTCCTCCTCATTTCAGTCCTAAATGGCTTACCCCTTAAATTAGAATATAACCCTTGGTTCTGGACTCCCCGGCCATCAGAATCATCCTTCCTGCATCTAGTCTGTCCAGGCCTGACAGAATTTTATAGGTTTCGATGAGATCCCTTCTCAATCTTCTAAACTCCAGTAAGTATAAGCCATCGACACAATCTCTCCACATACGTCATTCCTGCCATCCCAGGTATCAGCCTGGTGAATCTTCGCTGCACACCTTCCATGGCAAGTACGTACTTCCTCATGTAAGGCGACCAAAACTGCACACAATACTCAAGGTGCGGTCTCAACAAGGCCCTGCACAACTGCAGCAAGACATCCTTGTTCTTGTACTCGAACCCTCTTGCTACAAAGGCCAACATACCATTTGGCTTCTTAACCGCCTGCTGCACCTGCATGCTTACCTTCAGCGACTAGTGCAGAAGGACACCCAGGTCTCTTTGCACTTCCCCTATTCCTCTATTGAGAGGGAGGAGGCGCTAGCGGTTTTAGCGGGCTTAAAAGTGGATACATCCCCAGCCCCAGACGAGATGTAACCCAGGCTGCTGTATGAGGCAAGGCAGGAGATTGCAGGGGCTCTGACAGAAATTTTCAGAACCTACCTGGCCACAGGGGAGGTGCCAGAGGACTCGAGAGCAGCTAACGTTGTACCATTGTTCAAGAAGGGTAGTGGGGATAAACCAGGGAATTACAGTCCAGTGAGCCTAACATCAGTGGTAGGGAAAATATTGGAAACAATTCTGAGGGACAGAATTAGTCTCCACTTGGAGAGGCAAGGATTAATCATGGCTTTGTCAGGGGGAGATCATGTCTAACCAATTTGATTGAATTTTTCGAGAGATTGACTAGGTGTGCGCGGTGGCATAGTGGTTAGCACTGTTGCCTCACAGCGCCAGGGACCCGGGTTCGAATCCGGCCTCGGGCGACTGTCTGTGTGGAGTTTGCACATTCTCCCCGTGTTTGCGTGGGTTTCCTCCGGGTGCTCCGGTTTCCTCCCACAGTCCAAAGATGTGCGGGTTAGGTTGATTGGCTATGATAAATTGACCCTTAGTGTTAGGGGGATTAAATACGTGGGGTTACGGGGATCGGGTGGGATATGTGTCGGTGCAGGCTCGATGGGCCGAAATGGCCTCTATCTGCACTGTGGGGTTTCTGTGATTCTGTGATTCTGAGGTGTGTGGGTGAGGGTAGTGCAGTTGATATAGTCTACAGGGACTTCAGTAAGGCATTTGACAAACTCCCACATGGGAGCCTGTTCAAGAAGGTAAGAACCCATGGGATCCAGGGCAATTTGGCATATTGGATCCAAAATTGGCTTAGTGGCAGGGGGCAGTGGGTGATTGCCGAAGGTTGTTTTTGTGACTGGAAGTTTCTGTCCAGTGATCCGGTGATGTACCACAGGGATCGGTGCTTGTTCCTTTGTTGTTTGTAGAGTACATTAATTATTTATATATGAACGTAAGAGGTATGATCAGTAAGTTCACAGATGACAAAAAATTGATGGGTGGTAAATAGCGAGGAGGGAAGCCTCAGGCTACAGGATGATATAGACCAGTTGGTTAGATGGGCAGAACTGAGGCAATGGAATACAACCTTGAAAAGTGTGAGGTGATGCATTTTGCGAGTACTAACAAGGCAAGGGAATACACGATGAATGGTAGGACCCTAGGAAGGAGAGAGGATCAGATGGATCTTGGTGTGCAAGTACTGTACATAGATCCCTGAAGGCAGCAGGGCAGGTAAATAAGGTGGTTAAAAAGGCATATGGGATACCTGCCTTCATTAGACGAGGCATAGAATATAAGAGCAGGGAGGTTATGATGGAGCTGTACAAAACGCTAGTTAGGCCACAGCTGGAATACTGTGTGCAGCTCTGGTCGCCACACTATAGGAAGGATGTGATTGCATTGGAGAGGGTGCAGAGGAGATTCACCAGGATGTTACGTGGGCTGGAGCGCTTCAGCTATGACGAAAGACTGGACAGGCTGGGGTTGTTTTCCTTAGAGCAGAGAAGGCTGAAGGGGGACCTGATTGAGCAGAACAAAATTATGAGGGGCATAGATAGGGTAGATAGAAAGGAACTTTTCCCCTTAGTAGAGGGGTAAATATCCAGGGGGGCATAGTTTCAAGTTAAGGGGCAGGAGGTTTAGAGGGGATTCGAGGAAGAACATTTTCCCCCAGAGGGTGGTTGGAATCTGGAACTCACTGCCTCAAAGGATGGTAGAGGCAGGAACCCTCACAACATTCAAGGAGCATTTGGATGAGCACTTGAAACGCCATAACATACAAGGCTACGGAACAGGTGCTGGAAAATGGGATTAGAATAGACAGGGCTTGATGGCCGGCGCAGACACGATGGGCCAAAGGGCCTCTCTCTGTGCTTTATAACTCTACGACTCTATAACAGAAACAGTTTCCGGGTTCTAAACGTTCATCACAAAGACCGATTTTTAATGTTAATATTTATGTGGATGTTGCTCACTGAATCACAGGAAGAAGCAATAAAATCTGTTACCTCTAGACGTGATTATTCCAACGCACTGCTGGCCAACCTGCCACGTTCTACACTCTGTTAGCATGAGGTCATTCGGCCTGTCTCCTAACTCGCACCAAGTCCCGTTCACCTCTGTGCTCACTGATTTACCTTGGCTCCCGCATAAGCAACACATCTATTTAAAAATTCCAGTCCTTGTTTTCGAATCCCTCAATTGCCTTGCCTATATCGATCTTTGTTATCTGCTTCAGCCCCCCAAACCCCCCGAGATATTTGCACTCCTCTAATTCTGGCCTCTTGAGCATCCCTGATTTTTATCGCTCTGCCATTGGCGGCCGTGCCTTCAGCTGCCTGGGCACTAAGCTGTGGAATTCCCTGCCTAACCCTCTCTGCCTCTCTACCACACTTACTCCCTTGAAGATGCTCTTTATAACCTATCTATTTGACCAAGTTTTTTGATCATCTCTCCTAATATCACCTCATGTGGCGCGGTGTCAATTTTTGTTTGATAATGCTCCTGTGAAGCACCTTAGGACGGTTTACAAAGTGCAAGCATCTAGATAATGCCTTGCTGCTTTTCTTTTGGAACTAAATGATGAACTCATGGTTGCTGAAGTTGAACACATGTCCTTTGACGTCAGAATACTACTAGACACTTGGTCTGAGTATTAAACAAGGCTTTAATCAACTGTTTTTCAACATGGAGATCTAGTTGGGTCCTTCACTAGATCCTGTTAAAGAATGTCCTGAGCAAGCTGGGCCCATGCCCGAGTATTTATACTCTCCCTGGACAGCGCCACCAGCAGGCTGCCCAGTATTATTACATCAGTCATTTTCACATGAATGTCAAGATTCATGTCATCCTTTATGAGAAAGAGCGAATGAGCTCATGAACAGAGTCTAGCTCGCAGTGCCAACAGTTACAGTGATGGACAAACACAAGATGTCTCTTGTCGCCTGTTCGTTCTTGAACCCCATTGTTTTTCGAGATCACATGGATATTTTCCTGCAGTCTTTCAACTTACTGCCACATAGAGTAGTTGAAGCGAATAGCATAGTTGCATTTAAGGGGAGGCTGGAGAAGTACATGAGAGAGGAAGGATTTGAAGGATATGCTGATAGAGTTAGATGAAGTCGGGTGGAAGGAGCTTTGTGTGGATCATAAGCACTTCCACAGACCATTTGGAGCAAATGGTCTATTTCTGTGCTATTAAATCTATGTAAGTTCAGGTAATTTTTCACTGAGGTTAGGTCTTAGATATTATTTCCTTTCAAAGTATGTTCCCTAATTCAGTCACATGTTTGCTAAAGTCCGCAAGACTGCCCAATATTCATTAAGGAGGGTAGCTTGCTGTCCATTCCCGGTATGGCCTACATGTAACTCCATCGAGGTAGTTGATTCTGACCTTCAATCTGAAGCTGCACAGCCAACAACACCATTGTACCAAATCACTGGAAAGGAAAACAAATAACTGTACATGATGCATCCCTCCACTGCGACAGGCATCAAAGAAAGACACTACAAAAAGCATACCCAGCCCAGACTGACCCTGCAAAGTCCTCCTCACTACCTGATGCCAAAGATGAGACAGCTGTCTCAAAACATAGTCAGGTATCAGTCTGATATAATGATACTTAAAAATCACACCTTCAACCAACGTCCCAGATTCCTCCTTCAACATCCTTGGTTATGTCCTTTCCCCAGACAAGACAGGCGCACCAGAGATGGGGGCACAGTAAAATAGTGTTGTGGGGAGTTCCGCTAGGTGTCCTCAACATTGACTCACATCCCTGTGAAGTCACAAGACTTCAGGTCAAACATATGAAAGGAAACAACCTGTTGATTACCACCTACCACCCTCCATCAGCTGATGGATCAATATTCCACCAAGCTGATCGCCAGCTCTGAGTTGAGCAAGGACAAAGAATGTCCTCTGGTGGTGGGACTTGATTGTCCATTAGCATGTGTGGCTCATACATCCGTCACCGACCAAGCTGGCCGAGTCCTGAAGTACATAGCTGTCAGTGAGATAAGCAACACGAGGAAATAGATAACTTGACCTCGGCCTCTACAATATCCCTGACACAGAGGCACCAGTCCATGTTCGTTTTGGCACAGGTAACAAGCTCACATTTCTCGTGGAGGTTAATTCCTGTTTTCGCACTGAGGACACCCACCAGCGCGTCGGGAGGCACTATCACCATTATGAATGGGACAGGGTAAGAACAGTTCTAGCAGCTCAGAATGGGGAAACCATGAGGTGTTCCAGCACAAGCTGTTGCCACATGTCCCACCATAGCCCTCACTCCTCCAACGCCCTCCAGCCAGTTCAAGAAACCTGGTTTAATAACGAGTGTAGAAGATGGTGTGAGGGGCAGCGTTAGGCGTATCTGAACATGAGGTGACAATCAATTGACGCTACAACACAGGACAATATTGTCCTTAAACAGTGGATGCAGCATGCTTCACATGGAGCCCAGCGAGCCCACATCCAACGGATCAGGGTAACACTGTGCAGTCCTCCAGCACCCAGTCCTGTATGGTGCCTTGCTTATGTACTCTTTGCCTCTATAAAGCCCCGCGGACACCCACTCACATATGAGAGCTGCATTAGCGGTGGGTTTTGTGTTGTGTCCGTCTGCTGATAGAGACACTGAAGACAGGAGTTGGTTTCACAGGTGTTTACTAAACAAAGTCTGGAGGGGAACTAACTGATACAACACAATATACAGGCTTATATAGCCCGAGTGGCCATTACCGGCACTACAGTTCACATCGGGCTCTTAAAGGCACATACACTGCAATTTGGGTGTTTTGCTGGTCAATCGGGCTGGAATGAATTGCTTTCCTATAATCGGTTTAATGCCTCATTACTGATAGGCTCTTTTGATCTATCGATGGGGATTCCGTGTTTATTTTGTGGGACTAGACTTGATTGGGGTGGGTGGGAAGAATTGCTTCCCCCAAAGACAGTAGTTAACCAGTTGGACTTTGTCAACAATCCAGCAGCTTTGATGATTAATTTTGCAGATGCTGACGAAACAAGAGCAGAGACGAGAACCTGACATCCAGGTTGATAAGTCAGTACCCTCAGCAGTGCACCAACGTTTTCCATCTCGTTGTATGGTCGGATGGTGCAGTAACTGTACAATCTTCTAATGAGACCGCCTGTTGGAACTGATTTGGATGGGGTATCATTTGATTTTTTTGACTTTATTTTGGTAACTATGAAGATAGAAGCTGCCGGTTTAATTCCGTACACTGGGAAAGACATTCCATAACTTTGGATGATCAGCCATGATCTCATTGAATGGTGGAGCAGGCTCGAGGGGCCGAATGGCATACTCCTGCTCCTATCTTCTATGTTTCTATGTTAAGTCGGGAGTGGAAAAGCTAAATGGCTGAAAAGGCTTCTTTTAAGTGAGGCAAACAGAAGCGTGTGTGCGTTAGAATCATCAAAACTGTTTAACCGCGCTGACCACAATATGTCCTTTGTGGAATGATTGAGTGGAGGACTTTTGTTTCACCAGCCAGATAACTCCACTAACAGCAGGATGTAAAACAGAAGCGTTATAAGATTGGAACCTGCAACTGGGGAAGTAGTGACATGGCAGTTACCCAGGAGGTAATTTATAATGCTGTGATCTTGACATTGTTTTGTGCGCTTTCTGTTTGGAGATTTAACCCTTCCTTTGAATACTGCTCATTCATTGCAAAGCTGGGCGGGCGTGTGTGCTGTGAGGAGGATGCCGAGAATCTCCAGGACGATTTGGACAGCCTGTGCGATTGGGCAGAAGCATGGCAGATGCAATATAATGTGGATAAATGCGAGGTTATCCACTTTGGTGTCAAAAACAAGAATGCAGATTATTTTCTGAATGGCAATAGCTTCGGAGAAGGGGAAGTGCAACGAGACCTGGGTGTCCTTGTGCACCAGTCGCTGAAGGTAAGCATGCAGGTGCAGCAGGTGGTTAAGAAGGCAAATGGTATGTTGGCCTTCGTAGCGAGAGGGTTTGAGTACAGGAACAAGGATGTCTTGCTGCAGTTGTACAGGGCCTTGGTGAGATCACATTTTGAGTATTGTGTCCAGTTTTGGTCACTTTATCTGAGGAAGGATGTTCTTGCCATGGAAGGAGTGCAGCAAAGATTCACCAGGCTGATACCTGGGATGGCAGGAATGATGTATGAGGAGAGATCGGGTCGATTGGGCCTATACTCACTGGAGTTTAGATGAATGAGAGGTGATCTGATCAAATCTTATAAAATTCTAACAGGACTAGACAGACTAGATGCTGGAAGGATGTTTCAGATGGCCGGGGAGTCCAGAACCAGGGGTCACAGTCTAAGGATAAGGGGTAAGCCATTTAGGACTGAGATGAGAAAGAATTTCTTCACCCAGAGAGTGGTGAACCTGTGGAATTCTCTCCCAAAGAAGGCAGTGGAGGCCAATTCATTAAATATATTCAAGAAGGAGTTGGATATATTGCTTAAGGCTAAAGGGATCAAGGGATATGGAGAGAAGGCAGGAACAGGGTACTGAATTTGGATGATCATCCATGATCTCAATGAATGGTGGAGCAGGTTCGAGGGGCCTAATGGCCTACTCCTGCTCTATCTTCTATGTTTCTATGTAAATATTGACTGTAATTCGCACTTCAAACAGAAGGTGATGACCGAATGGGTGTCGAGCCATCTGTTCATGTGATTCGCACTGTAGCCTCAGCTTAATCATTATCGCTGCTCATTAACGGTGAGCGTTCGAGACTGTTGCCTCAGCTGGAGTTCAGTCTAATGACAATATTGCAATGCCAAAATTTTGTGGGTCAATGGGAAAGGAACAGAAAATATTTGAGCAGTGGCCAATGGAAGGGGTAAATCTCCAAGGCATCAGAGAAGCTAGAATCATTTATCAAGGGGCGGCGATCTAGAGGGAGGAGAAGGACATTAAAGGTCAGGAACGGAAAGTTATAACATGTTGGACGAAGAAGTTCAAAGTCCGTTGTGTGGGTTCTACAAACACAAGGGGAGAAGGTGAGTGGCAGTGCCAAGGAAACCATTTATTCGGGGTAATATTTATCAGTTAAAATTCTGCCAGTAATACAGCATTCATCTTTGTAAGGTGTAGTGAACGGAATGTGCTGTTTGACGCGGATACTCTTTAATGCTGTTCGCCTTTTTTCCCTTCATTGCACGCTAATGAGTGATAAATGGAAAGCAAAGAAACAAGCCCGTAAGCAGAGTAAATTTCATGCATGAAACTTTCACAATATAAGAGGTATAACATATATTAATGAAGCTGAGATCAATACCTCTCCCAGCTAGCCGCCTATCCTGTGAAATGAAAGAAGGATGTGCATTTATATAGCAACTTTCATGGCCACCGGCCGTCCCAAAACGCTACACAGCCAATGAAGTACTTTTTGAAAATTAGTGACATGCAATATAGGAAACTTGCCAACTAATTTGCGCACAGCAAGCTCCCACAAGCAGCAATGTGATAATGACCAGATAATCTGTTTTTGTGATGTTGAATGTGGGATGAATATTGGCCAGGTCAATCGGGAATAACTTCCATGCTCCTTTTCAAAATTGTGCCATGGAATAATTTACGTCCAACTAAGAGAGCAGAAAAATCTGAAAGACGGCACCTCCGACAGTGCAGCACTCCCTCAGCACTGTACTTGAGTGCCAGCCCCAGATTTTTGTGCCCAAGTCTCTGGAGTAGGGACTTGATCCCATCAACTTGTGCGAGAGTGCGACCCATTGAGCCGCGGTTGACACTACAACAGGAAGAATACTTTCAAATATTTTTCAAGCTATCATTTCCTGTTGCTGTTCTATTGCCGCTCTCCCGCTATGTGAACCATGTGACTGCACAGTATCAAAGTTGAGAAAGCATCTGAACAGAACCTGGCCGGTTTTGAAATGCAGTTAATTTTCTCAGGTGGTCTGTTTCCACATTTCTTGTTGCTTTTCACCGCTTAGTATTAAGACGGTCAAACAGCAGGTTATTGCTCCTTCCGAATAATGAGACGTCTGCCTTGTTGTCTTTGGCTCATTGTTGTCCACCCTGTGGTATTAGAATTTTATAGTAATATTCTGCACATTACAGAGTGTAGCCGAGCTGATGTTTTAATTGAAGTTATAGGCAAATATGACAGCTGCAAATTAGGCCTGTGGCTCAATTATCATTCCAAAAATATGACATTTAATGTCGCCCAACTCGTGTCAAATGTGTACAAACACTGGATGTAATTGGATTGAAATGGCACAATAGCATCAATGTTCTTCCATATTTAGCTGATGAGGTTGGCTGTGATGTTGTTTAATTGCTGCATCTTTTGAATCAATGGGGTAGATCTTCCACTTCATCTCTCAGGGAATCTTTGAATCTAAATTATTCCATTTTGAAGGAGTATAGAGAAAGCGCGGAGCTAAGATTTATTTCTACAGACACAGTGATTTCCTTCTTGGCAGTTTCAATGCCATCCTCTTTTTGACATCCCCCGCCATACCTACCCGAGCCCCTTTCCCGAGGCATCACCCAATTCCTTATCAGCAAGTAAGGAGCGCTTACACAGAAGGTGGTATACGGACTTGGAAGGGTTAAATCTCCAAGGCATCAGAGAGGCTAGAATCATTTATCGAGGGGCGGCTAGAGGGAGGAGAAGGGCATTAAAGGTCTCTCCCTTTCTCTCTCTGTCTCTCTGTCTCTGTCTCTGTCTGTCTCTCTCTGTCTCCCTCTCTCTCTCTCTCTGTCTCTCTCTCTGTCTCTCTGTCGGTCTCTCTGTCTCTCTGTCGGTCTCTCTGTCTCTCTCTCTGTCCCTCTCTCTGTCTCTTTCTCTTGCTCTCTCTCTCTCTCTCTCTCTCTCTCTCTCTCTCTCTCTGTCTCTCTCTCTGTCTCTCTCTCTGTCTCTCTGTTGGCTGTTTGCTGCAGCAACCCTGATGAAATTCCAATATCCTGCCGTTTTGCCATAGCCCTGCATTTGCCTCCGCTTAAAACATATATTCTTACCCCTTAAATAAGTCAATACAACCTGCTTGTCGTTGCTGCTTGTGTTGCTACTGTATCCGGGTCCCTCATTTTATTCCTCGACTTTCAATTAATAACTATTGAATGTTAATTGCCCACTTATTGCTGGTTATTGCCTTTTTCTTAATTATATTAATTAAGAGTCAGTGGCAGCGTGGATATAAAATCAGCTCAGGGTCAGAAAGAAGTGAGTGTTGCTGAAGTCTTGTTTTTCAGACTGGAGAGAAGTATGTAGGGGGTTCCCCATGGGTCGCTTATTGAGACCTCTGCCCTTGTTCCTATATATTGACGACCTGGACTTGGGGTTAAAGGGCATCATTTCAAATGTGCAGAGACCTGGCTGCTGAAATGTAATGCAGGGAAGTGATGCCTGTTGGAAGGAAGAATGAGTTGAGACAATATAAATAGCTTGGTGTAATTTTAAAGGGGGTGCAGGAACAGATAGACCTGGAGGTTCACGTACACACATCTTTGCAGTTGGCAGGCCAATTGTAAAGGCTGATAAAAAGTATACCGTATCATTGGATTTATAAATAGAGCCATAAAGAAGTGATGAATAATTATGAGGTGATGCTAAATCATTACACATCATATTTGGGGCTCAGATGGAACATTGTGTCCAGTTCTGGCCATCAGATTTTACAAAGGGTGTAAAAGCCTTGGAAAGGATGCAGAGTAAATTTAACAGAATGGAAACAGATGAGGAACTTCGATGAAGTGGACATAGTAGAGAGGCAGGGTGATGTTCTCTATGCAGCTGGGAAGGGCAAGGGGTTTTAATAAAGTTGCTCATAATTAGAAATTATTTTGGTAATGCAAATAGGAAAAACCGTTTCACTGTCCAGAGGTCAGCAACCAGAGGGTGCACCTTTAGGTCAGATGGTAAAATCGCCAGAGGGAGCGCTGCACTGTCGGAGGTGCCCTCTTTAGTATGAGACGGTAAACTGAGGCACCTTCCTCCTCCCTCAGGTGGGTGTAAGTTATCCCACGCCATGATTCAATGAAGAGCAGGGCAGTGGCACTGGTGTCATAGAGTCATAGAGTAATAGAGTTATACAGCACAGAAAGAGGCACTTCGGCACATTGTGTCTGCGCCGTCCATCAAGCCCTGTCCAATCTAATCCCATTTTCCAGCACTTGGTCCGTAGCCTTGTATGCTATGGCATTTCAAGTGCTCATCCAAATGCTTCTTGAATGTTGTGAGGGTTCCTGCTTCTACCACCCTTTCAGGCAGTGAGTTCCAGACACCAACCACCCTCTGGGTGAAAAACTTCCTCCTCAAATCCCCTCTAAACCTCCTGCCCCTTACCTTGAATCTATGCCCCCTTGTTATTGACCCCCCTACTAAGGGTAAAAGTTCCTCTTTATCTACCCGATCTATGCCCCTCATCATTTTGTACACCTCAATCAGGTCCCCCCTCAGCCTTCTTTGCTCCAAGGAAAACAACCCCAGCCTGTTTAGTCTTTCTTCATAGCTGAGGCGCTCCATCCCAGGTAACATCCTGGTGAATCTTCTCTGCACACTCTCCAATGTAATCACATCCTTCCTATAGTGAGGCGACCAGAACTGCACACAGCACTCCAGCTGTGGCCTTACCAGCGTTTTGTACAGCTCCATCATAACCTCTCTGCTCTTATATTCTATGCCTCGGCTAATGAAGGCAAGTATCCCATATGCCTTTTTAACCACCTTATCCACCTGTTCCGCTGCCTTCAGGGATCTATGTACATGTACACCAAGGTCCCTCTGACCCTCTGTACTTCCTAGGGTCCTACCACTCATTGTGTATTCCCTTGCCTTATTTGTCCGTCCAAAATGCATCACCTCGCACTTTTCAGGGTTAAATTCCATTTGCCACTTTTCCACCCATCTGACCAACCCGTTTATATCGTCCTGCAGCCTGAGGCTTTCCTCCTCGCAATTTACCACACCACTAATTTTCATGTCATCTGCGAACTTACTGATCATACCTTTTACATTCTCATCCAAATCATTTATGTAGATCACAAACAGCAAGGGACCCAGCACCGATCCCTGAGGTACCCCACTGGACACAGGCTTCCACTCACAAAAGCAAACTTCGACCATCACCCTCTGCCTCCTGCCACTCAGCCAGTTTAGGATCCAATATGCAAAGGCACCCTGGGTCCCATGGGCTCTTACCTTCTTGACCAGTCTCCGATGCAGGACTTTGTCAAAAGCCTTACTGAAGTCCATGTATAGCACATCCACAGCATTTCCATCATCCACACACCTAGTCACCCCCTCGAAAAATTCAATCAGACTGGTCAGACATGATTTACCCTTGACAATGCCATGCTGACTACCCCCGATTAGTCCTTGCCTCTCCAAGTGGAGACTAATTTTGTCCCTCAGAATCTTTTCCAATAATTTCCCTACCACAGATATTAGGCTCACTGGCCTGTAATTCCTTGGTTATCCTTGCTACCCTTCTTGAATAATGGTACTACGTTAGCTGTTCTCCAGTCCTCTGGTACATCCCCTGTGGCCAGAGAGATTCTGAAAATTTGTGTCAGAGGCCCTGCAACCTCCTCCTTTGCCTCACACAGCAGCCTGGGCTACATATCGTCCGGGCCTGGGGATTTATCCACTTTTTGGCCTGCTAAATCCGCTAGTACCTCCTCCCTCTCGATGCTAATATGTTCAAGTATATCACAGTCCCCTTGCCCGATTTCTATGTCTACATCGTCTTTCTCCATAGTGAACACAGACGCAAAAAAATAATTTAAAACCCCGCCTACATCATCTGGCTCTACACACAGATTGCCACTTTGGTTCCTAATGGGCCCTACCCTTTCCCTGGTTATCCTCTTGCCCTTAATATACTTATAAATCATCTTAGGATTTCCCTTTTTTCTGCTCGCCAGTGTTATTTCATGGCCCCTCCTCACTCTCCTAATTTCTTTTTTAATATGCCCCTGCACTTTTTATACTCCTCTAGGGCTTCCTCCGTCTTTAGTCTTTTGTAACTGCCAAAAGCCCCCCTTTTTCCTAATGCATTTTTGTATATCCCTTGTCATCCAAGGTTCCCTTTGCTTGTTGGTCCCACCCTTGACATTTACGGGAACATGTTGGCGTTGTACTCTCTCTATTTTCCTTCTGAAAGTCTCCCACTGCTTTGATGTGGAATTTCCTATAAGTAGCTGCTCCCAGTCCACTTTGGCCAGATCCTGCCTTATCATATTAAAATCGGCCTTCCCCCAATTTAGAACCCTTATTTCCGGGCCGTCTTTTTCTTTTTCCATGACCACCTTAAATCTCACTGAATTATGGTCACTGTCGCCAAAATGCTCTCCTATTGACACTTCCAACACTTGCCCGGCTACATTCCCTAGAATTAGGTCCAGTACCGCCCCCTCTCTTGTAGGACTTTCTACATGTTGGCTCAAAAAGCACTCCTGGATGCACTTTAAAAATTCTGCACCCACTAAACCTTTCACACTCTGCCTAACCCAATTAATATTGGGGAAGTTGAAATCCCCCACTATTATTACCCTATTATTTTCGCACTTCTCTGAGATTTGCTACATATCTGTTCCTCTATCTCCCCCTGACTGTTTGGGGGCCTATAGTGCACTCCCAGCAAAGTGCTTGCCCCCTTTTTGTATTTAAGTTCTACCCATATGGCCTCATTCGAGGAACCCGCTAATATATCATCCCTCCTTACAGCAGTAATTGACTCCTTAAATAATATTGCAACACCCCCTCCCCTTTTACACCCCCCTCTGTCTCGCGTAAAGATTCTATACCCGGAATATTGAACTGCCAGTCCTGACCCTCCCTCAACCATGCCTCCGCGATAGCAACAGTATCGTACTCCCATGTGTTCAACAACAACTTCAGTTCATCCAACTTATTTACAAGACTACTTGCATTAAAATAAATGCCTTTCAGCCTTGCCATATTCCCTTTTGCCTTCACATATTTGCTGTGCCTTCCCAGCTGACTTGTTTTTTCCTCCGTATTTGGCTGTAAATCACCCCCTACTATAGCTCCACTCTGTATCCCATGCCCCTGCCTAGATAGTTTAAACCCCCCCGCCCAAACAGTGCTAGCAAACCTCCCCGCAAGGATATTGGTCCCCCTCTGGTTCAGGTGTAAACCGTCCGACTTGTGCAAGTCCCACCTTTCCCAGAAGCAGAACCAGTGATCCGGGAAACTAAAGCCCTCCCTCCTGCACCATCCCTTTAGACACGCATTCATCTGTTCTGTCTTCCTATTCCTATACTCACTAGCACGTGGCACCGGGAGTAATCCAAAGATTACAACCTTTGAGGTCCTGCTCTTTAATCTTCTACCTAGCTCCCTAAATTCTTGCTGCAGGACCTCATCCCTCTTTTTACCTATGTCGTTTGTATCAATGTGGGCCACGACCTCTGGCTGTTTGCCCTCCCCCTCCAGAATACCCTGCAGCCGCTCAGTGACATCCTTGACCCTGGCACCAGGGAGGCAACAAACCATCCTGGATTCACATCCACGGCCACAGAAACGCCTATCTGTTCCCCTTACTATAGAATCCCCTACCACTATTGCTCTCCCACTCTTTTTCCTCCCTTCCTGGGCAGCAGGAGCACCCCCAGTGCCAGGAAGTTGGCTGCTGCTGCCCTCCCCTGATAAGTCATCCCCCGCAACAGTATCCAAAGCGGTATACCTGGTTGAAAGGGGGATGGCCACAGGGGTCCCCTGCACTACCTGCCTGCTTCTATTTTTCCACCTGGTGGTCACCCATTTCCCTTCTGCCTGTGCAGCCCTACCCTGCGGTGTGACCAACTCACTGCACGAGTAATTCGCGACCCTCTCAGCATCGCGAATGCTCCACTACCCATCCACCCGCAGCTCCAGTGCCCCAAGACGGCCCGTTAGTAGCTGCAGCTGGATGCATTTCTGGCACACGTGTTGGTCAGGGACACTGGCAGCGTCACTGAATTCCCACATAGAGCAAGTGGAGCATATCACGGGGCTGGGCTCTCCTGGCATGACCTACCCCTTTAATCAAACTAAATTAAATGAATTCAATAACACCAGCAAAGTAAGCCCTACCTGGTCTCTGGAGCCCTTTGTTGGCCCGCTCTACCACTGAAGCACCCACCGAAGCTCTGAGGCTTTGCCTCACCTAACTCCCTGACTCAACCAAATCTCAGCATTCTGCTGAAATCGCACTCAGTGCAAAATCGCACTTCAAAGCTTGTTTTTATAGGCCCTGAAACAAAGGCTTGCTAAGCCAAACTACAGGAGAACCAGGTTAACCAGATTACTCCAGCCTCTTTTTAAACTGTTCTCCTCTCTGGCTCTCGCTCTTTTTAAACTGTTCTCCTCTCCGGCTCTCGCTCTTTTAAAACTGTTCTCCTCTCCGGCTCTCGCTCTTTTTAAACTGTTCTCCTCTCCGGCTCTCGCTCTTTTTAAACTGTTCTCCTCTCCGGCTCTCGCTCTTTTTAAACTCTTCTCCTCTCCGGCTCTCGCTCTTTTTAAACTGTTCTCCTCTCCGGCTCCAGCTCTTTTTAAACTGTTCTCCTCTCCGGCTCTCGCTCATTTTAAACTGTTCTCCACTCCGGCTCTCGCTCTTTTTAAACTGTTCTCCTCTCCGGCTCTCGCTCTTTTTAAACTGTTCTCCTCTCCTGCTCTCGCTCTTTTTAAGCTGTTCTCCTATCCAGCTCTCGCTCTTTTTAAACTGTTCTCCTCTCCGGCTCTGGCTCTTTTTAAACTGTTCTCCTCTCCGGCTCTCGCTCTTTTTAAACTCTTCTCCTCTCCGGCTCTCGCTCTTTTTAAACTCTTCTCCTCTCCGGCTCTCGCTCTTTTTAAACTGTTCTCCTCTCCAGCTCTGGCTCTTTTTAAACTGCTCTCCTCTCCAGCTCTCGCTCTTTTTAAACTGTTCTCCTCTCCGGCTCTCGCTCTTTTTAAACTGTTCTCCTCTCCGGCTCTGGCTCTTTTTAAACTGTTCTCCTCTCTGGCTCTGGCTCTTTTTAAACTGTTCTCCTCTCCGGCTCTCGCTGTTTTTAAACTGTTCTCCTCTCCAGCTCTCGCTCTTTTTAAACTGTTCTCCTCTCCGGCTCTCGCTCTTTTTAAACTGTTCTCCTCTCCGGTTCTGGCTCTTTTTAAACTGTTCTCCTCTCCGGCTCTGGCTCTTTTTAAACTGTTCTCCTCTCCGGCTCTCGCTGTTTTTAAACTGATCTCCTCTCCGGATCTCGCTCTTTTTAAACTGTTCTCCTCTCCGGCTCTCGCTCTTTTTAAACTGTTCTCCTCTCCAGCTCTCGCTCTTTTTAAACTGTTCTCCTCTCCGGCTCTCGCTCTTTTGAAACTGTTCTCCTCTCCGGCTCTCGCTCTTTTTAAACTGTTCTCCTCTGCGGCTCTCGCTCTTTTTAAACTGTTCTCCTCTCCGGCTCTCGCTCTTTTTAAACTGTTCTCCTCTCCGGTCCTCGATCTTTTTAAACTATTCTCCTCTCCAGCTCTCGCTCTTTTTAAACTGTTCTCCTCTCCGGCTCTCGCTCTTTTTAAACTATTCTCCTCTCCGGCTCTCACTCTTTTTAAACTGTTCTCCTCTCCGGCTCTCGCTGTTTTTAAACTGTTCTCCTCTCCGGCTCTCGCTCTTTTTAAACTGTTCTCCTCTCCGGCTCTCGCTCTTTTTAAACTGTTCTCCGCTCCGGCTCTCGCTCTTTTTAAACTGTTCTCCTCTCCGGCTCTCGCTCTTTTTAAACTGTTCTCCTCTCCGGCTCTCGCTCTTTTAAACTGTTCTCCTCACCGGCTCTCGCTCTTTTTAAACTGTTCTCCTCTCCACCTCTCGCTCTTTTTAAACTGTTCTCCTCTCCGGCTCTCACTCTTTTTAAACTGTTCTCCTCTCCGGCTCTCGCTCTTTTTAAACTGTTCTCCTCTCCGGCTCTCGCTCTTTTTAAACTGTTCTCCTCTCCGGCTCTCGCTCTTTTTAAACTGTTCTCCTCTCCGGCTCTCGCTCTTTTTAAACTGTTCTCCTCTCCGGCTCTCGCTCTTTTTAAACAGTTCTCCTCTCCGGCTCTCGCTCTTTTTAAACTGTTCTCCTCTCCGGCTCTCGCTCTTTTTAAACTGTTCTCCACACCGGCTCTCGCTCTTTTTAAACTGTTCTCCTCTCCGGCTCTCGCTCTTTTTAAACTGTTCTCCTCTCCGGCTCTCGCTGTTTTTAAACTGTTCTCCTCTCCGGCTCTCGCTCTTTTTAAACTGTTCTCCTCTCCGGCTCTCGCTCTTTTTAAACTGTTCTCCGCTCCGGCTCTCGCTCTTTTTAAACTGTTCTCCTCTCCGGCTCTCGCTCTTTTTAAACTGTTCTCCTCTCCGGCTCTCGCTCTTTTTAAACTGTTCTCCTCTCCGGCTCTCGCTCTTTTTAAACTGTCCTCCTCTCCGGCTCTCGCTCTTTTTAAACTGTTCTCCTCGCTGGCTCTCGCTCTTTTTAAACTGTTCTCCTCTCCGGCTCTCGCTCTTTTTAAACTGTTCTCCTCTCTGGCTCTCGCTCTTTTAAAACTGTTCTCCTCTCCGGCTCTCGCTCTTTTTATACTGTTCTCCTCTCCGGCTCTCGCTCATTTTATACTGTTCTCCTCTCCTGCTCTCGCTCTTTTTAAACTGTTCTCCTCTCCGGCTGTCGCTCTTTTTAAACTGTTCTCCTCTCTGGCTCTCGCTCTTTTTAAACTGTTCTCCTCTCCGGCTCTCGCTCTTTTTAAACTGTTCTCCTCTCCGGCTCTCGCTCTTTTTAAACTGTTCTCCTCTCCGGCTCTCGCTCTTTTTATACTGTTTTCCTCTCCGGCTCTGGCTCTTTTTAAACTGTTCTCCTCTCTGGCTCTCGCTCTTTTTAAACTGTTCTCCTCTCCGGCTCTCGCTCTTTTTATACTGTTCTCCTCTCCTGCCCTCGCTGTTTTTAAACTGTTCTCCTCTCCGGCTGTCGCTCTTTTTAAACTGTTCTCCTCTCTGGCTCTCGCTCTTTTTAAACTGTTCTCCTCTCCGGCTCTCGCTCTTGTTTTTCCGTTCTCCTCTCCGGCTCTCGCTCTTTTTAAACTGTTCTCCTCTCCGGCTCTGGCTCTTTTTAAACTGTTCTCCTCTCTGGCTCTCGCTCTTTTTAAACTGTTCTCCTCTCCGGCTCTCACTCTTTTTAAACTGTTCTCCTCTCCGGCTCTCGCTCTTTTTAAACTGTTCTCCTCTCCGGCTCTCGCTCTTTTTAAACTGTTCTCCTCTCCGGCTCTCACTCTTTTTAAACTGTTCTCCTCTGCGGCTCTGGATCTTTTTAAACTGTTCTCCTCTCCGGCTCTGGCTCTTTTTAAACTGTTCTCCTCTCGTGCTCTCGCTCTTTTTAAACTGTTCTCCTCTCCGGCTCTGGCTCTTTTTAAACTGTTCTCCTATCCTGCTCTCGCTCTTTTTAAACTGTTCTCCTCTCCGGCTCTCGTTCTTTTTAAACTGTTCTCCTCTCCGGCTTTCGCTCTTTTTAAACTGTTCTCCTCTCCAGCTCTCGCTCTTTTTAAACTGTTCTCCTCTCCGGCTCTCGCTCTTTTTAAACTGTTCTCCTCTCCGGCTCTCGCTATTTTTAAACTGTTCTCCTCTCCGGCTCTGGCTCTTTTTAAACTGATCTCCTCTCCGGCTCTCACTTCTTTTAATCTGTTCTCCTCTCTGGCTCTCGCTCTTTTTAAACTTTTCTCCTCTCCGGCTCTCGCTCTTTTTAAACTGTTCTCCTCTCCAGCTCTCGCTCTTTTTAAACTGTTCTCCTCTCCAGCTCTCGCTCTTTTTAAACTGTTCTCCTCTCCGGTTCTGGCTCTTTTTAAACTGTTCTCCTCTCCGGCTCTGGCTCTTTTTAAACTGATCTCCTCTCCGGCTCTCGCTGTTTTTAAACTGATCTCCTCTCCGGATCTCGCTCTTTTTAAACTGTTCTCCTCTCCGGCTCTCGCTCTTTTTAAACTGTTCTCCTCTCCAGCTCTCGCTCTTTTTAAACTGTTCTCCTCTCCGGCTCTCGCTCTTTTGAAACTGTTCTCCTCTCCGGCTCTCGCTCTTTTTAAACTGTTCTCCTCTCCGGCTCTCGCTCTTTTTAAACTGTTCTCCTCTCCGGCTCTCGCTCTTTTTAAACTGTTCTCCTCTCCGGTCCTCGCTCTTTTTAAACTATTCTCCTCTCCAGCTCTCGCTTTTTTAAACTGTTCTCCTCTCCGGCTCTCGCTCTTTTTAAACTATTCTACTCTCCGGCTCTCACTCTTTTTAAACTGTTCTCCTCTCCGGCTCTCGCTGTTTTTAAACTGTTCTCCTCTCCGGCTCTCGCTCTTTTTAAACTGTTCTCCTCTCTGGCTCTCGCTCTTTTTAAACTGTTCTCCGCTCCGGCTCTCGCTCTTTTTAAACTGTTCTCCTCTCCGGCTCTCGCTCTTTTTAAACTGTTCTCCTCTCCGGCTCTCGCTCTTTTAAACTGTTCTCCTCTCCGGCTCTCGCTCTTTTTAAACTGTTCTCCTCTCCAGCTCTCGCTCTTTTTAAACTGTTCTCCTCTCCGGCTCTCACTCTTTTTAAACTGTTCTCCTCTCCGGCTCTCGCTCTTTTTAAACTGTTCTCCTCTCCGGCTCTCGCTCTTTTTAAACTGTTCTCCTCTCCGGCTCTCGGTCTTTTTAAACTGTTCTCCTCTCCTGCTCTCGCTCTTTTTAAACTGTTCTCCTCTCCGGCTCTCGCTCTTTTTAAACTGTTCTCCTCTCCGGCTCTCGCTCTTTTTAAACTGATCTCCTCTCCGGCTCTCGCTGTTTTTAAACTGATCTCCTCTCCGGATCTCGCTCTTTTTAAACTGTTCTCCTCTCCGGCTCTCGCTCTTTTTAAACTGTTCTCCTCTCCAGCTCTCGCTCTTTTTAAACTGTTCTCCTCTCCAGCTCTCGCTCTTTTTAAACTGTTCTCCTCTCCGGTTCTGGCTCTTTTTAAACTGTTCTCCTCTCCGGCTCTGGCTCTTTTTAAACTGATCTCCTCTCCGGCTCTCGCTGTTTTTAAACTGATCTCCTCTCCGGATCTCGCTCTTTTTAAACTGTTCTCCTCTCCGGCTCTCGCTCTTTTTAAACTGTTCTCCTCTCCAGCTCTCGCTCTTTTTAAACTGTTCTCCTCTCCGGCTCTCGCTCTTTTGAAACTGTTCTCCTCTCCGGCTCTCGCTCTTTTTAAACTGTTCTCCTCTCCGGCTCTCGCTCTTTTTAAACTGTTCTCCTCTCCGGCTCTCGCTCTTTTTAAACTGTTCTCCTCTCCGGTCCTCGCTCTTTTTAAACTATTCTCCTCTCCAGCTCTCGCTTTTTTAAACTGTTCTCCTCTCCGGCTCTCGCTCTTTTTAAAC
The DNA here is from genome assembly GCF_052327205.1 of Somniosus microcephalus. NCBI lineage: Eukaryota > Metazoa > Chordata > Chondrichthyes > Squaliformes > Somniosidae > Somniosus > Somniosus microcephalus. Next base: position 33,926,782 of record NW_028225187.1, read on the forward strand.
TATTCTACTCTCCGGCTCTCACTCTTTTTAAACTGTTCTCCTCTCCGGCTCTCGCTGTTTTTAAACTGTTCTCCTCTCCGGCTCTCGCTCTTTTTAAACTGTTCTCCTCTCTGGCTCTCGCTCTTTTTAAACTGTTCTCCGCTCCGGCTCTCGCTCTTTTTAAACTGTTCTCCTCTCCGGCTCTCGCTCTTTTTAAACTGTTCTCCTCTCCGGCTCTCGCTCTTTTAAACTGTTCTCCTCTCCGGCTCTCGCTCTTTTTAAACTGTTCTCCTCTCCAGCTCTCGCTCTTTTTAAACTGTTCTCCTCTCCGGCTCTCACTCTTTTTAAACTGTTCTCCTCTCCGGCTCTCGCTCTTTTTAAACTGTTCTCCTCTCCGGCTCTCGCTCTTTTTAAACTGTTCTCCTCTCCGGCTCTCGGTCTTTTTAAACTGTTCTCCTCTCCTGCTCTCGCTCTTTTTAAACTGTTCTCCTCTCCGGCTCTCGCTCTTTTTAAACTGTTCTCCTCTCCGGCTCTCGCTCTTTTTAAACTGTTCTCCTCTCCGGCTCTCGCTCTTTTTAAACTGTTCTCCTCTCCGGCTCTCGCTCTTTTTAAACTGTTCCCCTCTCCGGCTCTCGCTCTTTTTAAACTGTTCTCCTCTCCGGCTCTCGCTCTTTTTAAACAGTTCTCCTCTCCGGCTCTCGCTATTTTTAAACTGTTCTCCTCTCCGGCTCTCGCTCTTTTTAAACTGTCCTCCTCTCCGGCTCTCGCTCTTTTTAAACTGTTCTCCTCTCCTGCTCTCGCTCTTTTTAAACTGTTCTCCTCTCCGGTTCTCGCTCTTTTTAAACTGTTCTCCTCTCCGGCTCTCGCTCTTTTTAAACTGTTCTCCTCTCCGGCTCTCGCTCTTTTTAAACTGTTCTCCTCTCCGGCTCTCGCTCTTTTTAAACTGTTCTCCTCTCCGGCTCTCGCTCTTTTTAAACTGTTCTCCTCTCCGGCTCTCGCTCTTTTTAAACAGTTCTCCTCTCCGGCTCTCGCTCTTTTTAAACTGTTCTCCTCTCCGGCTCTCGCTCTTTTTAAACTGTTCTCCACTCCGGCTCTCGCTCTTTTTAAACTGTTCTCCTCTCCGGCTCTCGCCCTTTTTAAACTGTTCTCCTCTCCGGCTCTCGCTGTTTTTAAACTGTTCTCCTCTCCGGCTCTCGCTCTTTTTAAACTGTTCTCCTCTCCGGCTCTCGCTCTTTTTAAACTGTTCTCCGCTCCGGCTCTCGCTCTTTTTAAACTGTTCTCCTCTCCGGCTCTCGCACTTTTTAAACTTTTCTCCTCTCCGGCTCTCGCTCTTTTTAAACTGTTCTCCTCTCCGGCTCTCGCTCTTTTTAAACTGTCCTCCTCTCCGGCTCTCGCTCTTTTTAAACTGTTCTCCTCGCTGGCTCTCGCTCTTTTTAAACTGTTCTCCTCTCCGGCTCTCGCTCTTTTTAAACTGTTCTCCTCTCTGGCTCTCGCTCTTTTAAAACTGTTCTCCTCTCCGGCTCTCGCTCTTTTTATACTGTTCTCCTCTCCGGCTCTGGCTCTTTTTAAACTGTTCTCCTCTCCGGCTCTCGCTCTTTTTAAACTGTTCTCCTCTCCGGCTCTCGCTCATTTTATACTGTTCTCCTCTCCTGCTCTCGCTCTTTATAAACTGTTCTCCTCTCCGGCTGTCGCTCTTTTTAAACTGTTCTCCTCTCTGGCTCTCGCTCTTTTTAAACTGTTCTCCACTCCGGCTCTCGCTCTTTTTAAACTGTTCTCCTCTCCGGCTCTCGCTCTTTTTAAACTGTTCTCCTCTCCGGCTCTCGCTCTTTCTATACTGTTTTCCTCTCCGGCTCTGGCTCTTTTTAAACTGTTCTCCTCTCTGGCTCTCGCTCTTTTTAAACTGTTCTCCTCTCCGGCTCTCGCTCTTTTTATACTGTTCTCCTCTCCTGCCTCGCTGTTTTTAAACTGTTCTCCTCTCCGGCTCTCGCTCTTTTTAAACTGTTCTCCACTCCGGCTCTCGCTCTTTTTAAACTGTTCTCCTCTCCGGCTCTCGCTCTTTTTAAACTGTTCTCCTCTCCGGCTCTCGCTGTTTTTAAACTGTTCTCCTCTCCGGCTCTCGCTCTTTTTAAACTGTTCTCCTCTCCGGCTCTCGCTCTTTTTAAACTGTTCTCCGCTCCGGCTCTCGCTCTTTTTAAACTGTTCTCCTCTCCGGCTCTCGCTCTTTTTAAACTGTTCTCCTCTCCGGCTCTCGCTCTTTTTAAACTGTTCTCCTCTCCGGCTCTGGCTCTTTTTAAACTGTCCTCCTCTCCGGCTCTCGCTCTTTTTAAACTGTTCTCCTCGCTGGCTCTCGCTCTTTTTAAACTGTTCTCCTCTCCGGCTCTCGCTCTTTTTAAACTGTTCTCCTCTCTGGCTCTCGCTCTTTTAAAACTGTTCTCCTCTCCGGCTCTCGCTCTTTTTATACTGTTCTCCTCTCCGGCTCTGGCTCTTTTTAAACTGTTCTCCTCTCCGGCTCTCGCTCTTTTTAAACTGTTCTCCTCTCCGGCTCTCGCTCATTTTATACTGTTCTCCTCTCCTGCTCTCGCTCTTTTTAAACTGTTCTCCTCTCCGGCTGTCGCTCTTTTTAAACTGTTCTCCTCTCTGGCTCTCGCTCTTTTTAAACTGTTCTCCTCTCCGGCTCTCGCTCTTTTTAAACTGTTCTCCTCTCCGGCTCTCGCTCTTTTTAAACTGTTCTCCTCTCCGGCTCTCGCTCTTTTTATACTGTTTTCCTCTCCGGCTCTGGCTCTTTTTAAACTGTTCTCCTCTCTGGCTCTCGCTCTTTTTAAACTGTTCTCCTCTCCGGCTCTCTCTCTTTTTATACTGTTCTCCTCTCCTGCCCTCGCTGTTTTTAAACTGTTCTCCTCTCCGGCTGTCGCTCTTTTTAAACTGTTCTCCTCTCTGGCTCTCGCTCTTTTTAAACTGTTCTCCTCTCCGGCTCTCGCTCTTGTTAATCCGTTCTCCTCTCCGGCTCTCGCTCTTTTTAAACTGTTCTCCTCTCCGGCTCTGGCTCTTTTTAAACTGTTCTCCTCTCTGGCTCTCGCTCTTTTTAAACTGTTCTCCTCTCCGGCTCTCACTCTTTTTAAACTGTTCTCCTCTCCGGCTCTCGCTCTTTTTAAACTGTTCTCCTCTCCGGCTCTCGCTCTTTTTAAACTGTTCTCCTCTCCGGCTCTCGCTCTTTTTAAACTGTTCTCCTCTGCGGCTCTGGCTCTTTTTAAACTGTTCTCCTCTCCGGCTCTGGCTCTTTTTAAACTTTTCTCCTCTCGTGCTCTCGCTCTTTTTAAACTGTTCTCCTCTCCGGCTCTTGCTCTTTTTAAACTGTTCTCCTATCCTGCTCTCGCTCTTTTTAAACTGTTCTCCTCTCCGGCTCTCGTTCTTTTTAAACTGTTCTCCTCTCCGGCTTTCGCTCTTTTTAAACTGTTCTCCTCTCCAGCTCTCGCTCTTTTTAAACTGTTCTCCTCTCCGGCTCTCGCTCTTTTTAAACTGTTCTCCTCTCCGGCTCTCGCTCTTTTTAAACTGTTCTCCTCTCCAGCTCTGGCTCTTTTTAAACTGATCTCCTCTCCGGCTCTCACTTCTTTTAATCTGTTCTCCTCTCCGGCTCTCGCTCTTTTTAAACTGTTCTCCTCTCCGGCTCTCGCTCTTTTTAAACTGTTCTCCTCTCCGGCTCTCGCTCTTTTTAAACTGTTCTCCTCTCCAGCTCTCGCTCTTTTTAAACTGTTCTCCTCTCCAGCTCTCGCTCTTTTTAAACTGTTCTCCTCTCCGGTTCTGGCTCTTTTTAAACTGTTCTCCTCTCCGGCTCTGGCTCTTTTTAAACTGTTCTCCTCTCCGGCTCTCGCTGTTTTTAAACTGATCTCCTCTCCGGATCTCGCTCTTTTTAAACTGTTCTCCTCTCTGGCTCTCGCTCTTTTTAAACTGTTCTCCTCTCCAGCTCTCGCTCTTTTTAAACTGTTCTCCTCTCCGGCTCTCGCTCTTTTGAAACTGTTCTCCTCTCCGGCTCTCGCTCTTTTTAAACTGTTCTCCTCTCCGGCTCTCGCTCTTTTTAAACTGTTCTCCTCTCCGGCTCTCGCTCTTTTTAAACTGTTCTCCTCTCCGGCTCTCGCTCTTTTTAAACAGTTCTCCTCTCCGGCTCTCGCTCTTTTTAAACTGTTCTCCTCTCCGGCTCTCGCTCTTTTTAAACTGTTCTCCACACCGGCTCTCGCTCTTTTTAAACTGTTCTCCTCTCCGGCTCTCGCTCTTTTTAAACTGTTCTCCACTCCGGCTCTCGCTGTTTTTAAACTGTTCTCCTCTCCGGCTCTCGCTCTTTTTAAACTGTTCTCCTCTCCGGCTCTCGCTCTTTTTAAACTGTTCTCCGCTCCGGCTCTCGCTCTTTTTAAACTGTTCTCCTCTCCGGCTCTCGCTCTTTTTAAACTGTTCTCCTCTCCGGCTCTCGCTCTTTTTAAACTGTTCTCCTCTCCGGCCCTCGCTCTTTTTAAACTGTCCTCCTCTCCGGCTCTCGCTCTTTTTAAACTGTTCTCCTCGCTGGCTCTCGCTCTTTTTAAACTGTTCTCCTCTCCGGCTCTCGCTCTTTTTAAACTGTTCTCCTCTCTGGCTCTCGCTCTTTTAAAACTGTTCTCCTCTCCGGCTCTCGCTCTTTTTATACTGTTCTCCTCTCCGGCTCTGGCTCTTTTTAAACTGTTCTCCTCTCCGGCTCTCGCTCTTTTTAAACTGTTCTCCTCTCCGGCTCTCGCTCATTTTATACTGTTCTCCTCTCCTGCTCTCGCTCTTTTTAAACTATTCTCCTCTCCGGCTGTCGCTCTTTTTAAACTGTTCTCCTCTCTGGCTCTCGCTCTTTTTAAACTGTTCTCCTCTCCGGCTCTCGCTCTTTTTAAACTGTTCTCCTCTCCGGCTCTCGCTCTTTTTAAACTGTTCTCCTCTCCGGCTCTCGCTCTTTTTATACTGTTTTCCTCTCCGGCTCTGGCTCTTTTTAAACTGTTCTCCTCTCTGGCTCTCGCTCTTTTTAAACTGTTCTCCTCTCCGGCTCTCGCTCTTTTTATACTGTTCTCCTCTCCAGCCCTCGCTGTTTTTAAACTGTTCTCCTCTCTGGCTGTCGCTCTTTTTAAACTGTTCTCCTCTCTGGCTCTCGCTCTTTTTAAACTGTTCTCCTCTCCGGCTCTCGCTCTTGTTTTTCCGTTCTCCTCTCCGGCTCTCGCTCTTTTTAAACTGTTCTCCTCTCCGGCTCTGGCTCTTTTTAAACTGTTCTCCTCTCTGGCTCTCGCTCTTTTTAAACTGTTCTCCTCTCCGGCTCTCACTCTTTTTAAACTGTTCTCCTCTCCGGCTCTCGCTCTTTTTAAACTGTTCTCCTCTCCGGCTCTCGCTCTTTTTAAACTGTTCTCCTCTCCGGCTCTCACTCTTTTTAAACTGTTCTCCTCTGCGGCTCTGGATCTTTTTAAACTGTTCTCCTCTCCGGCTCTGGCTCTTTTTAAACTGTTCTCCTCTCGTGCTCTCGCTCTTTTTAAACTGTTCTCCTCTCCGGCTCTGGCTCTTTTTAAACTGTTCTCCTATCCTGCTCTCGCTCTTTTTAAACTGTTCTCCTCTCCGGCTCTCGTTCTTTTTAAACTGTTCTCCTCTCCGGCTTTCGCTCTTTTTAAACTGTTCTCCTCTCCAGCTCTCGCTCTTTTTAAACTGTTCTCCTCTCCGGCTCTCGCTCTTTTTAAACTGTTCTCCTCTCCGGCTCTCGCTCTTTTTAAACTGTTCTCCTCTCCGGCTCTGGCTCTTTTTAAACTGATCTCCTCTCCGGCTCTCACTTCTTTTAATCTGTTCTCCTCTCTGGCTCTCGCTCTTTTTAAACTGTTCTCCTCTCCGGCTCTCGCTCTTTTTAAACTGTTCTCCTCTCCAGCTCTCGCTCTTTTTAAACTGTTCTCCTCTCCAGCTCTCGCTCTTTTTAAACTGTTCTCCTCTCCGGTTCTGGCTCTTTTTAAACTGTTCTCCTCTCCGGCTCTGGCTCTTTTTAAACTGATCTCCTCTCCGGCTCTCGCTGTTTTTAAACTGATCTCCTCTCCGGATCTCGCTCTTTTTAAACTGTTCTCCTCTCCGGCTCTCGCTCTTTTTAAACTGTTCTCCTCTCCAGCTCTCGCTCTTTTTAAACTGTTCTCCTCTCCGGCTCTCGCTCTTTTGAAACTGTTCTCCTCTCCGGCTCTCGCTCTTTTTAAACTGTTCTCCTCTCCGGCTCTCGCTCTTTTTAAACTGTTCTCCTCTCCGGCTCTCGCTCTTTTTAAACTGTTCTCCTCTCCGGTCCTCGCTCTTTTTAAACTATTCTCCTCTCCAGCTCTCGCTTTTTTAAACTGTTCTCCTCTCCGGCTCTCGCTCTTTTTAAACTATTCTACTCTCCGGCTCTCACTCTTTTTAAACTGTTCTCCTCTCCGGCTCTCGCTGTTTTTAAACTGTTCTCCTCTCCGGCTCTCGCTCTTTTTAAACTGTTCTCCTCTCTGGCTCTCGCTCTTTTTAAACTGTTCTCCGCTCCGGCTTTCGCTCTTTTTAAACTGTTCTCCTCTCCGGCTCTCGCTCTTTTTAAACTGTTCTCCTCTCCGGCTCTCGCTCTTTTAAACTGTTCTCCTCTCCGGCTCTCGCTCTTTTTAAACTGTTCTCCTCTCCAGCTCTCGCTCTTTTTAAACTGTTCTCCTCTCCGGCTCTCACTCTTTTTAAACTGTTCTCCTCTCCGGCTCTCGCTCTTTTTAAACTGTTCTCCTCTCCGGCTCTCGCTCTTTTTAAACTGTTCTCCTCTCCGGCTCTCGGTCTTTTTAAACTGTTCTCCTCTCCTGCTCTCGCTCTTTTTAAACTGTTCTCCTCTCCGGCTCTCGCTCTTTTTAAACTGTTCTCCTCTCCGGCTCTCGCTCTTTTTAAACTGTTCTCCTCTCCGGCTCTCGCTCTTTTTAAACTGTTCTCCTCTCCGGCTCTCGCTCTTTTTAAACTGTTCCCCTCTCCGGCTCTCGCTCTTTTTAAACTGTTCTCCTCTCCGGCTCTCGCTCTTTTTAAACAGTTCTCCTCTCCGGCTCTCGCTATTTTTAAACTGTTCTCCTCTCCGGCTCTCGCTCTTTTTAAACTGTTCTCCACTCCGGCTCTCGCTCTTTTTAAACTGTTCTCCTCTCCGGCTCTCGCTCTTTTTAAACTGTTCTCCTCTCCGGCTCTCGCTCTTTTTAAACTGTTCTCCGCTCCGGCTCTCGCTCTTTTTAAACTGTTCTCCTCTCCGGCTCTCGCTCTTTTTAAACTGTTCTCCTCTCCGGCTCTCGCTCTTTTTAAACTGTTCTCCTCTCCGGCTCTCGCTCTTTTTAAACTGTCCTCCTCTCCGGCTCTCGCTCTTTTTAAACTGTTCTCCTCTCCTGCTCTCGCTCTTTTTAAACTGTTCTCCTCTCCGGTTCTCGCTCTTTTTAAACTGTTCTCCTCTCCGGCTCTCGCTCTTTTTAAACTGTTCTCCTCTCCGGCTCTCGCTCTTTTTAAACTGTTCTCCTCTCCGGCTCTCGCTCTTTTTAAACTGTTCTCCTCTCCGGCTCTCGCTCTTTTTAAACTGTTCTCCTCTCCGGCTCTCGCTCTTTTTAAACAGTTCTCCTCTCCGGCTCTCGCTCTTTTTAAACTGTTCTCCTCTCCGGCTCTCGCTCTTTTTAAACTGTTCTCCACTCCGGCTCTCGCTCTTTTTAAACTGTTCTCCTCTCCGGCTCTCGCCCTTTTTAAACTGTTCTCCTCTCCGGCTCTCGCTGTTTTTAAACTGTTCTCCTCTCCGGCTCTCGCTCTTTTTAAACTGTTCTCCTCTCCGGCTCTCGCTCTTTTTAAACTGTTCTCCGCTCCGGCTCTCGCTCTTTTTAAACTGTTCTCCTCTCCGGCTCTCGCTCTTTTTAAACTTTTCTCCTCTCCGGCTCTCGCTCTTTTTAAACTGTTCTCCTCTCCGGCTCTCGCTCTTTTTAAACTGTCCTCCTCTCCGGCTCTCGCTCTTTTTAAACTGTTCTCCTCGCTGGCTCTCGCTCTTTTTAAACTGTTCTCCTCTCCGGCTCTCGCTCTTTTTAAACTGTTCTCCTCTCTGGCTCTCGCTCTTTTAAAACTGTTCTCCTCTCCGGCTCTCGCTCTTTTTATACTGTTCTCCTCTCCGGCTCTGGCTCTTTTTAAACTGTTCTCCTCTCCGGCTCTCGCTCTTTTTAAACTGTTCTCCTCTCCGGCTCTCGCTCATTTTATACTGTTCTCCTCTCCTGCTCTCGCTCTTTATAAACTGTTCTCCTCTCCGGCTGTCGCTCTTTTTAAACTGTTCTCCTCTCTGGCTCTCGCTCTTTTTAAACTGTTCTCCACTCCGGCTCTCGCTCTTTTTAAACTGTTCTCCTCTCCGGCTCTCGCTCTTTTTAAACTGTTCTCCTCTCCGGCTCTCGCTCTTTCTATACTGTTTTCCTCTCCGGCTCTGGCTCTTTTTAAACTGTTCTCCTCTCTGGCTCTCGCTCTTTTTAAACTGTTCTCCTCTCCGGCTCTCGCTCTTTTTATGCTGTTCTCCTCTCCTGCCCTCGCTGTTTTTAAACTGTTCTCCTCTCCGGCTCTCGCTCTTTTTAAACTGTTCTCCACTCCGGCTCTCGCTCTTTTTAAACTGTTCTCCTCTCCGGCTCTCGCTCTTTTTAAACTGTTCTCCTCTCCGGCTCTCGCTGTTTTTAAACTGTTCTCCTCTCCGGCTCTCGCTCTTTTTAAACTGTTCTCCTCTCCGGCTCTCGCTCTTTTTAAACTGTTCTCCGCTCCGGCTCTCGCTCTTTTTAAACTGTTCTCCTCTCCGGCTCTCGCTCTTTTTAAACTGTTCTCCTCTCCGGCTCTCGCTCTTTTTAAACTGTTCTCCTCTCCGGCTCTGGCTCTTTTTAAACTGTCCTCCTCTCCGGCTCTCGCTCTTTTTAAACTGTTCTCCTCGCTGGCTCTCGCTCTTTTTAAACTGTTCTCCTCTCCGGCTCTCGCTCTTTTTAAACTGTTCTCCTCTCTGGCTCTCGCTCTTTTAAAACTGTTCTCCTCTCCGGCTCTCGCTCTTTTTATACTGTTCTCCTCTCCGGCTCTGGCTCTTTTTAAACTGTTCTCCTCTCCGGCTCTCGCTCTTTTTAAACTGTTCTCCTCTCCGGCTCTCGCTCATTTTATACTGTTCTCCTCTCCTGCTCTCGCTCTTTTTAAACTGTTCTCCTCTCCGGCTGTCGCTCTTTTTAAACTGTTCTCCTCTCTGGCTCTCGCTCTTTTTAAACTGTTCTCCTCTCCGGCTCTCGCTCTTTTTAAACTGTTCTCCTCTCCGGCTCTCGCTCTTTTTAAACTGTTCTCCTCTCCGGCTCTCGCTCTTTTTATACTGTTTTCCTCTCCGGCTCTGGCTCTTTTTAAACTGTTCTCCTCTCTGGCTCTCGCTCTTTTTAAACTGTTCTCCTCTCCGGCTCTCTCTCTTTTTATACTGTTCTCCTCTCCTGCCCTCGCTGTTTTTAAACTGTTCTCCTCTCCGGCTGTCGCTCTTTTTAAACTGTTCTCCTCTCTGGCTCTCGCTCTTTTTAAACTGTTCTCCTCTCCGGCTCTCGCTCTTGTTAATCCGTTCTCCTCTCCGGCTCTCGCTCTTTTTAAACTGTTCTCCTCTCCGGCTCTGGCTCTTTTTAAACTGTTCTCCTCTCTGGCTCTCGCTCTTTTTAAACTGTTCTCCTCTCCGGCTCTCACTCTTTTTAAACTGTTCTCCTCTCCGGCTCTCGCTCTTTTTAAACTGTTCTCCTCTCCGGCTCTCGCTCTTTTTAAACTGTTCTCCTCTCCGGCTCTCGCTCTTTTTAAACTGTTCTCCTCTGCGGCTCTGGCTCTTTTTAAACTGTTCTCCTCTCCGGCTCTGGCTCTTTTTAAACTTTTCTCCTCTCGTGCTCTCGCTCTTTTTAAACTGTTCTCCTCTCCGGCTCTTGCTCTTTTTAAACTGTTCTCCTATCCTGCTCTCGCTCTTTTTAAACTGTTCTCCTCTCCGGCTCTCGTTCTTTTTAAACTGTTCTCCTCTCCGGCTTTCGCTCTTTTTAAACTGTTCTCCTCTCCAGCTCTCGCTCTTTTTAAACTGTTCTCCTCTCCGGCTCTCGCTCTTTTTAAACTGTTCTCCTCTCCGGCTCTCGCTCTTTTTAAACTGTTCTCCTCTCCAGCTCTGGCTCTTTTTAAACTGATCTCCTCTCCGGCTCTCACTTCTTTTAATCTGTTCTCCTCTCCGGCTCTCGCTCTTTTTAAACTGTTCTCCTCTCCGGCTCTCGCTCTTTTTAAACTGTTCTCCTCTCCGGCTCTCGCTCTTTTTAAACTGTTCTCCTCTCCAGCTCTCGCTCTTTTTAAACTGTTCTCCTCTCCAGCTCTCGCTCTTTTTAAACTGTTCTCCTCTCCGGTTCTGGCTCTTTTTAAACTGTTCTCCTCTCCGGCTCTGGCTCTTTTTAAACTGTTCTCCTCTCCGGCTCTCGCTGTTTTTAAACTGATCTCCTCTCCGGATCTCGCTCTTTTTAAACTGTTCTCCTCTCTGGCTCTCGCTCTTTTTAAACTGTTCTCCTCTCCAGCTCTCGCTCTTTTTAAACTGTTCTCCTCTCCGGCTCTCGCTCTTTTGAAACTGTTCTCCTCTCCGGCTCTCGCTCTTTTTAAACTGTTCTCCTCTCCGGCTCTCGCTCTTTTTAAACTGTTCTCCTCTCCGGCTCTCGCTCTTTTTAAACTGTTCTCCTCTCCGGTCCTCGCTCTTTTTAAACTGTTCTCCTCTCCGGCTCTCGCTGTTTTTAAACTGTTCTCCTCTCCGGCTCTCGCTCTTTTTAAACTGTTCTCCTCTCTGGCTCTCGCTCTTTTTAAACTATTCTCCTCTCCGGCTCTCACTCTTTTTAAACTGTTCTCCTCTCCGGCTCTCGCTGTTTTTAAACTGTTCTCCTCTCCGGCTCTCGCTCTTTTTAAACTGTTCTCCTCTCTGGCTCTCGCTCTTTTTAAACTGTTCTCCGCTCCGGCTCTCGCTCTTTTTAAACTGTTCTCCTCTCCGGCTCTCGCTCTTTTTAAACTGTTCTCCTCTCCGGCTCTCGCTCTTTTAAACTGTTCTCCTCTCCGGCTCTCGCTCTTTTTAAACTGTTCTCCTCTCCAGCTCTCGCTCTTTTTAAACTGTTCTCCTCTCCGGCTCTCACTCTTTTTAAACTGTTCTCCTTTCCGGCTCTCGCTCTTTTTAACCTGTTCTCCTCTCTGGCTCTTGCTCTTTTAAACTGTTCTCCTCTCCGGCTCTCGCTCTTTTTAAACTGTTCTCCTCTCCAGCTCTCGCTCTTTTTAAACTGTTCTCCTCTCCGGCTCTCACTCTTTTTAAACTGTTCTCCTCTCCGGCTCTCGCTCTTTTTAAACTGTTCTCCTCTCCGGCTCTCGCTCTTTTTAAACTGTTCTCCTCTCCGGCTCTCGGTCTTTTTAAACTGTTCTCCTCTCCTGCTCTCGCTCTTTTTAAACTGTTCTCCTCTCCGGCTCTCGCTCTTTTTAAACTGTTCTCCTCTCCGGCTCTCGCTCTTTTTAAACTGTTCTCCACTCCGGCTCTCGCTCTTTTTAAACTGTTCTCCTCTCCGGCTCTCGCTCTTTTTAAACTGTTCTCCTCTCCGGCTCTCGCTCTTTTTAAACTGTTCTCCGCTCCGGCTCTCGCTCTTTTTAAACTGTTCTCCGCTCCGGCTCTCGCTCTTTTTAAACTGTTCTCCTCTCCGGCTCTCGCTCTTTTTAAACTGTTCTCCTCTCCGGCTCTCGCTCTTTTTAAACTGTCCTCCTCTCCGGCTCTCGCTCTTTTTAAACTGTTCTCCTCTCCTGCTCTCGCTCTTTTTAAACTGTTCTCCTCTCCGGCTCTCGCTCTTTTTAAACTGTTCTCCTCTCCGGCTCTCGCTCTTTTTAAACTGTTCTCCTCTCCGGCTCTCGCTCTTTTTAAACTGTTCTCCTCTCCGGCTCTCGCTCTTTTTAAACTGTTCTCCTCTCCGGCTCTCGCTCTTTTTAAACTGTTCTCCTCTCCGGCTCTCGCTCTTTTTAAACAGTTCTCCTCTCCGGCTCTCGCTCGTTTTAAACTGTTCTCCTCTCCGGCTCTCGCTCTTTTTAAACTGTTCTCCACTCCGGCTCTCGCTCTTTTTAAACTGTTCTCCTCTCCGGCTCTCGCTCTTTTTAAACTGTTCTCCTCTCCGGCTCTCGCTGTTTTTAAACTGTTCTCCTCTCCGGCTCTCGCTCTTTTTAAACTTTTCTCCTCTCCGGCTCTCGCTCTTTTTAAACTGTTCTCCGCTCCGGCTCTCGCTCTTTTTAAACTGTTCTCCTCTCCGGCTCTCGCTCTTTTTAAACTGTTCTCCTCTCCGGCTCTCGCTCTTTTTAAACTGTTCTCCTCTCTGGCTCTCGCTCTTTTTAAACTGTCCTCCTCTCCGGCTCTCGCTCTTTTTAAACTGTTCTCCTCGCTGGCTCTCGCTCTTTTTAAACTGTTCTCCTCTCCGGCTCTCGCTCTTTTTAAACTGTTCTCCTCTCTGGCTCTCGCTCTTTTAAAACTGTTCTCCTCTCCGGCTCTCGCTCTTTTTATACTGTTCTCCTCTCCGGCTCTGGCTCTTTTTAAACTGTTCTCCTCTCCGGCTCTCGCTCTTTTTAAACTGTTCTCCTCTCCGGCTCTCGCTCATTTTATACTGTTCTCCTCTCCTGCTCTCGCTCTTTTTAAACTGTTCTCCTCTCCGGCTGTCGCTCTTTTTAAACTGTTCTCCTCTCTGGCTCTCGCTCTTTTTAAACTGTTCTCCACTCCGGCTCTCGCTCTTTTTAAACTGTTCTCCTCTCCGGCTCTCGCTCTTTTTAAACTGTTCTCCTCTCCGGCTCTCGCTCTTTTTATACTGTTTTCCTCTCCGGCTCTGGCTCTTTTTAAACTGTTCTCCTCTCTGGCTCTCGCTCTTTTTAAACTGTTCTCCTCTCCGGCTCTCGCTCTTTTTATACTGTTCTCCTCTCCTGCCCTCGCTGTTTTAAACTGTTCTCCTCTCCGGCTCTCGCTCTTTTTAAACTGTTCTCCACTCCGGCTCTCGCTCTTTTTAAACTGTTCTCCTCTCCGGCTCTCGCTCTTTTTAAACTGTTCTCCTCTCCGGCTCTCGCTGTTTTTAAACTGTTCTCCTCTCCGGCTCTCGCTCTTTTTAAACTGTTCTCCTCTCCGGCTCTCGCTCTTTTTAAACTGTTCTACGCTCCGGCTCTCGCTCTTTTTAAACTGTTCTCCTCTCCGGCTCTCGCTCTTTTTAAACTGTTCTCCTCTCCGGCTCTCGCTCTTTTTAAACTGTTCTCCTCTCCGGCTCTCGCTCTTTTTAAACTGTCCTCCTCTCCGGCTCTCGCTCTTTTTAAACTGTTCTCCTCGCTGGCTCTCGCTCTTTTTAAACTGTTCTCCTCTCCGGCTCTCGCTCTTTTTAAACTGTTCTCCTCTCTGGCTCTCGCTCTTTTAAAACTGTTCTCCTCTCCGGCTCTCGCTCTTTTTATACTGTTCTCCTCTCCGGCTCTGGCTCTTTTTAAACTGTTCTCCTCTCCGGCTCTCGCTCTTTTTAAACTGTTCTCCTCTCCGGCTCTCGCTCATTTTATACTGTTCTCCTCTCCTGCTCTCGCTCTTTTTAAACTGTTCTCCTCTCCGGCTGTCGCTCTTTTTAAACTGTTCTCCTCTCTGGCTCTCGCTCTTTTTAAACTGTTCTCCTCTCCGGCTCTCGCTCTTTTTAAACTGTTCTCCTCTCCGGCTCTCGCTCTTTTTAAACTGTTCTCCTCTCCGGCTCTCGCTCTTTTTATACTGTTTTCCTCTCCGGCTCTGGCTCTTTTTAAACTGTTCTCTTCTCTGGCTCTCGCTCTTTTTAAACTGTTCTCCTCTCCGGCTCTCGCTCTTTTTATACTGTTCTCCTCTCCTGCCCTCGCTGTTTTTAAACTGTTCTCCTCTCCGGCTGTCGCTCTTTTTAAACTGTTCTCCTCTCTGGCTCTCGCTCTTTTTAAACTGTTCTCCTCTCCGGCTCTGGCTCTTGTTAATCCGTTCTCCTCTCCGGCTCTCGCTCTTTTTAAACTGTTCTCCTCTCCGGCTCTGGCTCTTTTTAAACTGTTCTCCTCTCTGGCTCTCGCTCTTTTTAAACTGTTCTCCTCTCCGGCTCTCACTCTTTTTAAACTGTTCTCCTCTCCGGCTCTCGCTCTTTTTAAACTGTTCTCCTCTCCGGCTCTCGCTCTTTTTAAACTGTTCTCCTCTCCGGCTCTCGCTCTTTTTAAACTGTTCTCCTCTGCGTCTCTGGCTCTTTTTAAACTGTTCTCCTCTCCGGCTCTGGCTCTTTTTAAACTGTTCTCCTCTCGTGCTCTCGCTCTTTTTAAACTGTTCTCCTCTCCGGCTCTGGCTCTTTTTAAACTGTTCTCCTATCCTGCTCTCGCTCTTTTTAAACTGTTCTCCTCTCCGGCTCTCGTTATTTTTAAACTGTTCTCCTCTCCGGCTTTCGCTCTTTTTAAACTGTTCTCCTCTCCAGCTCTCGCTCTTTTTAAACTGTTCTCCTCTCCGGCTCTCGCTCTTTTTAAACTGTTCTCCTCTCCGGCTCTCGCTCTTTTTAAACTGTTCTCCTCTCCGGCTCTGGCTCTTTTTAAACTGATCTCCTCTCCGGCTCTCGCTCTTTTTAAACTGTTCTCCTCTCCGGCTCTCGCTCTTTTTAAACTGTTCTCCTCTCCAGCTCTCGCTCTTTTTAAACTGTTCTCCTCTCCAGCTCTCGCTCTTTTTAAACTGTTCTCCTCTCCGGTTCTGGCTCTTTTTAAACTGTTCTCCTCTCCGGCTCTGGCTCTTTTTAATCTGTTCTCCTCTCCGGCTCTCGCTGTTTTTAAACTGATCTCCTCTCCGGATCTCGCTCTTTTTAAACTGTTCTCCTCTCCGGCTCTCGCTCTTTTTAAACTGTTCTCCTCTCCAGCTCTCGCTCTTTTTAAACTGTTCTCCTCTCCGGCTCTCGCTCTTTTGAAACTGTTCTCCTCTCCGTCTCTCGCTCTTTTTAAACTGTTCTCCTCTCCGGCTCTCGCTCTTTTTAAACTGTTCTCCTCTCCGGCTCTCGCTCTTTTTAAACTGTTCTCCTCTCCGGTCCTCGCTCTTTTTAAACTATTCTCCTCTCCAGCTCTCGCTTTTTTAAACTGTTCTCCTCTCCGGCTCTCGCTCTTTTTAAACTATTCTCCTCTCCGGCTCTCACTCTTTTTAAACTGTTCTCCTCTCCGGCTCTCGCTGTTTTTAAACTGTTCTCCTCTCCGGCTCTCGCTCTTTTTAAACTGTTCTCCTCTCTGGCTCTCGCTCTTTTTAAACTGTTCTCCGCTCCGGCTCTCGCTCTTTTTAAACTGTTCTCCTCTCCGGCTCTCGCTCTTTTAAACTGTTCTCCTCTCCGGCTCTCGCTCTTTTTAAACTGTTCTCCGCTCCGGCTCTCGCTCTTTTTAAACTGTTCTCCTCTCCGGCTCTCGCTCTTTTAAACTGTTCTCCTCTCCGGCTCTCGCTCTTTTTAAACTGTTCTCCTCTCCGGCTCTCGCTCTTTTAAACTGTTCTCCTCTCCGGCTCTCGCTCTTTTTAAACTGTTCTCCTCTCCGGCTCTCGCTCTTTTTAAACTGTTCTCCTCTCCGGCTCTCGCTCTTTTTAAACTGTTCCCCTCTCCGGCTCTCGCTCTTTTTAAACTGTTCTCCTCTCCGGCTCTCGCTCTTTTTAAACAGTTCTCCTCTCCGGCTCTCGCTATTTTTAAACTGTTCTCCTCTCCGGCTCTCGCTCTTTTTAAACTGTTCTCCACTCCGGCTCTCGCTCTTTTTAAACTGTTCTCCTCTCCGGCTCTCGCTCTTTTTAAACTATTCTCCTCTCCGGCTCTCGCTCTTTTTAAACTGTTCTCCGCTCCGGCTCTCGCTCTTTTTAAACTGTTCTCCTCTCCGGCTCTCGCTCTTTTTAAACTGTTCTCCTCTCCGGCTCTCGCTCTTTTTAAACTGTTCTCCTCTCCGGCTCTCGCTCTTTTTAAACTGTCCTCCTCTCCGGCTCTCGCTCTTTTTAAACTGTTCTCCTCGCTGGCTCTCGCTCTTTTTAAACTGTTCTCCTCTCCGGCTCTCGCTCTTTTTAAACTGTTCTCCTCTCTGGCTCTCGCTCTTTTTAAACTGTTCTCCGCTCCGGCTCTCGCTCTTTTTAAACTGTTCTCCTCTCCGGCTCTCGCTCTTTTTAAACTGTTCTCCTCTCCGGCTCTCGCTCTTTTTAAACTGTTCTCCTCTCCGGCTCTCGCTCTTTTTAAACTGTCCTCCTCTCCGGCTCTCGCTCTTTTTAAACTGTTCTCCTCTCCGGCTCTCGCTCTTTTTAAACTGTTCTCCTCTCCGGCTCTCGCTCTTTTTAAACTGTCCTCCTCGCCGGCTCTCGCTCTTTTTAAACTGTTCTCCTCGCTGGCTCTCGCTCTTTTTAAACTGTTCTCCTCTCCGGCTCTCGCTCTTTTTAAACTGTTCTCCTCTCTGGCTCTCGCTCTTTTTAAACTGTTCTCCGCTCCGGCTCTCGCTCTTTTTAAACTGTTCTCCTCTCCGGCTCTCGCTCTTTTTAAACTGTTCTCCTCTCCGGCTCTCGCTCTTTTTAAACTGTTCTCCTCTCCGGCTCTCGCTCTTTTTAAACTGTCCTCCTCTCCGGCTCTCGCTCTTTTTAAACTGTTCTCCTAGCTGGCTCTCGCTCTTTTTAAACTGTTCTCCTCTCCGGCTCTCGCTCTTTTTAAACTGTCCTCCTCTCCGGCTCTCGCTCTTTTTAAACTGTTCTCCTAGCTGGCTCTCGCTCTTTTTAAACTGTTCTCCTCTCCGGCTCTCGCTCTTTTTAAACTGTTCTCCTCTCTGGCTCTCGCTCTTTTAAAACTGTTCTCCTCTCTGGCTCTCGCCAGTCGGGAGCAGTGTGAGACCGGTATAAAAACCGGAGAGAGGCGAGGCCCGAGACCAGTCGGGACCAGCGGGAGCAGCGAGGAGGAGCTCGGCAGGAAACCCGGCGACCAGCGAGGCCCGAGACCAGTCGGGAGAGAGCAGCAGCGGAGAGGCAGCAGTCGGCGAGACTCGGGGCCATTTAAAAAACAGCTGAGGCGGAAGTCCAGCTCTTGAGCTTTTTTTCAGAAGCGGACCTGGTGGGAAGCACCCAGGTGAAAGGTATTTAAGGAGGGTGGTGGCTTAAACCCGAGTTCCTACAGAGTAGGAACCCCCACCGCCCCCCTCCTCTAACCTAGTAGTCTTTTAGCAGCTGTCTAAAAACAGAGGTCACAAATTTTTTGGTCTCAGTTTCTTTTCAGCAGGGCAGGAACCGGGAGGAGCGGGAAGTCGGCGTAGGACCAAGGGGACACAAGACCGGGAAGTCAGCGAAAGACCAGGGAGGTAAGACTAACTGGTAAGTACTTTCCTCAAACCTTCCTAGGAAGTAAAACCAAAACTAGTGGGATTTGGTTAGTTTAAAAAGGAATAAGAGGAGTACAGTATACATTGGTCTAAGTAAGCTTCGGGAAAACAAAAGTCGATAAATAAACTAAAACTAGAAAATTAAAAGTAATATAAGGGTTAAGTCATGGCAGTAGAGCTCGGACCTGTGTCATGCTCCTCCTGTAACATGTGGGAAATCAGGGACGCTTCCTGTGTCCCTGACGACTATGTGTGCAGGAAGTGTGTCCAGCTGCAGCTCATGTGGGACCGCATGACGGCCCTTGAGCTGCAGATGGACTCACTTTGGAGCATCCACGATTCTGAGAGGGGTGTGGATAGCACATTTAGTGAGTTGGTCACACCGCAGGTTAAGGCCAGCGTAGACAGTACATGGGTGACCAAAAGGCAGAGCAAGGGCAGGAAGGTAGTGCAGAAATCCCCTGGGGTTGTCTCCCTTAGCAACAGGTTCACCGCCTTAGGTACTGTTGTCGGGGGGGGTGACACATCGGGGGAAGGCACCAGCAGCCAGGCTCATGGCACCATGACTGGCTCTGTTGCAAAGAAGGGAGGGAAAAAGAGTGGCAGGGCTATAGTAATAGGGGATTCGATTGTAAGGGGAATAGATAGGGGTTTCTGTGGTCGCGACCGAGACTCCAGGATGGTATGTTGCCTCCCTGGTGCAAGGGTCAAGGATGTCTCGGCGCGGGTGCAGAACATTCTGGAGGGGGAGGGGGAACAGCCAGTTGTCGTGATACATGTTGGTACCAACGATGTAGCTAAAAAAAGGGAAGAGGTCCTACAAGTAGAATTTCGGGAGTTAGGAGCCAAGCTAAAAAGTAGGACCTCGAAGGTAGTAATCTCTGGATTACTACCAGTGCCACGTGCTAGTAAGAGTACAGAGAACAGGATAGTTAGGCTAAATACGTGGCTTGAGCAGTGGTGTAAGAGGGAGGGTTTTAAATTTTTGAGGCATTGGAACCAGTTTTGTGGTAGGTGTGACCTATACAAAAGGGACGGTCTACACCTGTGCAGAGATGGAACTGATGTTCTCGGGGTAATTTTTGATAAATCAGTTCGGGAGCATTTAAACTAGTATGGCAGGGGGCTAGAAACCTATGTAGTGAAATAGAGGAAAGTGAAAGGCAGACAGAAATAAATGATAAAAGGGTGAGGAACAAAAAACAAAGGGCCAAACTAATTCATAAAAAATGTGAGCATAAAAAAAGCCTGAGGGTTTTATACCTTAATGCGAGAAGCATCAGGAACAAGGTAGATGAATTAGCTGTGGAAATAGAGGTTAATAATTATGACCTAATTGGGATTACGGAAACATGGTTGCAGGGTGAGCAGGGCTGGGAGCTTAACATACAGGGGTATTCAGTATTTAGGAAGGATCGACAAAAAAGAATGGGAGGAGGGGTAGCATTGCTAGTAAAAGAGGGGATAAATGCAATTGAAAGGAAGGATATTAACTCAGTTAATACAGAATCTATATGGGTGGAGCTAAGAAATAGCGAGGGGCGAAAAACATTAATAGGAGTGGTATATAGGCCTCCAAATAGTAAAATAGAGGTTAGGGAGGGCATCACGAGGGAAATTAGAGAAGCGTGCAATAAGAGCACAGCTGTCATCATAGGTGACTTTAACTTACATATAGATTGGACTAGCCTAATCAGTAAAAATAATGAGGAGGAGGAATTCCTTGAGTGTTTGAGGGATGGTTATCTGGATCAATATGTCGAGGAACCAACTCGGGAACAGGCTATATTGGACTGGGTACTGTGCAATGAGAAGGGACTAATCAGTAATCTTGTTGTACGGGGACCCTTGGGTCAGAGCGATCATAACATGATCGATTTCTCACTCGAAATGGAGAGCGAAGAAATTGACTCAGAGACTAAGGTCCTGAATTTAAACAAGGGGAATTATGATGCCATGAGACGGGAACTGAGTAGGTCTGATTGGACAACGTTCCTGGGAGGACTGGAGGTAGATAAACAATGGCAAACATTTAAAGATAGAATGACAAAATTGCAAAAATTGTTTATACCAATCTGGCATAAAAGGAAATCTAAAAAGGTGACTCAACCGTGGATAACAGGGGAAATTAGAGACAGCATAAAATCCAAAGATAGGGCGTATAAAATAGCCAAAAAAAGCGCCAGAGCGGAAGATTGGGAACAGTTTAAGATAGAGCAAAGGAGGGCAAAGGGCATAATCAAGAGGGGCAAAATAGCTTACGAAAACAAGCTGGCGGAAAATATAAAAACTAACTCCAAAAGCTTTTATAAGTATATCAAAAGGAAAAGACTGGTGAAAACCAAAGTTGGTCCATTGCAGTCAGATACGGGGGAATATATAATGGGAAATAAGGAAATGGCAGATCAACTAAATGCATACTTTGGGTCAGTCTTTACGAAGGAAGACACAAAAAACCTCCCTGGGATATCGGGAAAAATAGGGACATTGGCAAAGGAGGAACTGACGCAAATCAATATCTCTAAGGATATGGTGTTAAGGAAGCTAAAGGGATTGAAGGTGGACAAATCCCCAGGGCCTGATAACATGCATCCTAGGGTACTGAAGGAGGTGGCCCTAGAGATAGCGGATGCACTAAGGATGATTTTTCAGAATTCATTAGACTCGGGAACAGTGCCGATGGATTGGAGGGTAGCTAACGTTACCCCACTATTCAAAAAGGGGGGTAGGGAAAAAGCAGGTAATTACAGACCTGTAAGCCTTACATCAGTTGTGGGCAAAATGCTGGAGTCCATCATTAAGGATGAAATAGTGGAGCACTTAGCAAATGGGGACAGGATAGGACAGAGTCAACATGGATTTACAAAGGGTAAATCGTGCTTGACTAATCTATTGGAATTTTTTGAGGGAGTAACTGGTAGAATAGATGGGGGAGAGCCAGTAGATGTGTTGTACCTGGACTTCCAAAAGGCCTTCGATAAGGTCCCACATAAAAGATTAGCATGGAAAATTGAGGCTCATGGGATAAAGGGGAAAGTTTTGGCGTGGATAGGGAACTGGCTGTCAGATAGAAAACAGAGAGTTGGAATAAACGGCTCATTTTCTGAATGGCAGGCAGTAACAAGTGGGGTACCACAGGGATCTGTCCTGGGCCCCCAGCTGTTCACAATTTACATTAATGACCTGGATCAGGGAGTCGGATGCAGCATTTCCAAATTTGCAGACGACACTAAACTAGGAGGGGGGGTGGGCTCAGAGGAAGAGACCAGGAAGCTCCAGAGCGATTTGGACAGACTGGGCGATTGGGCGGATAAATGGCAGATGCACTATAATGTGGACAAGTGCGAAGTTATCCACCTTGGGTGCAGGAACGGGAGGGCAAATTATTATTTAAATGGCAATAGATTGGGAGAGGGGGAAGTACAGAGAGACCTGGGTGTTCTTGTACACCAGCCACTGAAGGCGAGCATGCAGGTGCAACAGGCGGTCAAGAAGGGAAACGGTATGCTGGCCTTCATAGCAAAAGGGTTAGAATACAGGAACAGGGATACCTTGCTGCAGCTGTACAGGGCACTGGTGAGACCACACCTCGAGTACTGTGTACAGTTTTGGTCGCCTCATCTGAGGAAGGATGTTCTTGCCATGGAGGGGGTGCAGCGGCGATTCACCAGGCTGATACCAGGAATGGCGGGAATGACCTATGAGGAGAGACTATGTAGTTTAGGGATGTACACACTGGAGTTTAGAAGATTGAGAGGGGACCTCATAGAAGTGTATAAAATTCTGACAGGTCTAGACAGATGGATGCAGAAGGAATGTTTCCCTTGGCGGGTGAGAACAGAACTAGAGGACATAATTTAAGGATAAGGGCTAAACCATTTAGGACAGAGATGAGGGGGAATTTCTTCACTCAGAGAGTGGTGAACCTGTGGAACTCATTGCCACAGAGGGCAGTGTACGCCAGCTCATTAAATATATTTAAGAGGGAATTAGATATATTTCTACGGGCAAAAGGGGTTAAGGGTTACGGAGAGAAGGCGGGGACGGGATACTGAATTAAAGGATCAGCCATGATCTCATCGAATGGCGGAGCAGGCATGAAGGGCCGAATGGCTTACTCCTGCTCCTATCTTCTATGTATCTATGTATCTATGTATACTGTTCTCCTCTCCGGCTCTGGCTCTTTTTAAACTGTTCTCCTCTCCGGCTCTCGCTCTTTTTAAACTGTTCTCCTCTCCGGCTCTCGCTCATTTTATACTGTTCTCCTCTCCTGCTCTCGCTCTTTTTAAACTGTTCTCCTCTCCGGCTGTCGCTCTTTTTAAACTGTTCTCCTCTCTGGCTCTCGCTCTTTTTAAACTGTTCTCCACTCCGGCTCTCGCTCTTTTTAAACTGTTCTCCTCTCCGGCTCTCGCTCTTTTTAAACTGTTCTCCTCTCCGGCTCTCGCTCTTTTTATACTGTTTTCCTCTCCGGCTCTGGCTCTTTTTAAACTGTTCTCCTCTCTGGCTCTCGCTCTTTTTAAACTGTTCTCCTC
Source organism: Somniosus microcephalus (assembly GCF_052327205.1). NCBI lineage: Eukaryota > Metazoa > Chordata > Chondrichthyes > Squaliformes > Somniosidae > Somniosus > Somniosus microcephalus. The sequence goes on from NW_028225187.1 coordinate 33,948,657, forward strand.
TCCGGCTCTCGCTCTTTTTATACTGTTCTCCTCTCCTGCCCTCGCTGTTTTTAAACTGTTCTCCTCTCCGGCTGTCGCTCTTTTTAATCTGTTCTCCTCTCTGGCTCTCGCTCTTTTTAAACTGTTCTCCTCTCCGGCTCTCGCTCTTGTTAATCCGTTCTCCTCTCCGGCTCTCGCTCTTTTTAAACTGTTCTCCTCTCCGGCTCTGGCTCTTTTTAAACTGTTCTCCTCTCTGGCTCTCGCTCTTTTTAAACTGTTCTCCTCTCCGGCTCTCACTCTTTTTAAACTGTTCTCCTCTCCGGCTCTCGCTCTTTTTAAACTGTTCTCCTCTCCGGCTCTCGCTCTTTTTAAACTGTTCTCCTCTCCGGCTCTCGCTCTTTTTAAACTGTTCTCCTCTGCGGCTCTGGCTCTTTTTAAACTGTTCTCCTCTCCGGCTCTGGCTCTTTTTAAACTGTTCTCCTCGCTTGCTCTCGCTCTTTTTAAACTGTTCTCCTCTCCGGCTCTGGCTCTTTTTAAACTGTTCTCCTATCCTGCTCTCGCTCTTTTTAAACTGTTCTCCTCTCCGGCTCTCGTTCTTTTTAAACTGTTCTCCTCTCCGGCTTTCGCTCTTTTTAAACTGTTCTCCTCTCCAGCTCTCGCTCTTTTTAAACTGTTCTCCTCTCCGGCTCTCGCTCTTTTTAAACTGTTCTCCTCTCTGGCTCTCGCTCTTTTTAAACTGTTCTCCTCTCCGGCTCTGGCTCTTTTTAAACTGTTCTCCTCTCCGGCTCTCACTTCTTTTAATCTGTTCTCCTCTCCGGCTCTCGCTCTTTTTAAACTGTTCTCCTCTCCGGCTCTCGCTCTTTTTAAACTGTTCTCCTCTCCGGCTCTCGCTCTTTTTAAACTGTTCTCCTCTCCAGCTCTCGCTCTTTTTAAACTGTTCTCCTCTCCAGCTCTCGCTCTTTTTAAACTGTTCTCCTCTCCAGTTCTGGCTCTTTTTAAACTGTTCTCCTCTCCGGCTCTGGCTCTTTTTAAACTGTTCTCCTCTCCGGCTCTCGCTGTTTTTAAACTGATCTCCTCTCCGGATCTCGCTCTTTTTAAACTGTTCTCCTCTCCGGCTCTCGCTCTTTTTAAACTGTTCTCCTCTCCAGCTCTCTCCCTTTTTAAACTGTTCTCCTCTCCGGCTCTCGCTCTTTTGAACTGTTCTCCTCTCCGGCTCTCGCTCTTTTTAAACTGTTCTCCTCTCCGGCTCTCGCTCTTTTTAAACTATTCTCCTCTCCGGCTCTCACTCTTTTTAAACTGTTCTCCTCTCCGGCTCTCGCTGTTTTTAAACTGTTCTCCTCTCCGGCTCTCGCTCTTTTTAAACAGTTCTCCTCTCTGGCTCTCGCTCTTTTTAAACTGTTCTCCGCTCCGACTCTCGCTCTTTTTAAACTGTTCTCCTCTCCGGCTCTCGCTCTTTTTAAACTGTTCTCCTCTCCGGCTCTCGCTCTTTTAAACTGTTCTCCACTCCGGCTCTCGCTCTTTTTAAACTGTTCTCCTCTCCAGCTCTCGCTCTTTTTAAACTGTTCTCCTCTCCGGCTCTCACTCTTTTTAAACTGTTCTCCTCTCCGGCTCTCGCTCTTTTTAAACTGTTCTCCTCTCCGGCTCTCGCTCTTTTTAAACTGTTCTCCTCTCCGGCTCTCGGTCTTTTTAAACTGTTCTCCTCTCCTGCTCTCGCTCTTTTTAAACTGTTCTCCTCTCCGGCTCTCGCTCTTTTTAAACTGTTCTCCTCTCCGGCTCTCGCTCTTTTTAAACTGTTCTCCTCTCCGGCTCTCGCTCTTTTTAAACTGTTCTCCTCTCCGGCTCTCGCTCTTTTTAAACTGTTCTCCTCTCCGGCTCTCGCTCTTTTTAAACTGTTCTCCTCTCCGGCTCTCGCTCTTTTTAAACAGTTCTCCTCTCCGGCTCTCGCTCTTTTTAAACTGTTCTCCTCTCCGGCTCTCGCTCTTTTTAAACTGTTCTCCACTCCGGCTCTCGCTCTTTTTAAACTGTTCTCCTCTCCGGCTCTCGCTCTTTTTAAACTGTTCTCCTCTCCGGCTCTCGCTCTTTTTAAACTGTTCTCCGCTCCGGCTCTCGCTCTTTTTAAACTGTTCTCCTCTCCGGCTCTCGCTCTTTTTAAACTGTTCTCCTCTCCAGCTCTCGCTCTTTTTAAACTGTTCTCCTCTCCGGCTCTCGCTCTTTTTAAACTGTCCTCCTCTCCGGCTCTCGCTCTTTTTAAACTGTTCTCCTCGCTGTCTCTCGCTCTTTTTAATCTGTTCTCCTCTCCGGCTCTCGCTCTTTTTAAACTGTTCTCCTCTCTGGCTCTCGCTCTTTTAAAACTGTTCTCCTCTCCGGCTCTCGCTCTTTTTATACTGTTCTCCTCTCCGGCTCTGGCTCTTTTTAAACTGTTCTCCTCTCAGGCTCTCGCTCTTTTTAAACTGTTCTCCTCTCCGGCTCTCGCTCATTTTATACTGTTCTCCTCTCCTGCTCTCGCTCTTTTTAAACTGTTCTCCTCTCCGGCTGTCGCTCTTTTTAAACTGTTCTCCTCTCTGGCTCTCGCTCTTTTTAAACTGTTCTCCACTCCGGCTCTCGCTCTTTTTAAACTGTTCTCCTCTCCGGCTCTCGCTCTTTTTAAACTGTTCTCCTCTCCGGCTCTCGCTCTTTTTATACTGTTTTCCTCTCCGGCTCTGGCTCTTTTTAAACTGTTCTCCTCTCTGGCTCTCGCTCTTTTTAAACTGTTCTCCTCTCCGGCTCTCGCTCTTTTTATACTGTTCTCCTCTCCTGCCCTCGCTGTTTTTAAACTGTTCTCCTCTCCGGCTGTCGCTCTTTTTAATCTGTTCTCCTCTCTGGCTCTCGCTCTTTTTAAACTGTTCTCCTCTCCGGCTCTCGCTCTTGTTAATCCGTTCTCCTCTCCGGCTCTGGCTCTTTTTAAACTGTTCTCCTCTCTGGCTCTCGCTCTTTTTAAACTGTTCTCCTCTCCGGCTCTCACTCTTTTTAAACTGTTCTCCTCTCCGGCTCTCGCTCTTTTTAAACTGTTCTCCTCTCCGGCTCTCGCTCTTTTTAAACTGTTCTCCTCTCCGGCTCTCGCTCTTTTTAAACTGTTCTCCTCTGCGGCTCTGGCTCTTTTTAAACTGTTCTCCTCTCCGGCTCTGGCTCTTTTTAAACTGTTCTCCTCGCTTGCTCTCGCTCTTTTTAAACTGTTCTCCTCTCCGGCTCTGGCTCTTTTTAAACTGTTCTCCTATCCTGCTCTCGCTCTTTTTAAACTGTTCTCCTCTCCGGCTCTCGTTCTTTTTAAACTGTTCTCCTCTCCGGCTTTCGCTCTTTTTAAACTGTTCTCCTCTCCAGCTCTCGCTCTTTTTAAACTGTTCTCCTCTCCGGCTCTCGCTCTTTTTAAACTGTTCTCCTCTCTGGCTCTCGCTCTTTTTAAACTGTTCTCCTCTCCGGCTCTGGCTCTTTTTAAACTGTTCTCCTCTCCGGCTCTAACTTCTTTTAATCTGTTCTCCTCTCCGGCTTTCGCTCTTTTTAAACTGTTCTCCTCTCCGGCTCTCGCTCTTTTTAAACTGTTCTCCTCTCCGGCTCTCGCTCTTTTTAAACTGTTCTCCTCTCCAGCTCTCGCTCTTTTTAAACTGTTCTCCTCTCCAGCTCTCGCTCTTTTTAAACTGTTCTCCTCTCCAGTTCTGGCTCTTTTTAAACTGTTCTCCTCTCCGGCTCTGGCTCTTTTTAAACTGTTCTCCTCTCCGGCTCTCGCTGTTTTTAAACTGATCTCCTCTCCGGATCTCGCTCTTTTTAAACTGTTCTCCTCTCCGGCTCTCGCTCTTTTTAAACTGTTCTCCTCTCCAGCTCTCTCCCTTTTTAAACTGTTCTCCTCTCCGGCTCTCGCTCTTTTGAACTGTTCTCCTCTCCGGCTCTCGCTCTTTTTAAACTGTTCTCCTCTCCGGCTCTCGCTCTTTTTAAACTATTCTCCTCTCCGGCTCTCACTCTTTTTAAACTGTTCTCCTCTCCGGCTCTCGCTGTTTTTAAACTGTTCTCCTCTCCGGCTCTCGCTCTTTTTAAACAGTTCTCCTCTCTGGCTCTCGCTCTTTTTAAACTGTTCTCCGCTCCGGCTCTCGCTCTTTTTAAACTGTTCTCCTCTCCGGCTCTCGCTCTTTTTAAACTGTTCTCCTCTCCGGCTCTCGCTCTTTTAAACTGTTCTCCACTCCGGCTCTCGCTCTTTTTAAACTGTTCTCCTCTCCAGCTCTCGCTCTTTTTAAACTGTTCTCCTCTCCGGCTCTCACTCTTTTTAAACTGTTCTCCTCTCCGGCTCTCGCTCTTTTTAAACTGTTCTCCTCTCCGGCTCTCGCTCTTTTTAAACTGTTCTCCTCTCCGGCTCTCGGTCTTTTTAAACTGTTCTCCTCTCCTGCTCTCGCTCTTTTTAAACTGTTCTCCTCTCCGGCTCTCGCTCTTTTTAAACTGTTCTCCTCTCCGGCTCTCGCTCTTTTTAAACTGTTCTCCTCTCCGGCTCTCGCTCTTTTTAAACTGTTCTCCTCTCTGGCTCTCGCTCTTTTTAAACTGTTCTCCTCTCCGGCTCTCGCTCTTTTTAAACTGTTCTCCTCTCCGGCTCTCGCTCTTTTTAAACAGTTCTCCTCTCCGGCTCTCGCTCTTTTTAAACTGTTCTCCTCTCCGGCTCTCGCTCTTTTTAAACTGTTCTCGACTCCGGCTCTCGCTCTTTTTAAACTGTTCTCCTCTCCGGCTCTCGCTCTTTTTAAACTGTTCTCCTCTCCGGCTCTCGCTCTTTTTAAACTGTTCTCCGCTCCGGCTCTCGCTCTTTTTAAACTGTTCTCCTCTCCGGCTCTCGCTCTTTTTAAACTGTACTCCTCTCCGGCTCTCGCTCTTTTTAAACTGTTCTCCTCTCCGGCTCTCGCTCTTTTTAAACTGTCCTCCTCTCCGGCTCTCGCTCTTTTTAAACTGTTCTCCTCGCTGTCTCTCGCTCTTTTTAATCTGTTCTCCTCTCCGGCTCTCGCTCTTTTTAAACTGTTCTCCTCTCTGGCTCTCGCTCTTTTAAAACTGTTCTCCTCTCCGGCTCTCGCTCTTTTTATACTGTTCTCCTCTCCGGCTCTGGCTCTTTTTAAACTGTTCTCCTCTCAGGCTCTCGCTCTTTTTAAACTGTTCTCCTCTCCGGCTCTCGCTCATTTTATACTGTTCTCCTCTCCTGCTCTCGCTCTTTTTAAACTGTTCTCCTCTCCGGCTGTCGCTCTTTTTAAACTGTTCTCCTCTCTGGCTCTCGCTCTTTTTAAACTGTTCTCATCTCCGGCTCTCGCTCTTTTTAAACTGTTCTCCTCTCCGGCTCTCGCTCTTTTTAAACTGTTCTCCTCTCCGGCTCTCGCTCTTTTTTTACTGTTTTCCTCTCCGGCTCTGGCTCGTTTTAAACTGTTCTCCTCTCTGGCTCTCGCTCTTTTTAAACTGTTCTCCTCTCCGGCTCTCGCTCTTTTTAAACTGTTCTCCTCTCCGGCTCTCACTCTTTTTAAACTGTTCTCCTCTCCGGCTCTCGCTCTTTTTAAACTGTTCTCCTCTCCGGCTCTCGCTCTTTTTAAACTGTTCTCCTCTCCGGCTCTCGCTCTTTTTAAACTGTTCTCCTCTGCGGCTCTGGCTCTTTTTAAACTGTTCTCCTCTCCGGCTCTGGCTCTTTTTAAACTGTTCTCCTCGCTTGCTCTCGCTCTTTTTAAACTGTTCTCCTCTCCGGCTCTGGCTCTTTTTAAACTGTTCTCCTATCCTGCTCTCGCTCTTTTTAAACTGTTCTCCTCTCCGGCTCTCGTTCTTTTTAAACTGTTCTCCTCTCCGGCTTTCGCTCTTTTTAAACTGTTCTCCTCTCCAGCTCTCGCTCTTTTTAAACTGTTCTCCTCTCCGGCTCTCGCTCTTTTTAAACTGTTCTCCTCTCTGGCTCTCGCTCTTTTTAAACTGTTCTCCTCTCCGGCTCTGGCTCTTTTTAAACTGTTCTCCTCTCCGGCTCTAACTTCTTTTAATCTGTTCTCCTCTCCGGCTCTCGCTCTTTTTAAACTGTTCTCCTCTCCGGCTCTCGCTCTTTTTAAACTGTTCTCCTCTCCGGCTCTCGCTCTTTTTAAACTGTTCTCCTCTCCAGCTCTCGCTCTTTTTAAACTGTTCTCCTCTCCAGCTCTCGCTCTTTTTAAACTGTTCTCCTCTCCAGTTCTGGCTCTTTTTAAACTGTTCTCCTCTCCGGCTCTGGCTCTTTTTAAACTGTTCTCCTCTCCGGCTCTCGCTGTTTTTAAACTGATCTCCTCTCCGGATCTCGCTCTTTTTAAACTGTTCTCCTCTCCGGCTCTCGCTCTTTTTAAACTGTTCTCCTCTCCAGCTCTCTCCCTTTTTATACTGCTCTCCTCTCCGGCTCTCGCTCTTTTGAACTGTTCTCCTCTCCGGCTCTCGCTCTTTTTAAACTGTTCTCCTCTCCGGCTCTCGCTCTTTTTAAACTATTCTCCTCTCCGGCTCTCACTCTTTTTAAACTGTTCTCCTCTCCGGCTCTCGCTGTTTTTAAACTGTTCTCCTCTCCGGCTCTCGCTCTTTTTAAACAGTTCTCCTCTCTGGCTCTCGCTCTTTTTAAACTGTTCTCCGCTCCGGCTCTCGCTCTTTTTAAACTGTTCTCCTCTCCGGCTCTCGCTCTTTTTAAACTGTTCTCCTCTCCGGCTCTCGCTCTTTTAAACTGTTCTCCACTCCGGCTCTCGCTCTTTTTAAACTGTTCTCCTCTCCAGCTCTCGCTCTTTTTAAACTGTTCTCCTCTCCGGCTCTCACTCTTTTTAAACTGTTCTCCTCTCCGGCTCTCGCTCTTTTTAAACTGTTCTCCTCTCCGGCTCTCGCTCTTTTTAAACTGTTCTCCTCTCCGGCTCTCGGTCTTTTTAAACTGTTCTCCTCTCCTGCTCTCGCTCTTTTTAAACTGTTCTCCTCTCCGGCTCTCGCTCTTTTTAAACTGTTCTCCTCTCCGGCTCTCGCTCTTTTTAAACTGTTCTCCTCTCCGGCTCTCGCTCTTTTTAAACTGTTCTCCTCTCTGGCTCTCGCTCTTTTTAAACTGTTCTCCTCTCCGGCTCTCGCTCTTTTTAAACTGTTCTCCTCTCCGGCTCTCGCTCTTTTTAAACAGTTCTCCTCTCCGGCTCTCGCTCTTTTTAAACTGTTCTCCTCTCCGGCTCTCGCTCTTTTTAAACTGTTCTCGACTCCGGCTCTCGCTCTTTTTAAACTGTTCTCCTCTCCGGCTCTCGCTCTTTTTAAACTGTTCTCCTCTCCGGCTCTCGCTCTTTTTAAACTGTTCTCCGCTCCGGCTCTCGCTCTTTTTAAACTGTTCTCCTCTCCGGCTCTCGCTCTTTTTAAACTGTACTCCTCTCCGGCTCTCGCTCTTTTTAAACTGTTCTCCTCTCCGGCTCTCGCTCTTTTTAAACTGTCCTCCTCTCCGGCTCTCGCTCTTTTTAAACTGTTCTCCTCGCTGTCTCTCGCTCTTTTTAATCTGTTCTCCTCTCCGGCTCTCGCTCTTTTTAAACTGTTCTCCTCTCTGGCTCTCGCTCTTTTAAAACTGTTCTCCTCTCCGGCTCTCGCTCTTTTTATACTGTTCTCCTCTCCGGCTCTGGCTCTTTTTAAACTGTTCTCCTCTCAGGCTCTCGCTCTTTTTAAACTGTTCTCCTCTCTGGCTCTCGCTCTTTTTAAACTGTTCTCCTCTCCGGCTCTCGCTCTTTTTAAACTGTTCTCCTCTCCGGCTCTCGCTCTTTTTAAACTGTTCTCCTCTCCGGCTCTCGCTCTTTTTATACTGTTTTCCTCTCCGGCTCTGGCTCGTTTTAAACTGTTCTCCTCTCTGGCTCTCGCTCTTTTTAAACTGTTCTCCTCTCCGGCTCTCGCTCTTTTTATCCTGTTCTCCTCTCCTGCCCTCGCTGTTTTTAAACTGTTCTCCTCTCCGGCTCTGGCTCTTTTTAAACTGTTCTCCTCTCCGGCTCTCACTTCTTTTAATCTGTTCTCCTCTCCGGCTCTCGCTCTTTTTAAACTGTTCTCCTCTCCGGCTCTCGCTCTTTTTAAACTGTTCTCCTCTCCGGCTCTCGCTCTTTTTAAACTGTTCTCCTCTCCCGCTCTCGCTCTTTTTAAACTGTTCTCCTCTCCAGCTCTCGCTCTTTTTAAACTGTTCTCCTCTCCAGTTCTGGCTCTTTTTAAACTGTTCTCCTCTCCGGCTCTGGCTCTTTTTAAACTGTTCTCCTCTCCGGCTCTCGCTGTTTTTAAACTGATCTCCTCTCCGGATCTCGCTCTTTTTAAACTGTTCTCCTCTCCGGCTCTCGCTCTTTTTAAACTGTTCTCCTCTCCAGCTCTCTCCCTTTTTAAACTGTTCTCCTCTCCGGCTCTCGCTCTTTTGAACTGTTCTCCTCTCCGGCTCTCGCTCTTTTTAAACTGTTCTCCTCTCCGGCTCTCGCTCTTTTTAACCTATTCTCCTCTCCGGCTCTCACTCTTTTTAAACTGTTCTCCTCTCCGGCTCTCGCTGTTTTTAAACTGTTCTCCTCTCCGGCTCTCGCTCTTTTTAAACAGTTCTCCTCTCTGGCTCTCGCTCTTTTTAAACTGTTCTCCGCTCCGGCTCTCGCTCTTTTTAAACTGTTCTCCTCTCCGGCTCTCGCTCTTTTTAAACTGTTCTCCTCTCCGGCTCTCGCTCTTTTAAACTGTTCTCCACTCCGGCTCTCGCTCTTTTTAAACTGTTCTCCTCTCCAGCTCTCGCTCTTTTTAAACTGTTCTCCTCTCCGGCTCTCACTCTTTTTAAACTGTTCTCCTCTCCGGCTCTCGCTCTTTTTAAACTGTTCTCCTCTCCGGCTCTCGCTCTTTTTAAACTGTTCTCCTCTCCGGCTCTCGCTCTTTTTAAATTGTTCTCCTCTCTGGCTCTCGCTCTTTTTAAACTGTTCTCGACTCCGGCTCTCGCTCTTTTTAAACTGTTCTCCTCTCCGGCTCTCGCTCTTTTTAAACTGTTCTCCTCTCCGGCTCTCGCTCTTTTTAAACTGTTCTCCGCTCCGGCTCTCGCTCTTTTTAAACTGTTCTCCTCTCCGGCTCTCGCTCTTTTTAAACTGTACTCCTCTCCGGCTCTCGCTCTTTTTAAACTGTTCTCCTCTCCGGCTCTCGCTCTTTTTAAACTGTCCTCCTCTCCGGCTCTCGCTCTTTTTAAACTGTTCTCCTCGCTGTCTCTCGCTCTTTTTAATCTGTTCTCCTCTCCGGCTCTCGCTCTTTTTAAACTGTTCTCCTCTCTGGCTCTCGCTCTTTTAAAACTGTTCTCCTCTCCGGCTCTCGCTCTTTTTATACTGTTTTCCTCTCCGGCTCTGGCTCGTTTTAAACTGTTCTCCTCTCTGGCTGTCGCTCTTTTTAAACTGTTCTCCTCTCTGGCTCTCGCTCTTTTTAAACTGTTCTCCTCTCCGGCTCTCGCTCTTGTTAATCCGTTCTCCTCTCCGGCTCTCGCTCTTTTTAAACTGTTCTCCTCTCCGGCTCTGGCTCTTTTTAAACTGTTCTCCTCTCTGTCTCTCGCTCTTTTTAAACTGTTCTCCTCTCCGGCTCTCGCTCTTTTAAACTGTTCTCCTCTCCGGCTCTCGCTCTTTTTAAACTGTTCTCCTCTCCGGCTCTCGCTCTTTTTAAACTGTTCTCCTCTGCGGCTCCGGCTCTTTTTAAACTGTTCTCCTCTCCGGCTCTGGCTCTTTTTAAACTGTTCTCCTATCCTGCTCTCGCTCTTTTTAAACTGCTCTCCTCTCCGGCTCTCGTTCTTTTTAAACTGTTCTCCTCTCCGGCTTTCGCTCTTTTTAAACTGTTCTCCTCTCCAGCTCTCGCTCTTTTTAAACTGTTCTCCTCTCCGGCTCTCGCTCTTTTTAAACTGTTCTCCTCTCCGGCTCTCGCTCTTTTTAAACTGTTCTCCTCTCCGGCTCTGGCTCTTTTTAAACTGTTCTCCTCTCCGGCTCTCCCTTCTTTTAATCTGTTCTCCTCTCCGGCTCTCGCTCTTTTTAAACTGTTCTCCTCTCCGGCTCTCGCTCTTTTTAAACTGTTCTCCTCTCCGGCTCTCGCTCTTTTTAAACTGTTCTCCTCTCCGGCTCTCGCTCTTTTTAAACTGTTCTCCTCTCTGGCTCTCGCTCTTTTTAAACTGTTCTCCACTCCGGCTCTCGCTCTTTTTAAACTGTTCTCCTCTCCGGCTCTCGCTCTTTTTAAACTGTTCTCCTCTCCGGTTCTCGCTCTTTTTAAACTGTTCTCCTCTCCGGCTCTCGCTCTTTTTTAACTGTTCTCCTCTCCGGCTCTCGCTCTTTTTAAACTGTTCTCCTCTCCGGCTCTCGCTCTTTTTAAACTGTTCTCCTCTCCGGCTCTGGCTCTTTTTAAACTGTTCTCCTCTCCGGCTCTCACTCTTTTTAAACTGTTCTCCTCTCCGGCTCTGGCTCTTTTTAAACTTTTCTCCTCTCCGGTTCTGGCTGTTTTTAAACTGTTCTCCTCTCCGGCTCTGGCTCTTTTTAAACTGTTCTCCTCTCCGGCTCTCGCTGTTTTTAAACTGATCTCCTCTCCGGATCTCGCTCTTTTTAAACTGTTCTCCTCTCCAGTCTCGCTCTTTTTAAACTGTTCTCCTCTCCAGCTCTCGCTCTTTTTAAACTGTTCTCCTCTCCGGCTCTCGCTCTTTTAAACTGTTCTCCTCTCCGGCTCTCGCTCTTTTTAAACTGCTCTCCTCTCCGGCTCTCGCTCTTTTTAAACTGTTCTCCTCTCCGGCTCTCGCTCTTTTTAAACTGTTCTCCTCTCCGGTCCTCGCTCTTTTTAAACTATTCTCCTCTCTGGCTCTCGCTCTTTTTAAACTGTTCTCCTCTCCGGCTCTCGCTCTTTTTAAACTGTTCTCCTCTCCGGCTCTCGCTCTTTTTAAACTGTTCTCCTCTCCGGCTCTCGCTCATTTTAATCTGTTCTCCTCTCTGGCTCTCGCTCTTTTTAAACTGTTCTCCTCTCCGGCTCTCGCTCTTTTTAAACTGTTCTCCTCTCCGGCTTTCGCTCTTTTTAAACTGTTCTCCTCTCCGGCTCTGGCTCTTTTTAAACTGTGCTCCTCTCCGTCTCTCGCTCTTTTTAAACTGTTCTCCTCTCCGGCTCTCGCTCTTTTTAAACTGTTCTCCTCTCCGGCTCTCGCTCTTTTTAAACTCTTCTCCTCTCCGGCTCTCGCTCTTTTTAAACTCTTCTCCTCTCCGGCTCTCGCTCTTTTTAAACTGTTCTCCTCTCCAGCTCTCGCTCTTTTTAAACTGTTCTCCTCTCCGGCTCTCGCTCTTTTTAAACTGTTTTCCTCTCCGGCTCTCGCTCTTTTTAAACTGTTCTCCTCTCCGGCTCTCGCTCTTTTTAAACTGTTCTCCTCTCCGGCTCTCGCTCTTTTTAGCTGTTCTCCTCTCCGGCTCTCGCCCTTTTTAAACTGTTCTCCTCTCCAGCTCTCGCTCTTTTTAAACTGTTCTCCTCTCCGGCTCTCGCTCTTTTTAAACTGTTCTCCTCTCCGGCTCTCGCTCTTTTTAATCTGTTCTCCTCTCCGGCTCTCGCTCTTTTTAAACCGTTCTCCTCTCCGGCTCTGGCTCTTTTTAAACTGTTCTCCTCTCCGGCTCTCGCTCTTTTTAAACTGTTCTCCTCTTCGGCTCTGGCTCTTTTTAAACTGTTCTCCTCTCCGGCTCTCGCTCCTTTTAAACTGTTCTCCTCTCCGGCTCTCGCTCTTTTTAAACTGTTCTCCTCTCCGGCTCTCGCTCTTTTTAAACTTTTCTCCTCTCCGGCTTTCGCTCTTTTTAAACTGTTCTCCTCTCCGGCTCTGGCTCTTTTTAAACTGTTCTCCTCTCCGTCTCTCGCTCTTTTTAAACTGTTCTCCTCTCCGGCTCTCGCTCTTTTTAAACTGTTCTCCTCTCCGGCTCTCGCTCTTTTTAAACTGTTCTCCTCTCCAGCTCTCGCTCTTTTTAAACTGTTCTCCTCTCCGGCTCTCGCTCTTTTTAAACTGTTTTCCTCTCCGGCTCTCGCTCTTTTTAAACTGTTCTCCTCTCCGGCTCTCGCTCTTTTTAAACTGTTCTCCTCTCCGGCTCTCGCTCTTTTTAGCTGTTCTCCTCTCCGGCTCTCGCCCTTTTTAAACTGTTCTCCTCTCCAGATCTCGCTCTTTTTAAACTGTTCTCCTCTCCGGCTCTCGCTCTTTTTAAACTGTTCTCCTCTCCGGCTCTCGCTCTTTTTAAACTGTTCTCCTCTCCGGCTCTCGCTCTTTTTAAACCGTTCTCCTCTCCGGCTCTGGCTCTTTTTAAACTGTTCTCCTCTCCGGCTCTCGCTCTTTTTAAACAGTTCTCCTCTTCGGCTCTGGCTCTTTTTAAACTGTTCTCCTCTCCGGCTCTCGCTCTTTTTAAACTGTTCTCCTCTCCGGCTCTCGCTCTTTTTAAACTGTTCTCCTCTCCGGCTCTCGCTCTTTTTAAACTGTTCTCCTCTCCGGCTTTCGCTCTTTTTAAACTGTTCTCCTCTGCGGCTCCGGCTCTTTTTAAACTGTTCTCCTCTCTGGCTGTCGCTCTTTTTAAACTGTTCTCCTCTCTGGCTCTCGCTCTTTTTAAACTGTTCTCCTCTCCGGCTCTCACTCTTGTTAATCCGTTCTCCTCTCCGGCTCTCGCTCTTTTTAAACTGTTCTCCTCTCCGGCTCTGGCTCTTTTTAAACTGTTCTCCTCTCTGTCTCTCGCTCTTTTTAAACTGTTCTCCTCTCCGGCTCTCGCTCTTTTAAACTGTTCTCCTCTCCGGCTCTCGCTCTTTTTAAACTGTTCTCCTCTCCGGCTCTCGCTCTTTTTAAACTGTTCTCCTCTGCGGCTCCGGCTCTTTTTAAACTGTTCTCCTCTCCGGCTCTGGCTCTTTTTAAACTGTTCTCCTATCCTGCTCTCGCTCTTTTTAAACTGTTCTCCTCTCCGGCTCTCGTTCTTTTTAAACTGTTCTCCTCTCCGGCTTTCGCTCTTTTTAAACTGTTCTCCTCTCCAGCTCTCGCTCTTTTTAAACTGTTCTCCTCTCCGGCTCTCGCTCTTTTTAAACTGTTCTCCTCTCCGGCTCTCGCTCTTTTTAAACTGTTCTCCTCTCCGGCTCTGGCTCTTTTTAAACTGTTCTCCTCTCCGGCTCTCCCTTCTTTTAATCTGTTCTCCTCTCCGGCTCTCGCTCTTTTTAAACTGTTCTCCTCTCCGGCTCTCGCTCTTTTTAAACTGTTCTCCTCTCCGGCTCTCGCTCTTTTTAAACTGTTCTCCTCTCCGGCTCTCGCTCTTTTTAAACTGTTCTCCTCTCCGGCTCTCGCTCTTTTTAAACTGTTCTCCACTCCGGCTCTCGCTCTTTTTAAACTGTTCTCCTCTCCGGCTCTCGCTCTTTTTAAACTGTTCTCCTCTCCGGTTCTCGCTCTTTTTAAACTGTTCTCCTCTCCGGCTCTCGCTCTTTTTTAACTGTTCTCCTCTCCGGCTCTCGCTCTTTTTAAACTGTTCTCCTCTCCGGCTCTCGCTCTTTTTAAACTGTTCTCCTCTCCGGCTCTGGCTCTTTTTAAACTGTTCTCCTCTCCGGCTCTCACTCTTTTTAAACTGTTCTCCTCTCCGGCTCTGGCTCTTTTTAAACTTTTCTCCTCTCCGGTTCTGGCTGTTTTTAAACTGTTCTCCTCTCCGGCTCTGGCTCTTTTTAAACTGTTCTCCTCTCCGGCTCTCGCTGTTTTTAAACTGATCTCCTCTCCGGATCTCGCTCTTTTTAAACTGTTCTCCTCTCCAGTCTCGCTCTTTTTAAACTGTTCTCCTCTCCAGCTCTCGCTCTTTTTAAACTGTTCTCCTCTCCGGCTCTCGCTCTTTTAAACTGTTCTCCTCTCCGGCTCTCGCTCTTTTTAAACTGCTCTCCTCTCCGGCTCTCGCTCTTTTTAAACTGTTCTCCTCTCCGGCTCTCGCTCTTTTTAAACTGTTCTCCTCTCCGGTCCTCGCTCTTTTTAAACTATTCTCCTCTCTGGCTCTCGCTCTTTTTAAACTGTTCTCCTCTCCGGCTCTCGCTCTTTTTAAACTGTTCTCCTCTCCGGCTCTCGCTCTTTTTAAACTGTTCTCCTCTCCGGCTCTCGCTCATTTTAATCTGTTCTCCTCTCTGGCTCTCGCTCTTTTTAAACTGTTCTCCTCTCCGGCTCTCGCTCTTTTTAAACTGTTCTCCTCTCCGGCTTTCGCTCTTTTTAAACTGTTCTCCTCTCCGGCTCTGGCTCTTTTTAAACTGTTCTCCTCTCCGTCTCTCGCTCTTTTTAAACTGTTCTCCTCTCCGGCTCTCGCTCTTTTTAAACTGTTCTCCTCTCCGGCTCTCGCTCTTTTTAAACTCTTCTCCTCTCCGGCTCTCGCTCTTTTTAAACTCTTCTCCTCTCCGGCTCTCGCTCTTTTTAAACTGTTCTCCTCTCCAGCTCTCGCTCTTTTTAAACTGTTCTCCTCTCCGGCTCTCGCTCTTTTTAAACTGTTTTCCTCTCCGGCTCTCGCTCTTTTTAAACTGTTCTCCTCTCCGGCTCTCGCTCTTTTTAAACTGTTCTCCTCTCCGGCTCTCGCTCTTTTTAGCTGTTCTCCTCTCCGGCTCTCGCCCTTTTTAAACTGTTCTCCTCTCCAGCTCTCGCTCTTTTTAAACTGTTCTCCTCTCCGGCTCTCGCTCTTTTTAAACTGTTCTCCTCTCCGGCTCTCGCTCTTTTTAATCTGTTCTCCTCTCCGGCTCTCGCTCTTTTTAAACCGTTCTCCTCTCCGGCTCTGGCTCTTTTTAAACTGTTCTCCTCTCCGGCTCTCGCTCTTTTTAAACTGTTCTCCTCTTCGGCTCTGGCTCTTTTTAAACTGTTCTCCTCTCCGGCTCTCGCTCCTTTTAAACTGTTCTCCTCTCCGGCTCTCGCTCTTTTTAAACTGTTCTCCTCTCCGGCTCTCGCTCTTTTTAAACTGTTCTCCTCTCCGGCTTTCGCTCTTTTTAAACTGTTCTCCTCTCCGGCTCTGGCTCTTTTTAAACTGTTCTCCTCTCCGTCTCTCGCTCTTTTTAAACTGTTCTCCTCTCCGGCTCTCGCTCTTTTTAAACTGTTCTCCTCTCCGGCTCTCGCTCTTTTTAAACTGTTCTCCTCTCCAGCTCTCGCTCTTTTTAAACTGTTCTCCTCTCCGGCTCTCGCTCTTTTTAAACTGTTTTCCTCTCCGGCTCTCGCTCTTTTTAAACTGTTCTCCTCTCCGGCTCTCGCTCTTTTTAAACTGTTCTCCTCTCCGGCTCTCGCTCTTTTTAGCTGTTCTCCTCTCCGGCTCTCGCCCTTTTTAAACTGTTCTCCTCTCCAGCTCTCGCTCTTTTTAAACTGTTCTCCTCTCCGGCTCTCGCTCTTTTTAAACTGTTCTCCTCTCCGGCTCTCGCTCTTTTTAAACTGTTCTCCTCTCCGGCTCTCGCTCTTTTTAAACCGTTCTCCTCTCCGGCTCTGGCTCTTTTTAAACTGTTCTCCTCTCCGGCTCTCGCTCTTTTTAAACAGTTCTCCTCTTCGGCTCTGGCTCTTTTTAAACTGTTCTCCTCTCCGGCTCTCGCTCTTTTTAAACTGTTCTCCTCTCCGGCTCTCGCTCTTTTTAAACTGTTCTCCTCTCCGGCTCTCGCTCTTTTTAAACTGTTCTCCTCTCCGGCTTTCGCTCTTTTTAAACTGTTCTCCTCTCCGGCTCTGGCTCTTTTTAAACTGTTCTCCTCTCCGTCTCTCGCTCTTTTTAAACTGTTCTCCTCTCCGGCTCTCGCTCTTTTTAAACTGTTCTCCTCTCCGGCTCTCGCTCTTTTAAACTCTTCTCCTCTCCGGCTCTCGCTCTTTTTAAACTCTTCTCCTCTCCGGCTCTCGCTCTTTTTAAACTGTTCTCCTCTCCAGCTCTCGCTCTTTTTAAACTGTTCTCCTCTCCGGCTCTCGCTCTTTTTAAACTGTTTTCCTCTCCGGCTCTCGCTCTTTTTAAACTGTTCTCCTCTCCGGCTCTCGCTCTTTTTAAACTGTTCTCCTCTCCGGCTCTCGCTCTTTTTAGCTGTTCTCCTCTCCGGCTCTCGCCCTTTTTAAACTGTTCTCCTCTCCAGCTCTCGCTCTTTTTAAACTGTTCTCCTCTCCGGCTCTCGCTCTTTTTAAACTGTTCTCCTCTCCGGCTCTCGCTCTTTTTAAACTGTTCTCCTCTCCGGCTCTCGCTCTTTTTAAACCGTTCTCCTCTCCGGCTCTGGCTCTTTTTAAACTGTTCTCCTCTCCGGCTCTCGCTCTTTTTAAACTGTTCTCCTCTTCGGCTCTGGCTCTTTTTAAACTGTTCTCCTCTCCAGCTCTCGCTCTTTTTAAACTGTTCTCCTCTCCGGCTCTGGCACTTTTTAAACTGTTCTCCTCTCCGGCTCTCGCTCTTTTTAAACTGTTCTCCTCTCCAGCTCTCGCTCTTTTTAAACTGCTCTCCTCTCCGGCTCTGGCTCTTTTTAAACTGTTCTCCTCTCCGGTTCTCGCTCTTTTTAAACTGTTCTCCTCTCCGGCTCTCGCTCTTTTTAAACTGTTCTCCTCTCCGGCTCTCGCTCTTTTTAAACTGTTCTCCTCTCCGGCTCTGGCTCTTTCTAAACAGTCCTCCTCTCCGGCTCTGGCTCTTTTTAAACTGTTCTCCTCTCCGGCTCTCGCTCTTTTTAAACTGTTCTCCTCTCCAGCTCTCGCTCTTTTTAAACTGTTCTCCTCTCCAGCTCTGGCTCTTTTTAAACTGTTCTCCTCTCCAGCTCTCGCTCTTTTTAAACTGTTCTCCTCTCCGGCTCTGCCTCTTTTTAAACTGTTCTCCTCTCCGGCTCTCGCTCTTTTTAAACTGTTCTCCTCTCCTGCTCTCGCTCTTTTTAAACTGTTCTCCTCTCCGGCTCTCGCTCTTTTTAAACTGTTCTCCTCTCCGGCTCTTGCTCTTTTTAAACTGTTCTCCTCTCCGGCTCTCGCTCTTTTTAAACTGTTCTCCTCTCCGGCCCTCGCTCTTTTTAAACTGTTCTCCTCTCCGGCTCTCGCTCTTTTTAAACTGTTCTCCTCTCCGGCTCTCGCGCTTTTTAAACTGTTCTCCTCTCCGGCTCTCGCTCTTTTTAAACTGTTCTCCTCTCCGGCTCTCGCTCTTTTTAAACTGTTCTCCTCTCCGGCTCTCGCTCTTTTTAAACTGTTCTCCTCTCCTACTCTCGCTCTTTTTAAACTGTTCTCCTCTCCGGCTCTCGCTCTTTTTAAACTGTTCTCCTCTCCGGCTCTCGCTCTTTTTAAACTGTTCTCCTCTCCGGCTCTCGCTCTTTTTAAACTGTTCTCCTCTCCGGCTCTCGCTCTTTTTAAACTGTTCTCCTTTCCGGCTCTCGCTCTTTTTAAACTGTTCTCCTCTCCGGCTCTCGCTCTTTTTAAACTGTTCTCCTCTCCGGCTCTCGCTCTTTTTAAACAGTTCTCCTCTCCGGCTCTCGCTCTTTTTAAACTGTTCTCCTCTCCGGCTCTGGCTCTTTTTAATCTGTTCTCCTCTCCGGCTCTCGCTCTTTTTAAACTGTTCTCCTCTCCGGCTCTCGCTGTTTTTAAGCTGTTCTCCTCTCCGGCTCTCGCTCTTTTTAAACTGTTCTCCTCTCCGGCTCTCGCTCTTTTTAAACTGTTCTCCTCTCCGGCTCTCGCTCTTTTTAAACTGTTCTCCGCTCCGGCTCTCGCTCTTTTTAAACTGTTCTCCTCTCCGGCTCTCGCTCTTTTTAAACTGTTCTCCTCTCCGGCTCTCGCTCTTTTTAAACTGTTCTCCTCTCCGGCTCTCGCTCTTTTTAAACTGTCCTCCTCTCCGGCTCTCGCTCTTTTTAAACTGTTCTCCTCGCTGGCTCTCGCACTTTTTAAACTGTTCTCCACTCTGGCTCTCGCTCTTTTTAAACTGTTCTCCTCTCCGGCTCTCGCTCTTTTTAAACTGTTCTCCTCTCCGGCTCTCGCTCTTTTTATACTGTTCTCCTCTCCGGCTCTGGCTCTTTTTAAACTGTTCTCCTCTCCGACTCTCGCTCTTTTTAAACTGTTCTCCTCTCCTGCTCTCGCTCTTTTTATACTGTTATCCTCTACTGCTCTCGCTCTTTTTAAACTGTTCTCCTCTCCGGCTGTCGCTCTTTTTAAACTGTTCTCCTCTCTGGCCCTCGCTCTTTTTAAACTGTTCTCCTCTCCGGCTCTCGCTCTTTTTAAACTGTTCTCCTCTCCGGCTCTCGCTCTTTTTAAACTGTTCTCCTCTCCGGCTCTCGCTCTTTTTAAACTGTTCTCCTCTCCGGCTCTCACTCTTTTTAAACTGTTCTCCTCTCTGGCTCTCGCTCTTTTTAAACTGTTCTCCTCTCCGGCTCTCGCTCTTTTTAAACTGTTCTCCTCTCCGGTCCTCGCTCTTTTTAAACTATTCTCCTCTCTGGCTCTCGCTCTTTTTAAACTGTTCTCCTCTCCGGCTCTCGCTCTTTTTAAACTGTTCTCCTCTCCGGCTCTCGCTCTTTTTAAATGTTCTCCTCTCCGGCTCTCGCTCTTTTTAATCTGTTCTCCTCTCTTGCTCTCGCTCTTTTTAAACTGTTCTCCTCTCCAGCTCTCGCTCTTTTTAAACTGTTCTCCTCTCCGGCTCTCGCTCTTATTAAACTGTTCTCCTCTCCGGCTCTGGCTCTTTTTAAATTGTTCTCCTCTCCGGCTCTCACTCTTTTTAAACTGTTCTCCTCTCCGGCTCTGGCTCTTTTTAAACTGTTCTCCTCTCCGGCTCTGGCTCTTTTTAAACTGTTCTCCTCTCCGGCTCTGGCTCTTTTTAAACTGTTCTACTCTCCGGCTCTGGCTCTTTTTAAACTGTTCTCCTCTCCGGCTCTCGCTGTTTTTAAACTGATCTCCTCTCCGGCTCTCGCTCTTTTTAAACTGTTCTCCTCTCTGGCTCTCGCTCTTTTTAAACTGTTCTCCTCTCCAGCTCTCGCTCTTTTTAAACTGTTCTCCTCTCCGGCTCTCGCTCTTTTTAAACTGTTCTCCTCTCCGTCTCTCGCTCTTTTTAAACTGTTCTCCTCTCCGGCTCTCGCTCTTTTTAAACAGTTCTCCTCTCCGGCTCTCGCTCTTTTTAAACTGTTCTCCTCTCCGGCTCTCGCTCTTTTTAAACTATTCTCCTCTCCGGCTTTCGCTCTTTTTAAACTGTTCTCCTCTCCGGCTCTGGCTCTTTTTAAAGTGTTCTCCTCTCCGGCTCTCGCTCTTTTTAAACTGTTCTCCTCTCCGGCTCTCGCTCTTTTTAAACTGTTCTCCTCTCCGGCTCTCGCTCTTTTTAAACTGTTCTCCTCTCCGGCTCTGGCTCTTTCTAAACAGTCCTCCTCTCCGGCTCTGGCTCTTTTTAAACTGTTCTCCTCTCCGGCTCTCGCTCTTTTTAAACTGTTCTCCTCTCCAGCTCTCGCTCTTTTTAAACTGTTCTCCTCTCCAGCTCTGGCTCTTTTTAAACTGTTCTCCTCTCCAGCTCTCGCTCTTTTTAAACTGTTCTCCTCTCCGGCTCTGCCTCTTTTTAAACTGTTCTCCTCTCCGGCTCTCGCTCTTTTTAAACTGTTCTCCTCTCCTGCTCTCGCTCTTTTTAAACTGTTCTCCTCTCCGGCTCTCGCTCTTTTTAAACTGTTCTCCTCTCCGGCTCTTGCTCTTTTTAAACTGTTCTCCTCTCCGGCTCTCGCTCTTTTTAAACTGTTCTCCTCTCCGGCCCTCGCTCTTTTTAAACTGTTCTCCTCTCCGGCTCTCGCTCTTTTTAAACTGTTCTCCTCTCCGGCTCTCGCGCTTTTTAAACTGTTCTCCTCTCCGGCTCTCGCTCTTTTTAAACTGTTCTCCTCTCCGGCTCTCGCTCTTTTTAAACTGTTCTCCTCTCCGGCTCTCGCTCTTTTTAAACTGTTCTCCTCTCCTACTCTCGCTCTTTTTAAACTGTTCTCCTCTCCGGCTCTCGCTCTTTTTAAACTGTTCTCCTCTCCGGCTCTCGCTCTTTTTAAACTGTTCTCCTCTCCGGCTCTCGCTCTTTTTAAACTGTTCTCCTCTCCGGCTCTCGCTCTTTTTAAACTGTTCTCCTTTCCGGCTCTCGCTCTTTTTAAACTGTTCTCCTCTCCGGCTCTCGCTCTTTTTAAACTGTTCTCCTCTCCGGCTCTCGCTCTTTTTAAACAGTTCTCCTCTCCGGCTCTCGCTCTTTTTAAACTGTTCTCCTCTCCGGCTCTGGCTCTTTTTAATCTGTTCTCCTCTCCGGCTCTCGCTCTTTTTAAACTGTTCTCCTCTCCGGCTCTCGCTGTTTTTAAGCTGTTCTCCTCTCCGGCTCTCGCTCTTTTTAAACTGTTCTCCTCTCCGGCTCTCGCTCTTTTTAAACTGTTCTCCTCTCCGGCTCTCGCTCTTTTTAAACTGTTCTCCGCTCCGGCTCTCGCTCTTTTTAAACTGTTCTCCTCTCCGGCTCTCGCTCTTTTTAAACTGTTCTCCTCTCCGGCTCTCGCTCTTTTTAAACTGTTCTCCTCTCCGGCTCTCGCTCTTTTTAAACTGTCCTCCTCTCCGGCTCTCGCTCTTTTTAAACTGTTCTCCTCGCTGGCTCTCGCACTTTTTAAACTGTTCTCCACTCTGGCTCTCGCTCTTTTTAAACTGTTCTCCTCTCCGGCTCTCGCTCTTTTTAAACTGTTCTCCTCTCCGGCTCTCGCTCTTTTTATACTGTTCTCCTCTCCGGCTCTGGCTCTTTTTAAACTGTTCTCCTCTCCGACTCTCGCTCTTTTTAAACTGTTCTCCTCTCCTGCTCTCGCTCTTTTTATACTGTTATCCTCTACTGCTCTCGCTCTTTTTAAACTGTTCTCCTCTCCGGCTGTCGCTCTTTTTAAACTGTTCTCCTCTCTGGCCCTCGCTCTTTTTAAACTGTTCTCCTCTCCGGCTCTCGCTCTTTTTAAACTGTTCTCCTCTCCGGCTCTCGCTCTTTTTAAACTGTTCTCCTCTCCGGCTCTCGCTCTTTTTAAACTGTTCTCCTCTCCGGCTCTCACTCTTTTTAAACTGTTCTCCTCTCTGGCTCTCGCTCTTTTTAAACTGTTCTCCTCTCCGGCTCTCGCTCTTTTTAAACTGTTCTCCTCTCCGGTCCTCGCTCTTTTTAAACTATTCTCCTCTCTGGCTCTCGCTCTTTTTAAACTGTTCTCCTCTCCGGCTCTCGCTCTTTTTAAACTGTTCTCCTCTCCGGCTCTCGCTCTTTTTAAATGTTCTCCTCTCCGGCTCTCGCTCTTTTTAATCTGTTCTCCTCTCTTGCTCTCGCTCTTTTTAAACTGTTCTCCTCTCCAGCTCTCGCTCTTTTTAAACTGTTCTCCTCTCCGGCTCTCGCTCTTATTAAACTGTTCTCCTCTCCGGCTCTGGCTCTTTTTAAATTGTTCTCCTCTCCGGCTCTCACTCTTTTTAAACTGTTCTCCTCTCCGGCTCTGGCTCTTTTTAAACTGTTCTCCTCTCCGGCTCTGGCTCTTTTTAAACTGTTCTCCTCTCCGGCTCTGGCTCTTTTTAAACTGTTCTACTCTCCGGCTCTGGCTCTTTTTAAACTGTTCTCCTCTCCGGCTCTCGCTGTTTTTAAACTGATCTCCTCTCCGGCTCTCGCTCTTTTTAAACTGTTCTCCTCTCTGGCTCTCGCTCTTTTTAAACTGTTCTCCTCTCCAGCTCTCGCTCTTTTTAAACTGTTCTCCTCTCCGGCTCTCGCTCTTTTTAAACTGTTCTCCTCTCCGTCTCTCGCTCTTTTTAAACTGTTCTCCTCTCCGGCTCTCGCTCTTTTTAAACAGTTCTCCTCTCCGGCTCTCGCTCTTTTTAAACTGTTCTCCTCTCCGGCTCTCGCTCTTTTTAAACTATTCTCCTCTCCGGCTTTCGCTCTTTTTAAACTGTTCTCCTCTCCGGCTCTGGCTCTTTTTAAAGTGTTCTCCTCTCCGGCTCTCGCTCTTTTTAAACTGTTCTCCTCTCCGGCTCTCGCTCTTTTTAAACTGTTCTCCTCTCCGGCTCTCGCTCTTTTTAAACTCTTCTCCTCTCCGGCTCTCGCTCTTTTTAAACTCTTCTCCTCTCCGGCTCTCGCTCTTTTTAAACTGTTCTCCTCTCCCGCTCTCGCTCTTTTTAAACTGTTCTCCTCTCCGGCTCTCGCTCTTTTTAAACTGTTTTCCTCTCCGGCTCTCGCTCTTTTTAAACTGTTCTCCTCTCCGGCTCTCGCTCTTTTTAAACTGTTCTCCTCTCCGGCTCTCGCTCTTTTTAGCTGTTCTCCTCTCCGGCTCTCGCCCTTTTTAAACTGTTCTCCTCTCCAGCTCTCGCTCTTTTTAAACTGTTCTCCTCTCCGGCTCTCGCTCTTTTTAAACTGTTCTCCTCTCCGGCTCTCGCTCTTTTTAAACTGTTCTCCTCTCCGGCTCTCGCTCTTTTTAAACTGTTCTCCTCTCCGGCTCTGGCTCTTTTTAAACTGTTCTCCTCTCCGGCTCTCGCTCTTTTTAAACTTTTCTCCTCTTCGGCTCTGGCTCTTTTTAAACTGTTCTCCTCTCCGGCTCTCGCTCTTTTTAAACTGTTCTCCTCTCTGGCTCTGGCACTTTTTAAACTGTTCTCCTCTCCGGCTCTTGCTCTTTTTAAACTGTTCTCCTCTCCAGCTCTCGATCTTTTCAAACTGCTCTCCTCTCCGGCTCTGGCTCTTTTTAAACTGTTCTCCTCTCCGGTTCTCGCTCTTTTTAAACTGTTCTCCTCTCCGGCTCTCGCTCTTTTTAAACTGTTCTCCTCTCCGGCTCTCGCTCTTTTTAAACTGTTCTCCTCTCCGGCTCTGGCTCTTTCTAAACTGTCCTCATCTCCGGCTCTGGCTCTTTTTAAACTGTTCTCCTCTCCGGCTCTCGCTCTTTTTAAACTGTTCTCCTCTCCGGCTCTGTCTCTTTTTAAACTGTTCTCCTCTCCGGCTCTCGCTCTTTTTAAACTGTTCTCCTCTCCGGCTCTCGCTGTTTTTAAACTGATCTCCTCTCCGGCTCTCGCTCTTTTTAAACTGTTCTCCTCTCTGGCTCTCGCTCTTTTTAAACTGTTCTCCTCTCCAGCTCTCGCTCTTTTTAAACTGTTCTCCTCTCCGGCTCTCGCTCTTTTTAAACTGTTCTCCTCTCCGTCTCTCGCTCTTTTTAAACTGTTCTCCTCTCCGGCTCTCGCTCTTTTTAAACAGTTCTCCTCTCCGGCTCTCGCTCTTTTTAAACTGTTCTCCTCACCGGCTCTCGCTCTTTTTAAACTATTCTCCTCTCCGGCTTTCGCTCTTTTTAAACTGTTCTCCTCTCCGGCTCTGGCTCTTTTTAAAGTGTTCTCCTCTCCGGCTCTCGCTCTTTTTAAACTGTTCTCCTCTCCGGCTCTCGCTCTTTTTAAACTGTTCTCCTCTCCGGCTCTCGCTCTTTTTAAACTCTTCTCCTCTCCGGCTCTCGCTCTTTTTAAACTCTTCTCCTCTCCGGCTCTCGCTCTTTTTAAACTGTTCTCCTCTCCCGCTCTCGCTCTTTTTAAACTGTTCTCCTCTCCGGCTCTCGCTCTTTTTAAACTGTTTTCCTCTCCGGCTCTCGCTCTTTTTAAACTGTTCTCCTCTCCGGCTCTCGCTCTTTTTAAACTGTTCTCCTCTCCGGCTCTCGCTCTTTTTAGCTGTTCTCCTCTCCGGCTCTCGCCCTTTTTAAACTGTTCTCCTCTCCAGCTCTCGCTCTTTTTAAACTGTTCTCCTCTCCGGCTCTCGCTCTTTTTAAACTGTTCTCCTCTCCGGCTCTCGCTCTTTTTAAACTGTTCTCCTCTCCGGCTCTCGCTCTTTTTAAACTGTTCTCCTCTCCGGCTCTGGCTCTTTTTAAACTGTTCTCCTCTCCGGCTCTCGCTCTTTTTAAACTGTTCTCCTCTTCGGCTCTGGCTCTTTTTAAACTGTTCTCCTCTCCGGCTCTCGCTCTTTTTAAACTGTTCTCCTCTCTGGCTCTGGCACTTTTTAAACTGTTCTCCTCTCCGGCTCTCGCTCTTTTTAAACTGTTCTCCTCTCCAGCTCTCGCTCTTTTTAAACTGCTCTCCTCTCCGGCTCTGGCTCTTTTTAAACTGTTCTCCTCTCCGGTTCTCGCTCTTTTTAAACTGTTCTCCTCTCCGGCTCTCGCTCTTTTTAAACTGTTCTCCTCTCCGGCTCTCGCTCTTTTTAAACTGTTCTCCTCTCCGGCTCTGGCTCTTTCTAAACTGTCCTCATCTCCGGCTCTGGCTCTTTTTAAACTGTTCTCCTCTCCGGCTCTCGCTCTTTTTAAACTGTTCTCCTCTCCGGCTCTGTCTCTTTTTAAACTGTTCTCCTCTCCGGCTCTCGCTCTTTTTAAACTGTTCTCCTCTCCAGCTCTCGCTCTTTTTAAACTGTTCTCCTCTCCGGCTCTGGCTCTTTTTAAACTGTTCTCCTCTCCAGCTCTCGCTCTTTTTAAACTGTTCTCCTCTCCGGCTCTGGCTCTTTTTAAACTGTTCTCCTCTACGGCTCTCGCTCTTTTTAAACTGTTCTCCTCTCCGGCTCTCGCTCTTTTTAAACTGTTCTCCTCTCCGGCTCTCGCTCTTTTTAAACTGTTCTCCTCTCCGGCTCTTGCTCTTTTTAAACTGTTCTCCTCTCCGCCTCTCGCTCTTTTTAAACTGTTCTCCTCTCCGGCTCTCGCTCTTTTTAAACTGTTCTCCTCTCCGGCTCTCGCTCTTTTTAAACTGTTCTCCTCTCCGGCTCTCGCGCTTTTTAAACTGTTCTCCTCTCCGGCTCTCGCTCTTTTTAAACTGTTCTCCTCTCCGGCTCTCGCTCTTTTTAAACTGTTCTCCTCTCCGGCTCTCGCTCTTTTTAAACTGTTCTCCTCTCTGGCTCTCGCTCTTTTTAAACTGTTCTCCTCTCCGGCTCTCGCTCTTTTTAAACTATTCTCCTCTCCGGCTATCACTCTTTTTAAACTGATCTACTCTCCAGCTCTCGCTCTTTTTAAACTGTTCTCCTCTCCAGCTCTCGCTCTTTTTAAACTGCTCTCCTCTCCGGCTCTGGCTCTTTTTAAACTGTTCTCCTCTCCGGTTCTCGCTCTTTTTAAACTGTTCTCCTCTCCGGCTCTCGCTCTTTTTAAACTGTTCTCCTCTCCGGCTCTCGCTCTTTTTAAACTGTTCTCCTCTCCGGCTCTGGCTCTTTCTAAACTGTCCTCATCTCCGGCTCTGGCTCTTTTTAAACTGTTCTCCTCTCCGGCTCTCGCTCTTTTTAAACTGTTCTCCTCTCCGGCTCTGTCTCTTTTTAAACTGTTCTCCTCTCCGGCTCTCGCTCTTTTTAAACTGTTCTCCTCTCCAGCTCTCGCTCTTTTTAAACTGTTCTCCTCTCCGGCTCTGGCTCTTTTTAAACTGTTCTCCTCTCCAGCTCTCGCTCTTTTTAAACTGTTCTCCTCTCCGGCTCTGGCTCTTTTTAAACTGTTCTCCTCTACGGCTCTCGCTCTTTTTAAACTGTTCTCCTCTCCGGCTCTCGCTCTTTTTAAACTGTTCTCCTCTCCGGCTCTCGCTCTTTTTAAACTGTTCTCCTCTCCGGCTCTTGCTCTTTTTAAACTGTTCTCCTCTCCGCCTCTCGCTCTTTTTAAACTGTTCTCCTCTCCGGCTCTCGCTCTTTTTAAACTGTTCTCCTCTCCGGCTCTCGCTCTTTTTAAACTGTTCTCCTCTCCGGCTCTCGCGCTTTTTAAACTGTTCTCCTCTCCGGCTCTCGCTCTTTTTAAACTGTTCTCCTCTCCGGCTCTCGCTCTTTTTAAACTGTTCTCCTCTCCGGCTCTCGCTCTTTTTAAACTGTTCTCCTCTCTGGCTCTCGCTCTTTTTAAACTGTTCTCCTCTCCGGCTCTCGCTCTTTTTAAACTATTCTCCTCTCCGGCTATCACTCTTTTTAAACTGATCTACTCTCCAGCTCTCGCTCTTTTTAAACTGTTCTCCTCTCCGGCGCTCGCTCTTTTTAAACTGTTCTCCTCTCCGGCTCTCGCTCTTTTTAAACTGTTCTCCTCTCCAGCTCTCGCTCTTTTTAAACTGTTCTCCTCTCCGTCTCTCGCTCTTTTTAAACTGTTCTCCTCTCCGGTTCTCGCTCTTTTTAAACTGTTGTCCTCTCCGGCACTCGCTCTTTTTAAACTGTTCTCCTCTCCGGCTCTCGCTCTTTTTAAACTGCTCTCCTCGCCGGCTCTCGCTCTTTTTAAACTGTTCTCCTCTCCGGCTCTCGCCCTTTTTAAACTGTTCTCCTCTCCGGCTCTCGCTCTTTTTAAACTGTTCTCCTCTCCGGCTCTGGCTCTTTTTAAACTGTTCTCCTCTCCGGCTCTCGCTCTTTTTAAACTGTTCTCCTCTCCGGCTCTGGCTCTTTTTAAACTGTTCTACTCTCCGGCTCTCGCTCTTTTTAAACTGTTCTCCTCTCCGGCTCTGGCACTTTTTAAACTGTTCTCCTCTCCGGCTCTCGCTCTTTTTAAACTGTTCTCCTCTCCAGCTCTCGCTCTTTATAAACTGCTCTCCTCTCCGGCTCTGGCTTTTTTTAAACTGTTCTCCACTCCGGCTCTCGCTCTTTTTAAACTGTTCTCCTCTCCGGCTCTCGCTCTTTTTAAACTGTTCTCCTCTCCGGCTCTCGCTCTTTTTAAACTGTTCTCCTCTCCGGCTCTGGCTCTTTTTAAACTGTTCTCCTCTCCGGCTCTGGCTCTTTTTAAACTGTTCTCCTCTCCGGCTCTCACTCTTTTTAAACTGTTCTCCTCTCCGGCTCTCGCTCTTTTTTAACTGTTCTCCTCGCCGGCTCTCGCTCTTTTTAAACTGTTCTCCTCT
This sequence comes from Somniosus microcephalus, assembly GCF_052327205.1. Taxonomy (NCBI): domain Eukaryota; kingdom Metazoa; phylum Chordata; class Chondrichthyes; order Squaliformes; family Somniosidae; genus Somniosus; species Somniosus microcephalus. Next base: position 33,975,331 of record NW_028225187.1, read on the forward strand.
CCGGCTCTCACTCTTTTTAAACTGTTCTCCTCTCCGGCTCTGGCTCATTTTAAACTGTTCTCCTCTCCGGCTCTCACTCTTTTTAAACTGTTCTCCTCTCCGGCTCTGGCTCTTTTTAAACTGTTCTCCTCTCCGGCTCTCGCTGTTTTTAAACTGATCTCCTCTCCGGCTCTCTCTCTTTTTAAACTGTTCTCCTCTCCGGCTCTCGCTCTTTTTAAACTGTTCTCATCTCCAGCTCTCGCTCTTTTTAAACTGTTCTCCTCTCCGGCTCTTGCTCTTTTTAAACTGTTCTCCTCTCCGGCTCTGGCACTTTTTAAACTGTTCTCCTCTCCGGCTCTCGCTCTTTTTAAACTGTTCTCCTCTCCAGCTCTCGCTCTTTTTAAACTGCTCTCCTCTCCTGCTCTGGCTCTTTTTAAACTGTTCTCCACTCCGGCTCTCGCTCTTTTTAAACTGTTCTCCTCTCCGGCTCTCACTCTTTTTAAACTGTTCTCCTCTCCGGCTCTCGCTCTTTTTAAACTGTTCTCCTCTCCGGCTCTGGCTCTTTTTAAACTGTTCTCCTCTCCGGCTCTGGCTCTTTTTAAACTGTTCTCCTCTCCGGCTCTCGCTCTTTTTAAACTGTTCTCCTCTCCGGCTCTCGCTCTTTTTTAACTGTTCTCCTTTGCGGCTCTCGCTCTTTTTAAACTGTTCTCCTCTCCGGCTCTCGCTCTTTTTAAACTGTTCTCCTCTCCGGCTCTGGCTCTTTTTAAACTGTTCTCCTCTCCGGCTCTCACTCTTTTTAAACTGTTCTCCTCTCCGGCTCTGGCTCTTTTTAAACTGTTCTCCTCTCCGGCTCTCGCTGTTTTTAAACTGATCTCCTCTCCGGCTCTCGCTCTTTTTAAACTGTTCTCCTCTCCGGCTCTCGCTCTTTTTAAACTGTTCTCATCTCCAGCTCTCGCTCTTTTTAAGCTGTTCTCCTCTCCAGCTCTCGCTCTTTTTAAACTGTTCTCCTCTCCGGCTCTCGCTCTTTTTAACCTGTTCTCCTCTCCGGCTCTCGCTCTTTTTAAACTGTTCTCCTCTCCGGCTCTCGCTATTTTTAAACTGTTCTCCTCTCCGGCTCTCGCTCTTTTTAAACTATTCTCCTCTCCGGCTCTCGCTCATTTTAAACTGTTCTCCTCTCCAGCTCTCGCTCTTTTTAAACTGTTCTCCTCTCCGGCTCTCGCTCTTTTTAAACTGTTCTCCTCTCCGGCTCTCGCTCTTTTTAAACTGTTCTCCTCTCCGGCTCTCGCTCTTTTTAAACTGTTCTCCTCTCCGGCTCTCGCTCTTTTTAAACTGTTCTCCTCTCCAGCTCTCGCTCTTTTTAAACTGTTCTCCTCTCCAGCTCTCGCTCTTTTTAAATTGTTCTCCTCTCCGGCTCTCGCTCTTTTTAAACTGCTCTCCTCTCCGGCTCTGGCTCTTTTTAAACTGATCTCCTCTCCGGCTCTCGCTCTTTTTAAACTGTTCTCCTCTCCGGCTCTCGCTCTTTTTATACTGTTCTCCTCTCCGGCTCTGGCTCTTTTTAAACTGTTCTCCTCTCTGGTTCTCGCTCTTTTTAAACTGTTCTCCTCTCCGGCTCTCGCTCTTTTTAAACTGTTCTCCTCTCCGGCTCTGGCTCTTTTTAAACTGTTCTCCTCTCCGGCTCTCGCTCTTTTTAAACTATTCTCCTCTCCGGCTCTCGCTCTTTTTAAACTGTTCTCCTCTCCGGCTCTGGCTCTTTTTAAACTGTTCTCCTCTCTGGCTCTCGCTCTTTTTAAACTGTTCTCCTCTCCGGCTCTCACTCTTTTTAAACTGTTCTCCTCTCCGGCTCAAGCTCTTTTTAAACTGTTCTCCTCTGCGGCTCTCGCTCTTTTTAAACTGTTCTCCTCTCCGGCTCTGGCTCTTTTTAAACTGTTCTCCTCTCCTCCTCTCGCTCTTTTTGAACTGTTCTCCTCTCCGGTTCTGGCTCTTTTTAAACTGTTCTCCTCTCCGGCTCTCGCTCTTTTTAAACTGTTCTCCTCTCCGGCTCTCGTTCTTTTTAAACTGTTCTCCTCGCCGGCTTTCGCTCTTTTTAAACTGTTCTCCTCTCCGGCTCTCGCTCTTTTTAAACTGTTCTCCTCTCCGGCTCTCGCTCTTTTTAAACTGTTCTCCTCTCCGGCTCTCGCTCTTTTTAAACTGTTCTCCTCTCCGGCTCTGGCTCTTTTTAAACTGTTCTCCTCTCCGGCTCTCGCTCTTTTTAAACTGTTCTCCTCTCTGGCTCTCGATCTTTTTAAACTGTTCTCCTCTCCGGCTCTCGCTCTTTTTAAACTGTTCTCCTCTCCGGCTTTCGCTCTTTTTAAACTGTTCTCCTCTCCGGCTCTCGCTCTTTTTAAACTGTTCTCCACTCCGGCTCTCGCTCTTTTTAAACTGTTCTCCTCTCCGGCTCTTGCTCTTTTTAAACTGTTCTCCTCTCCGGCTCTCGCTCTTTTTAATCTGTTCTCCTCTCCGGCTCTCGCTGTTTTTAAACTGTTCTCCTCTCCGGCTCTCGCTCTTTTAAAACTGTCCTCCTCTCCGGCTTTCGCACTTTTTAAACTGTTCTCCTCTCCAGCTCTCGCTCTTTTTAAACTGTTCTCCTCTCCGGCTCTCGCTCTTTTTAAACTGTTCTCCTCTCCTGCTCTCGCTCTTTTTAAACTGTTCTCCTCTCCGGCTCTCGCTCTTTCTAAACAGTTCTCCTCTCCGGCTCTCGCTCTTTTTAAACTGTTCTCCTCTTTGGCTCTCGCTCTTTTTAATCTGTTCTCCTCTCCGGCTCTCGCTCTTTTTAAACTGTCCTCCTCTCCAGCTCTCGCTCTTATTAATCTGTTCTCCTCTCCGGCTCTGGCTCTTTTTAAACTGTCCTCCTCTCCGGCTCTCGCTCTTATTAAACTGTTCTCCTCTCCGGCTCTGGCTCTTTTTAAACTGTTCTCCTCTCCGGCTCTGGCTCTTTTTAAACTGTTCTCCGCTCCGGCTCTGGCTCTTTTTAAACTGTTCTCCTCTCCGGCTCTCGCTCTTTTTAAACTGTCCTCCTCTCCGGCTCTCGCTCTTTTTAAACTGTTCTCCTCTCCGGCTCTTGCTCTTTTTAAACTGTTCTCCTCTCCAGCTCTCGCTCTTTTTAAACTGTTCTCCTCTCCGGCTCTGGCACTTTTTAAACTGTTCTCCTCTCCGGCTCTCGCTCTTTTTAAACTGTTCTCCTCTCCAGCTCTCGCTCTTTTTAAACGGCTCTCCTCTCCGTCTCTGGCTCTTTTTAAACTGTTCTCCTCTCCGGCTCTCGCTCTTTTTAAACTGTTCTCCTCTCCGGCTCTCGCTCTTTTTAAACTGTTCTCCTCTCCGGCTCTGGCTCTTTTTAAACTGTTCTCCTCTCCGGCTCTGGCTCTTTTTAAACTGTTCTCCTCTCCGGCTCTGGCTCTTTTTAAACTGTTCTCATCTCCGGCTCTCGCTCTTTTTAAACTGTTCTCCTCTCCGGCTCTCGCTCTTTTTAAACTGTTCTCATCTCCGGCTCTCGCTCTTTTTAAACTGTTCTCCTCTCCGGCTCTCGCTCTTTTTAAACTGTTCTCCTCTCCGGCTCTTACTCTTTTTAAGCTGTTCTCCTCTCCGGCTCTCGCTCTTTTTAAACTGTTCTCCTCTCCGGCTCTCGCTCTTTTTAAACTGTTCTCCTCTCCGGCTGCCGCTCTTTTTAAACTGTTCTCCTCTCCTGCTCTCGCTCTTTTTAAACTGTTCTCCTCTCCGGCTCTCGCTCTTTTTAAACTGTTCTCCTCTCCGGCTCTCGTTCTTTTTAAACTGTTCTCCTCTCCGGCTCTCGCTCTTTTTAAACTATTCTCCTCTCCGGCTCTCGCTCTTTTTAAACTGTTCTCCTCTCCGGCTCTCGCTCTTTTTAAACTGTTCTCCTCTCCGGCTCTCGCTCTTTTTAAACTGTTCTCCTCTCCGGCTTTCGCTCTTTTTAAACTGTTCTCCTCTCCGGCTCTCGCTCTTTTTAAACTGTTCTCCTCTCCGGCTCTCGCACTTTTTAAACTGTTCTCCTCTCCGGCTCTCGCTCTTTTTAAATTGTTCTCCTCTCCGTCTCTCGCTCTTTTTAAACTGTTGTCCGCTCCGGCTCTCGCTCTTTTTAAACTGTTCTCCTCTCCGGCTGTCGCTCTTTTTAAACTGTTCTCCTCTCCGGCTCTCACTCTTTTTAAACTGTTCTCCTCTCCGGCTCTCGCTCTTTTTAAACTGTCCTCCTCTCCGGCTCTCGCTCTTTTTAAACTGTTCTCCTCGCTGGCTCTCGTTCTTTTTAAACTGTTCTCCTCTCCGGCTCTCGCTCTTTTTAAACTGTTCTCCTCTCCGGCTCTCGCTCTTTTTAAACTGTTCTCCTCTCCGGCTCTCGCTCTTTTTATACTGTTCTCCTCTCCGGCTCTGGCTCTTTTTAAACTGTTCTCCTCTCCGGCTCTCGCTCTTTTTAAACTGTTCTCCTCTCCGGCTCTCGCTCTTTTTATACTGTTCTCCTCTACTGCTCTCGCTCTTTTTAAACTGTTCTCCTCTCCGGCTGTCGCTCTTTTTAAACTGTTCTCCTCTCCGGCTCTCGCTCTTTTTAAACTGTTCTCCTCTCCGGCTCTGGCTCTTTTTAAACTGTTCTCTTCTCCGGCTCTCGCTCTTTTTATACTGTTCTCCTCTCCGGCTCTGGCTCTTTTTAAACTGTTCTCCTCTCCGGCTCTCGCTCTTTTTAAACTGTTCTCCTCTCCGGCTCTCGCTCTTTTTAAACTGTTCTCCTCTCTGGCTCTGGCTCTTTTTAAACTGTTCTCCTCTCCGGCTCTCGCTCTTTTTAAACTGTTCTCCTCTCCGGCTCTCGCTCTTTTTAAACTGTTCTCCTCTCCGGCTCTGGCTCTTTTTAAACTGTTCTCCTCTCTGGCTCTCGCTCTTTTTAAACTGTTCTCCTCTCCGGCTCTCACTCTTTTTAAACTGTTCTCCTCTCCGGCTCTCGCTCTTTTTAAACTGTTCTCCTCTCCGGCTCTGGCTCTTTTTAAACTGTTCTCCTCTCCGGCTCTCGCTCTTTTTAAACTGTTCTCCTCTCCGGCTCTCGCTCTTTTTAAACTGTTCTCCTCTCTGGATCTCGGTCTTTTTAAACTGTTCTCCTCTCCGGCTCTCGCTCTTTATAAACTGTTCTCCTCTCCGGCTCTCGCTGTTTTTAAACTGTTCTCCTCTCCGGCTCTCGCTCTTTTTAAACTGTTCTCCTCTCCAGCTCTCGCTCTTTTTAAACTGTTCTCCTCTCCGGCTCTCGCTCTTTTTAAACTGTTCTCATCTCCGGCTCTCGCTCTTTTTAAACTGTTCTCCTCTCCGGCTCTGGCTCTTTTTAAACTGTTCTCCTCTCCGGCTGTCGCTCTTTTTAAACTGTTCTCCTCTCCGGCTCTCGCTCTTTTTAAACTGTTCTCCTCTCTGGATCTCGGTCTTTTTAAACTGTTCTCCTCTCCGGCTCTCGCTCTTTTTAAACGGTTCTCCTCTCCGGCTCTCGCTGTTTTTAAACTGTTCTCCTCTCCGGCTCTCGCTCTTTTTAAACTGTTCTCCTCTCCGGCTCTCACTCTTTTTAAACTGTTCTCCTCTCCGGCTCTCGCTCTTTTTAAACTGTTCCCCTCTCTGGCTCTGGCTCTTTTTAAACTGTTCTCCTCTCCGGCTCTCGCTCTTTTTAAACTGTTCTCCTCTCCGGCTCTCGCTCTTTTTAAACTGTTCTCCTCTCCGGCTCTCGCTCTTTTTAAACTGTTCTCCTCTCCGGCTCTCGCTCTTTTTAAACTGTTCTCCTCTCCGGCTCTCGCTCTTTTTAAACTGTTCTCCTCTCCGGCTCTCGCTCTTTTTAAACTGTTCTCCTCTCCGGCTCTGGCTCTTTTTAAACTGTTCTCCACTCCGGCTCTCGCTCTTTTTAAACTGTTCTCCTCTCCGGCTCTCGCTCTTTTTAAACTGTTCTCCTCTCCGGCTCTGGCTCTTTTTAAACTGTTCTCCTCTCCGGCTCTCGCTCTTTTTAAACTGTTCTCCTCTCCGGCTCTCGCTCTTTTTAAAATGTTCTCCTCTCCGGCTCTCGCTCTTTTTAAACTGTACTCCTCTCCGGCTCTGGCTCTTTTTAAACTATTCTCCTCTCCAGCTCTCGCTCTTTTTAACCTGTTCTCCTCTCCGGCTCTCGCTCTTTTTAAACTGTTCTCCTCTCCGGCACTGGCTCTTTTTAAACTGTTCTCCTCTCCGGCTCTCGCTCTTTTTAAACTGTTCTCCTCTCCGGCTCTCGCTCTTTTTAAACTGTTCTCCTCTCCAGCTCTCGCTCTTTTTAAACTGTTCTCCTCTCCGGCTCTCGCTCTTTTTAAACTGTTCTCCTCTCCGGCACTCGCTCTTTTTAAACTGTTCTCCTTTCCGGCTCTGGCTCTTTTTAAACTGTTCTCCTTTCCGGCTCTCGCTCTTTTTAAACTGTTCTCCTCTCTGGCTCTCGCTCTTTTTAAACTGTTCTCCTCTCCGGCTCTCGCTCTTTTTAAACTGTTCTCCTCTCCGGCTCTCGCTCTTTTTAAACTGTTCTCCTCTCCGGCTCTCGCTCTTTTTAAACAGTTCTCCTCTCTGGCTCTCGCTCTTTTTAAACTGTTCTCCTCTCCGGCTCTCGCTCTTTTTAAACTGTTCTCCTCTCTGGCTCTCGCTCTTTTTAAACTGTTCTCCACTCCAGCTCTCGCTCTTTTTAAACTGTTCTCCTCTCCGGCTCTCGCTCTTTTTAAACTTTTCTCCTCTCCGGCTCTCGCTCTTTTTAAACTGTTCTCCTCTCCGACTACAGCTTTTTTAACCTGTTCTCCTCTCCGGCTCTCGCTCTTTTTAAACTGTTCTCCTCTCCGGCTCTCGCTCTTTTTAAACTGTTCTCCTCTCCGGCTCTAGCTCTTTTTAAACTGTTCTCCTCTCCGGCTCTCGCTCTTTTTAAACTGTTCTCCTCTCCGGCTCTCGCTCTTTTTAAACTGTTCTCCTCTCTGGCTCTCGCTCTTTTTAAATTGTTCCCCTCTCCGGCTCTGGCTCTTTTTAAACTGTTCTCCTCTACTGCTCTCGCTCTTTTTAAACTGTTCTCCTCTCCAGCTCTCGGTCTTTTTAAACTGTTCTCCTCTCCGGCTCTCGCACTTTTTAAACTGTTCTCCTCTCCGGCTCTCGGTCTTTTTAAACTGTTCTCCTCTCCGGCTCTCGCCCTTTTTAAACTGTTCTCCTCTCCGGCTCTCACTCTTTTTAAACTGTTCCCCTCTCCGGCTCTCGCTCTTTTTAAACTGTTCTCCTCTCCGGCTCTCGCTGTTTTTAAACTGTTCTCCTCTCCGGCTCTCGCTCTTTTTAAACTGTTCTCCTCTCCGGCTCTGGCTCTTTTTAAACTGTTCTCCTCTCCAGCTTTCGCTCTTTTTAAACCGTTCTCCTCTCTGGCTCTCGCTCTTTTTAAACTGTTCTCCTCTCCGGCTCAAGCTCTTTTTAAACTGTTCTCCTCTCCGGCTCTCGCTCTTTTTAAACTGTTCTCCTCTCCAGCTCTCGCTCTTTTTAAACTGTTCTCCTCTCCGGCTCTCGCTCTTTTTAAACTGTTCTCCTCTCCGGCCCTCGCTCTTTTTAAACTGTTCTCCTCTCCGGCTCTCACTCTTTTTAAACTGTTCTCCTCTCCGGCTCTCGCTCTTTTTAAACTGTTCCCCTCTCCGGCTCTGGCTCTTTTTAAACTGTTCTCCTCTCCGGCTCTCGCTCTTTTTAAACTGTTCTCCTCTCCGGCTCTCGCTCTTTTTAAACTGTTCTCCTCTCCGGCTCTCGCTCTTTTTAAACTGTTCTCCTCTCCGGCTCTCGCTCTTTTTAAACTGTTCTCCTCTCCGGCTCTGGCTCTTTTTAAACTGTTCTCCTCTCCGGCTCTCGCTCTTTTTAAACTGTTCTCCTCTCCGGCTCTCGCTCTTTTTAAACTGTTATCCTCTCCGGCTCTCGCTCTTTTTAAACTGTTCTCCTCTCCGGCTCTCGCTCTTTTTAAACTGTTCTCCTCTCCGGCTTTCGCTCTTTTTAAACTGTTCTCCTCTCCGGCTCTCGCTCTTTTTAAACTGTTCTCCTCTCCGGCTCTCGCTCTTTTAAACTGTTCTCCTCTCCGGCTCTTGCTCTTTTTAAACTGTTCTCCTCTCCGGCTCTCGCTCTTTTTAATTTGTTCTCCTCTCCGGCTCTCGCTGTTTTTAACCTGTTCTCCTCTCCGGCTCTCGCTCTTTTTAAACTGTTCTCCTCTCCGGCTCTCGGTCTTTTTAAACTGTTCTCCTCTCCGGCTCTCGCCCTTTTTAAACTGTTCTCCTCTCCGGCTCTCACTCTTTTTAAACTGTTCCCCTCTCCGGCTCTCGCTCTTTTTAAACTGTTCTCCTCTCCGGCTCTCGCTGTTTTTAAACTGTTCTCCTCTCCGGCTCTCGCTCTTTTTAAACTGTTCTCCTCTCCGGCTCTGGCTCTTTTTAAACTGTTCTCCTCTCCAGCTTTCGCTCTTTTTAAACCGTTCTCCTCTCTGGCTGTCGCTCTTTTTAAACTGTTCTCCTCTCCGGCTCAAGCTCTTTTTAAACTGTTCTCCTCTCCGGCTCTCGCTCTTTTTAAACTGTTCTCCTCTCCAGCTCTCGCTCTTTTTAAACTGTTCTCCTCTCCAGCTCTCGCTCTTTTTAAACTGTTCTCCTCTCCGGCTCTCGCTCTTTTTAAACTGTTCTCCTCTCCGGCTCTCGCTCTTTTTAAACTGTTCTCCACTCCGGCTCTCGCTCTTTTTAAACTGTTCTCCTCTCCGGCTCTCGCTCTTTTTAAACTGTTCTCCTCTCCGGCTCTGGCTCTTTTTAAACTGTTCTCCTCTCCGGCTCTCGCTCTTTTTAAACTGTTCTCCTCTCCGGCTCTCGCTCTTTTTAAACTGTTCTCCTCTCCGGCTCTCGCTCTTTTTAAACTGTTCTCCTCTCCGGCTCTCGCTCTTTTTAAACTGTTCTCCTCTCCGGCTTTCGCTCTTTTTAAACTGTTCTCCTCTCCGGCTCTCGCTCTTTTTAAACTGTTCTCCTCTCCGGCTCTCGCTCTTTTAAACTGTTCTCCTCTCCGGCTCTCGGTCTTTTTAAACTGTTCTCCTCTCCGGCTCTCGCACTTTTTAAACTGTTCTCCTCTCCGGCTCTCGGTCTTTTTAAACTGTTCTCCTCTCCGGCTCTCGCCCTTTTTAAACTGTTCTCCTCTCCGGCTCTCACTCTTTTTAAACTGTTCCCCTCTCCGGCTCTCGCTCTTTTTAAACTGTTCTCCTCTCCGGCTCTCGCTGTTTTTAAACTGTTCTCCTCTCCGGCTCTCGCTCTTTTTAAACTGTTCTCCTCTCCGGCTCTGGCTCTTTTTAAACTGTTCTCCTCTCCAGCTTTCGCTCTTTTTAAACCGTTCTCCTCTCTGGCTCTCGCTCTTTTTAAACTGTTCTCCTCTCCGGCTCAAGCTCTTTTTAAACTGTTCTCCTCTCCGGCTCTCGCTCTTTTTAAACTGTTCTCCTCTCCAGCTCTCGCTCTTTTTAAACTGTTCTCCTCTCCGGCTCTCGCTCTTTTTAAACTGTTCTCCTCTCCGGCCCTCGCTCTTTTTAAACTGTTCTCCTCTCCGGCTCTCCCTCTTTTTAAACTGTTCTCCTCTCCGGCTCTCGCTCTTTTTAAACTGTTCCCCTCTCCGGCTCTGGCTCTTTTTAAACTGTTCTCCTCTCCGGCTCTCGCTCTTTTTAAACTGTTCTCCTCTCCGGCTCTCGCTCTTTTTAAACTGTTCTCCTCTCCGGCTCTCGCTCTTTTTAAACTGTTCTCCTCTCCGGCTCTCGCTCTTTTTAAACTGTTCTCCTCTCCGGCTCTCGCTCTTTTTAAACTGTTCTCCACTCCGGCTCTCGCTCTTTTTAAACTGTTCTCCTCTCCGGCTCTCGCTCTTTTTAAACTGTTCTCCTCTCCGGCTCTGGCTCTTTTTAAACTGTTCTCCTCTCCGGCTCTCGCTCTTTTTAAACTGTTCTCCTCTCCGGCTCTCGCTCTTTTTAAACTGTTCTCCTCTCCGGCTCTCGCTCTTTTTAAACTGTTCTCCTCTCCGGCTCTCGCTCTTTTTAAACTGTTCTCCTCTCCGGCTTTCGCTCTTTTTAAACTGTTCTCCTCTCCGGCTCTCGGTCTTTTTAAACTGTTCTCCTCTCCGGCTCTCGCACTTTTTAAACTGTTCTCCTCTCCGGCTCTCGGTCTTTTTAAACTGTTCTCCTCTCCGGCTCTCGCCCTTTTTAAACTGTTCTCCTCTCCGGCTCTCACTCTTTTTAAACTGTTCCCCTCTCCGGCTCTCGCTCTTTTTAAACTGTTCTCCTCTCCGGCTCTCGCTGTTTTTAAACTGTTCTCCTCTCCGGCTCTCGCTCTTTTTAAACTGTTCTCCTCTCCGGCTCTGGCTCTTTTTAAACTGTTCTCCTCTCCAGCTTTCGCTCTTTTTAAACCGTTCTCCTCTCTGGCTCTCGCTCTTTTAAAAAACTGTTCTCCTCTCCGGCTCAAGCTCTTTTTAAACTGTTCTCCTCTCCGGCTCTCGCTCTTTTTAAACTGTTCTCCTCTCCAGCTCTCGCTCTTTTTAAACTGTTCTCCTCTCCGGCTCTCGCTCTTTTTAAACTGTTCTCCTCTCCGGCCCTCGCTCTTTTTAAACTGTTCTCCTCTCCGGCTCTCACTCTTTTTAAACTGTTCTCCTCTCCGGCTCTCGCTCTTTTTAAACTGTTCCCCTCTCCGGCTCTGGCTCTTTTTAAACTGTTCTCCTCTCCGGCTCTCGCTCTTTTTAAACTGTTCTCCTCTCCGGCTCTCGCTCTTTTTAAACTGTTCTCCTCTCCGGCTCTCGCTCTTTTTAAACTGTTCTCCTCTCCGGCTCTCGCTCTTTTTAAACTGTTCTCCTCTCCGGCTCTCGCTCTTTTTAAACTGTTCTCCACTCCGGCTCTCGCTCTTTTTAAACTGTTCTCCTCTCCGGCTCTCGCTCTTTTTAAACTGTTCTCCTCTCCGGCTCTGGCTCTTTTTAAACTGTTCTCCTCTCCGGCTCTCGCTCTTTTTAAACTGTTCTCCTCTCCGGCTCTCGCTCTTTTTAAACTGTTCTCCTCTCCGGCTCTCGCTCTTTTTAAACTGTTCTCCTCTCCGGCTCTCGCTCTTTTTAAACTGTTCTCCTCTCCGGCTTTCGCTCTTTTTAAACTGTTCTCCTCTCCGGCTCTCGCTCTTTTTAAACTGTTCTCCTCTCCGGCTCTCGCTCTTTTAAACTGTTCTCCTCTCCGGCTCTTGCTCTTTTTAAACTGTTCTCCTCTCCGGCTCTCGCTCTTTTTAATTTGTTCTCCTCTCCGGCTCTCGCTGTTTTTAACCTGTTCTCCTCTCCGGCTCTCACTCTTTTTAAACTGTTCCCCTCTCCGGCTCTCGCTCTTTTTAAACTGTTCTCCTCTCCGGCTCTCGCTGTTTTTAAACTGTTCTCCTCTCCAGCTCTCGCTCTTTTTAAACTGTTCTCCTCTCCGGCTCTGGCTCTTTTTAAACTGTTCTCCTCTCCAGCTTTCGCTCTTTTTAAACCGTTCTCCTCTCTGGCTCTCGCTCTTTTTAAACTGTTCTCCTCTCCGGCTCAAGCTCTTTTTAAACTGTTCTCCTCTCCGGCTCTCGCTCTTTTTAAACTGTTCTCCTCTCCAGCTCTCGCTCTTTTTAAACTGTTCTCCTCTCCGGCTCTCGCTCTTTTTAAACTGTTCTCCTCTCCGGCCCTCGCTCTTTTTAAACTGTTCTCCTCTCCGGCTCTCACTCTTTTTAAACTGTTCTCCTCTCCGGCTCTCGCTCTTTTTAAACTGTTCCCCTCTCCGGCTCTGGCTCTTTTTAAACTGTTCTCCTCTCCGGCTCTCGCTCTTTTTAAACTGTTCTCCTCTCCGGCTCTCGCTCTTTTTAAACTGTTCTCCTCTCCGGCTCTCGCTCTTTTTAAACTGTTCTCCTCTCCGGCTCTCGCTCTTTTTAAACTGTTCTCCTCTCCGGCTCTCGCTCTTTTTAAACTGTTCTCCACTCCGGCTCTCGCTCTTTTTAAACTGTTCTCCTCTCCGGCTCTCGCTCTTTTTAAACTGTTCTCCTCTCCGGCTCTGGCTCTTTTTAAACTGTTCTCCTCTCCGGCTCTTGCTCTTTTTAAACTGTTCTCCTCTCCGGCTCTCGCTCTTTTTAAACTGTTCTCCTCTCCGGCTCTCGCTCTTTTTAAACTGTTCTCCTCTCCGGCTCTCGCTCTTTTTAAACTGTTCTCCTCTCCGGCTTTCGCTCTTTTTAAACTGTTCTCCTCTCCGGCTCTCGCTCTTTTTAAACTGTTCACCTCTCCGGCTCTCGCTCTTTTAAACTGTTCTCCTCTCCGGCTCTTGCTCTTTTTAAACTGTTCTCCTCTCCGGCTCTCGCTCTTTTTAATTTGTTCTCCTCTCCGGCTCTCGCTGTTTTTAACCTGTTCTCCTCTCCGGCTCTCGCTCTTTTTAAACTGTTCTCCTCTCCGGCTCTCGGTCTTTTTAAACTGTTCTCCTCTCCGGCTCTCGCCCTTTTTAAACTGTTCTCCTCTCCGGCTCTCACTCTTTTTAAACTGTTCCCCTCTCCGGCTCTCGCTCTTTTTAAACTGTTCTCCTCTCCGGCTCTCGCTGTTTTTAAACTGTTCTCCTCTCCGGCTCTCGCTCTTTTTAAACTGTTCTCCTCTCCGGCTCTGGCTCTTTTTAAACTGTTCTCCTCTCCAGCTTTCGCTCTTTTTAAACCGTTCTCCTCTCTGGCTGTCGCTCTTTTTAAACTGTTCTCCTCTCCGGCTCAAGCTCTTTTTAAACTGTTCTCCTCTCCGGCTCTCGCTCTTTTTAAACTGTTCTCCTCTCCAGCTCTCGCTCTTTTTAAACTGTTCTCCTCTCCGGCTCTCGCTCTTTTTAAACTGTTCTCCTCTCCGGCCCTCGCTCTTTTTAAACTGTTCTCCTCTCCGGCTCTCACTCTTTTTAAACTGTTCTCCTCTCCGGCTCTCGCTCTTTTTAAACTGTTCCCCTCTCCGGCTCTGGCTCTTTTTAAACTGTTCTCCTCTCCGGCTCTCGCTCTTTTTAAACTGTTCTCCTCTCCGGCTCTCGCTCTTTTTAAACTGTTCTCCTCTCCGGCTCTCGCTCTTTTTAAACTGTTCTCCTCCCCGGCTCTCGCTCTTTTTAAACTGTTCTCCTCTCCGGCTCTCGCTCTTTTTAAACTGTTCTCCACTCCGGCTCTCGCTCTTTTTAAACTGTTCTCCTCTCCGGCTCTCGCTCTTTTTAAACTGTTCTCCTCTCCGGCTCTGGCTCTTTTTAAACTGTTCTCCTCTCCGGCTCTCGCTCTTTTTAAACTGTTCTCCTCTCCGGCTCTCGCTCTTTTTAAACTGTTCTCCTCTCCGGCTCTCGCTCTTTTTAAACTGTTCTCCTCTCCGGCTCTCGCTCTTTTTAAACTGTTCTCCTCTCCGGCTTTCGCTCTTTTTAAACTGTTCTCCTCTCCGGCTCTCGCTCTTTTTAAACTGTTCTCCTCTCCGGCTCTCGCTCTTTTAAACTGTTCTCCTCTCCGGCTCTTGCTCTTTTTAAACTGTTCTCCTCTCCGGCTCTCGCTCTTTTTAATTTGTTCTCCTCTCCGGCTCTCGCTGTTTTTAACCTGTTCTCCTCTCCGGCTCTCGCTCTTTTAAAACTGTCCTCCTCTCCGGCTTTCGCTCTTTTTAAACTGTTCTCCTCTCCAGCTCTCGCTCTTTTTAAACTGTTCTCCTCTCCGGCTCTCGCTCTTTTTAAACTGTTCTCCTCTCCGGCTCTCGCTCTTTTTAAACTGTTCTCCTCTCCGGCTCTCGCTCTTTCTAAACTGTTCTCCTCTCCGGCTCTCGCTCTTTTTAAACTGTTCTCCTCTCCGGCTCTCGCTCTTTTTAAACTGTTCTCCTCTCCGGCTCTCGCTCTTTTTAAACTGTCCTCCTCTCCGGCTCTCTTTCTTATTAAACTGTTCTCCTCTCCGGCTCTGGCTCTTTTTAAACTGTTCTCCTCTCCGGCTCTGGCTCTTTTTAAACTGTTCTCCTCTCCGGCTCTGGCTCTTTTTAAACTGTTCTCCTCTCCGGCTCTCGCCCTTTTTAAACTGTTCTCCTCTCCGGCTCTCACTCTTTTTAAACTGTTCCCCTCTCCGGCTCTCGCTCTTTTTAAACTGTTCTCCTCTCCGGCTCTCGCTGTTTTTAAACTGTTCTCCTCTCCGGCTCTCGCTCTTTTTAAACTGTTCTCCTCTCCGGCTCTGGCTCTTTTTAAACTGTTCTCCTCTCCAGCTTTCGCTCTTTTTAAACCGTTCTCCTCTCTGGCTCTCGCTCTTTTTAAACTGTTCTCCTCTCCGGCTCAAGCTCTTTTTAAACTGTTCTCCTCTCCGGCTCTCGCTCTTTTTAAACTGTTCTCCTCTCCAGCTCTCGCTCTTTTTAAACTGTTCTCCTCTCCGGCTCTCGCTCTTTTTAAACTGTTCTCCTCTCCGGCCCTCGCTCTTTTTAAACTGTTCTCCTCTCCGGCTCTCACTCTTTTTAAACTGTTCTCCTCTCCGGCTCTCGCTCTTTTTAAACTGTTCCCCTCTCCGGCTCTGGCTCTTTTTAAACTGTTCTCCTCTCCGGCTCTCGCTCTTTTTAAACTGTTCTCCTCTCCGGCTCTCGCTCTTTTTAAACTGTTCTCCTCTCCGGCTCTCGCTCTTTTTAAACTGTTCTCCTCTCCGGCTCTCGCTCTTTTAAACTGTTCTCCTCTCCGGCTCTCGCTCTTTTTAAACTGTTCTCCACTCCGGCTCTCGCTCTTTTTAAACTGTTCTCCTCTCCGGCTCTCGCTCTTTTTAAACTGTTCTCCTCTCCGGCTCTGGCTCTTTTTAAACTGTTCTCCTCTCCGGCTCTCGCTCTTTTTAAACTGTTCTCCTCTCCGGCTCTCGCTCTTTTTAAACTGTTCTCCTCTCCGGCTCTCGCTCTTTTTAAACTGTTCTCCTCTCCGGCTCTCGCTCTTTTTAAACTGTTCTCCTCTCCGGCTTTCGCTCTTTTTAAACTGTTCTCCTCTCCGGCTCTCGCTCTTTTTAAACTGTTCTCCTCTCCGGCTCGCGCTCTTTTAAACTGTTCTCCTCTCCGGCTCTTGCTCTTTTTAAACTGTTCTCCTCTCCGGCTCTCGCTCTTTTTAATTTGTTCTCCTCTCCGGCTCTCGCTGTTTTTAACCTGTTCTCCTCTCCGGCTCTCGCTCTTTTCAAACTGTTCTACTCTCCGGCTCTCGGTCTTTTTAAACTGTTCTCCTCTCTGGCTCTCGCCCTTTTTAAACTGTTCTCCTCTCCGGCTCTCACTCTTTTTAAACTGTTCCCCTCTCCGGCTCTCGCTCTTTTTAAACTGTTCTCCTCTCCGGCTCTCGCTGTTTTTAAACTGTTCTCCTCTCCGGCTCTCGCTCTTTTTAAACTGTTCTCCTCTCCGGCTCTGGCTCTTTTAAACTGTTCTCCTCTCCAGCTTTCGCTCTTTTTAAACCGTTCTCCTCTCTGGCTGTCGCTCTTTTTAAACTGTTCTCCTCTCCGGCTCAAGCTCTTTTTAAACTGTTCTCCTCTCCGGCTCTCGCTCTTTTTAAACTGTTCTCCTCTCCAGCTCTCGCTCTTTTTAAACTGTTCTCCTCTCCGGCTCTCGCTCTTTTTAAACTGTTCTCCTCTCCGGCCCTCGCTCTTTTTAAACAGTTCTCCTCTCCGGCTCTCACTCTTTTTAAACTGTTCTCCTCTCCGGCTCTCGCTCTTTTTAAACTGTTCCCCTCTCCGGCTCTGGCTCTTTTTAAACTGTTCTCCTCTCCGGCTCTCGCTCTTTTTAAACTGTTCTCCTCTCCGGCTCTCGCTCTTTTTAAACTGTTCTCCTCTCCGGCTCTCGCTCTTTTTAAACTGTTCTCCTCTCCGGCTCTCGCTCTTTTTAAACTGTTCTCCTCTCCGGCTCTCGCTCTTTTTAAACTGTTCTCCACTCCGGCTCTCGCTCTTTTTAAACTGTTCTCCTCTCCGGCTCTCGCTCTTTTTAAACTGTTCTCCTCTCCGGCTCTGGCTCTTTTTAAACTGTTCTCCTCTCCGGCTCTCGCTCTTTTTAAACTGTTCTCCTCTCCGGCTCTCGCTCTTTTTAAACTGTTCTCCTCTCCGGCTCTCGCACTTTTTAAACTGTTCTCCTCTCCGGCTCTCGCTCTTTTTAAACTGTTCTCCTCTCCGGCTTTCGCTCTTTTTAAACTGTTCTCCTCTCCGGCTCTCGCTCTTTTTAAACTGTTCTCCTCTCCGGCTCTCGCTCTTTTAAACTGTTCTCCTCTCCGGCTCTTGCTCTTTTTAAACTGTTCTCCTCTCCGGCTCTCGCTCTTTTTAATTTGTTCTCCTCTCCGGCTCTCGCTGTTTTTAACCTGTTCTCCTCTCCGGCTCTCGCTCTTTTAAAACTGTCCTCCTCTCCGGCTTTCGCTCTTTTTAAACTGTTCTCCTCTCCAGCTCTCGCTCTTTTTAAACTGTTCTCCTCTCCGGCTCTCGCTCTTTTTAAACTGTTCTCCTCTCCGGCTCTCGCTCTTTTTAAACTGTTCTCCTCTCCGGCTCTCGCTCTTTCTAAACTGTTCTCCTCTCCGGCTCTCGCTCTTTTTAAACTGTTCTCCTCTCCGGCTCTCGCTCTTTTTAAACTGTTCTCCTCTCCGGCTCTCGCTCTTTTTAAACTGTCCTCCTCTCCGGCTCTCGCTCTTATTAAACTGTTCTCCTCTCCGGCTCTGGCTCTTTTTAAACTGTTCTCCTCTCCGGCTCTGGCTCTTTTTAAACTGTTCTCCTCTCCGGCTCTGGCTCTATTTAAACTGTTCTCCTCTCCGGCTCTCGCTCTTTTTAAACTGTCCTCCTCTCCGGCTCTCGCTCTTTTTAAACTGTTCTCCTCTCCGGCTCTTGCTCTTTTTAAACTGTTCTCCTCTCCAGCTCTCGCTCTTTTTAAACTGTTCTCCTCTCCGGCTCTGGCACTTTTTAAACTGTTCTCCTCTCCGACTCTCGCTCTTTTTAAACTGTTCTCCTCTCCAGCTCTCGCTCTTTTTAAACTGCTCTCCTCTCCGGCTCTGGCTCTTTTTAAACTGTTCTCCTCTCCGGCTCTCGCTCTTTTTAAACTGTTCTCCTCTCCAGCTCTCACTCTTTTTAAACTGTTCTCCTCTCCGGCTCTGGCTCTTTTTAAACTGTTCTCCTCTCCGGCTCTGGCTCTTTTTAAACTGTTCTCATCTCCGGCTCTGGCTCTTTTTAAACTGTTCTCTTCTCCGGCTCTCGCTCTTTTTAAACTGTTCTCCCCTCCGGCTCACGCTCTTTTTAAACTGTTCTCCTCTCCGGCTCTCACTCTTTTTAAACTGTTCTCCTCTCCGGCTCTCGCTCTTTTTAAACTGTTCTCCTCTCCGGCTCTTACACTTTTTAAACTGTTCTCCTATCCGGCTCTCGCTCTTTTTAAACTGTTCTCCTCTCCGGCTCTCGCTCTTTTTAAACTGTTCTCCTCTCCGGCTCTCGCTCTTTTTAAACTGTTCTCCTCTCCGGCTCTCGCTCTTTTTAAACTGTTCTCCTCTCCGGCTCTCGCACTTTTTAAACTGTTCACCTCTCCGGCTCTCGCTCTTTTTAAATTGTTCTCCTCTCCGTCTCTCGCTCTTTTTAAACTGTTGTCCGCTCTGGCTCTCGCTCTTTTTAAACTGTTCTCCTCTCCGGCTCTCGCTCTTTTTAAACTGTTCTCCTCTCCGGCTCTCACTCTTTTTAAACTGTTCTCCTCTCCGGCTCTCGCTCTTTTTAAACTGCCCTCCTCTCCGGCTCTCGCTCTTTTTAAACTGTTCTCCTCGCTGGCTCTCGTTCTTTTTAAACTGTTCTCCTCTCCGTCTCTCGCTCTTTTTAAACTGTTCTCCTCTCCGGCTCTCGCTCTTTTTAAACTGTTCTCCTCTCCGGCTCTCGCTCTTTTTAAACTGTTCTCCTCTCCGGCTCTCGCTCTTTTTAAACTGTTCTCCTCTCCGGCTCTCGCTCTTTTTATACTGTTCTCCTCTACTGCTCTCGCTCTTTTTAAACTGTTCTCCTCTCCGGCTGTCGCTCTTTTTAAACTGTTCTCCTCTCTGGCTCTCGCTCTTTTTAAACTGTTCTCCTCTCCGGCTCTCGCTCTTTTTAAACTGTTCTCCTCTCCGGCTCTCGCTCTTTTTAAACTGTTCTCCTCTCCGGCTCTCGCTCTTTTTATACTGTTCTCCTCTCCGGCTCTGTCTCTTTTTAAACTGTTCTCCTCTCCGGCTCTCGCTCTTTTTAAACTGTTCTCCTCTCCGGCACTCTCTCTTTTTATACTGTTCTCCTCTCCTGCTCTCGCTCTTTTTAAACTGTTCTCCTTTCTGGCTGTCGCTCTTTTTAAACTGTTCTCCTCTCTGGCTCTCGCTCTTTTTAAACTGTTCTCCTCTCCGGCTCTGGCTCTTTTTAAACTGTTCTCTTCTCCGGCTCTCGCTCTTTTTAAACTGTTCTCCTCTCCGGCTCTGGCTCTTTTTAAACTGTTCTCCTCTCCGGCTCTCGCTCTTTTTAAACTGTTCTCCTCTCCGGCTCTCGCTCTTTTTAAACTGTTCTCCTCTCCGGCTCTGGCTCTTTTTAAACTGATCTCCTCTCCGGCTCTCGCTCTTTTTAAACTGTTCTCCTCTCCGGCTCTCGCTCTTTTTATACTGTTCTCCTCTCCGGCTCTGGCTCTTTTTAAACTGTTCTCCTCTCCGGCTCTCGCTGTTTTTAAACTGTTCTCCTCTCCGGCTCTCGCTCTTTTTAAACTGTTCTCCTCTCCGGCTCTGGCTCTTTTTAAACTGTTCTCCTCTCCGGCTCTCGCTCTTTTTAAACTGTTCTCCACTCCGGCTCTCGCTCTTTTTAAACTGTTCTCCTCTCCGGCTCTGGCTCTTTTTAAACTGTTCTCCTCTCTGGCTCTCGCTCTTTTTAAACTGTTCTCCTCTCCGGCTCTCACTCTTTTTAAACTGTTCTCCTCTCCGACTCTCGCTCATTTTAAACTGTTCTCCTCTGCGGCTCTCGCTCTTTTTAAACTGTTCTCCTCTCCGGCTCTGGCTCTTTTTAAACTGTTCTCCTCTCCTGCTCTCGCTCTTTTTAAACTGTTCTCCTCTCCGGATCTGGCTCTTTTTAAACTGTTCTCCTCTCCGGCTCTCGCTCTTTTTAAACTGTTCTCCTCTCCGGCTCTCGTTCTTTTTAAACTGTTCTCCTCTCCGGCTTTCGCTCTTTTTAAACTGTTCTCCTCTCCTGCTCTCGCTCTTTTTAAACTGTTCTCCTCTCTGGCTCTCGCTCTTTTTAAACTGTTCTCTTCTCCGGCTCTCGCTCTTTTTAAACTGTTCTCCTCTCCGGCTCTGGCTCTTTTTAAACTGTTCTCCTCTCCGGCTCTCGCTCTTTTTAAACTGTTCTCCTCTCCGGCTTTCGCTCTTTTTAAACTGTTCTCCTCTCCAGCTCTCACTCTTTTTAAACTGTTCTCCTCTCCGGCTCTGGCTGTTTTTAAACTGTTCTCCTCTCCGGCTCTGGCTCTTTTTAAACTGTTCTCCTCTCCGGCTCTGGCTCTTTTTAAACTGTTCTCATCTCCGGCTCTGGCTCTTTTTAAACTGTTCTCTTCTCCGGCTCTCGCTCTTTTTAAACTGTTCTCCCCTCCGGCTCACGCTCTTTTTAAACTGTTCTCCTCTCCGGCTCTCACTCTTTTTAAACTGTTCTCCTCTCCGGCTCTCGCTCTTTTTAAACTGTTCTCCTCTCCGGCTCTTACACTTTTTAAACTGTTCTCCTATCCGGCTCTCGCTCTTTTTAAACTGTTCTCCTCTCCGGCTCTCGCTCTTTTTAAACTGTTCTCCTCTCCGGCTCTCGCTCTTTTTAAACTGTTCTCCTCTCCGGCTCTCGCTCTTCTAAAACTGTTCTCATCTCCGGCTCTCGCACTTTTTAAACTGTTCTCCTCTCCGGCTCTCGCTCTTTTTAAATTGTTCTCCTCTCCGTCTCTCGCTCTTTTTAAACTGTTGTCCGCTCTGGCTCTCGCTCTTTTTAAACTGTTCTCCTCTCCGGCTCTCGCTCTTTTTAAACTGTTCTCCTCTCCGGCTCTCGCTCTTTTTAAACTGTTCTCCTCTCCGGCTCTCGCTCTTTTTAAACTGTTCTCCTCTCCGGCTCTGGCTCTTTTTAAACTGTTCTCCTCTCCGGCTCTCGCTCTTTTTAAACTGTTCTCCTCTCTGGCTCTCGCTATTTTTAAACTGTTCTCCTCTCCGGCTCTCGCTCTTTTTAAACTGTTCTCCTCTCCGGCTCTCGCTCCTTTTAAACTGTTCTCCTCTCCGGCTCTCGCTCTTTTTAAACTGTTCTCCTCTCTGGCTCTCGCTCTTTTTAAACTGTTCTCCTCTCCGGCTCTCGCTCTTTTTAAACTGTTCTCCTCTCCGGCTCTGGCTCTTTTTAAACTGTTCTCCTCTCCGGCTCTCGCTCTTTTTAAACTGTTCTCCACTCCGGCTCTCGCTCTTTTTAAACTGTTCTCCTCTCCGGCTCTGGCTCTTTTTAAACTGTTCTCCTCTCTGGCTCTCGCTCTTTTTAAACTGTTCTCCTCTCCGGCTCTCACTCTTTTTAAACTGTTCTCCTCTCCGACTCTCGCTCATTTTAAACTGTTCTCCTCTGCGGCTCTCGCTCTTTTTAAACTGTTCTCCTCTCCGGCTCTGGCTCTTTTTAAACTGTTCTCCTCTCCTGCTCTCGCTCTTTTTAAACTGTTCTCCTCTCCGGATCTGGCTCTTTTTAAACTGTTCTCCTCTCCGGCTCTCGCTCTTTTTAAACTGTTCTCCTCTCCGGCTCTCGTTCTTTTTAAACTGTTCTCCTCTCCGGCTTTCGCTCTTTTTAAACTGTTCTCCTCTCCTGCTCTCGCTCTTTTTAAACTGTTCTCCTCTCCGGCTCTCGCTCCTTTTAAACTGTTCTCTTCTCCGGCTCTCGCTCTTTTTAAACTGTTCTCCTCTCCGGCTCTGGCTCTTTTTAAACTGTTCTCCTCTCCGGCTCTCGCTCTTTTTAAACTGTTCTCCTCTCTGGCTCTCGCTATTTTTAAACTGTTCTCCTCTCCGGCTCTCGCTCTTTTTAAACTGTTCTCCTCTCCGGCTCTCGCTCTTTTTAAACTGTTCTCCTCTCCGGCTCTCGCTCTTTTTAAACTGTTCTCCTCTCCGGCTCTCGCTCTTTTTAAACTGTTCTCCTCTCTGGCTCTCGCTCTTTTTAAACTGTTCTCCTCTCCGGCTCTCGCTCTTTTTAAACTGTTCTCATCTCCGGCTCTCGCACTTTTTAAACTGTTCTCCTCTCCGGCTCTCGCTCTTTTTAAATTGTTCTCCTCTCCGTCTCTCGCTCTTTTTAAACTGTTGTCCGCTCTGGCTCTCGCTCTTTTTAAACTGTTCTCCTCTCCGGCTCTCGCTCTTTTTAAACTGTTCTCCTCTCCGGCTCTCGCTGTTTTTAAACTGTTCTCCTCTCCGGCTCTCGCTCTTTTTAAACTGTTCTCCTCTCCGGCTCTGGCTCTTTTTAAACTGTTCTCCTCTCCGGCTCTCGCTCTTTTTAAACTGTTCTCCTCTCCGGCTCTCGCTCTTTTTAAACTGTTCTCCTCTCCGGCTCTGGCTCTTTTTAAACTGATCTCCTCTCCGGCTCTCGCTCTTTTTAAACTGTTCTCCTCTCCGGCTCTCGCTCTTTTTATACTGTTCTCCTCTCCGGCTCTGTTTCTTTTTAAACTGTTCACCTCTCCGGCTCTCGCTGTTTTTAAACTGTTCTCCTCTCCGGCTCTCGCTCTTTTTAAACTGTTCTCCTCTCCGGCTCTGGCTCTTTTTAAACTGTTCTCCTCTCCGGCTCTCGCTCTTTTTAAACTGTTCTCCACTCCGGCTCTCGCTCTTTTTAAACTGTTCTCCTCTCCGGCTCTGGCTCTTTTTAAACTGTTCTCCTCTCTGGCTCTCGCTCTTTTTAAACTGTTCTCCTCTCCGGCTCTCACTCTTTTTAAACTGTTCTCCTCTCCGACTCTCGCTCATTTTAAACTGTTCTCCTCTGCGGCTCTCGCTCTTTTTAAACTGTTCTCCTCTCCGGCTCTGGCTCTTTTTAAACTGTTCTCCTCTCCTGCTCTCGCTCTTTTTAAACTGTTCTCCTCTCCGGATCTGGCTCTTTTTAAACTGTTCTCCTCTCCGGCTCTCGCTCTTTTTAAACTGTTCTCCTCTCCGGCTCTCGTTCTTTTTAAACTGTTCTCCTCTCCGGCTTTCGCTCTTTTTAAACTGTTCTCCTCTCCTGCTCTCGCTCTTTTTAAACTGTTCTCCTCTCCGGCTCTCGCTCTTTTTAAACTGTTCTCTTCTCCGGCTCTCGCTCTTTTTAAACTGTTCTCCTCTCCGGCTCTGGCTCTTTTTAAACTGTTCTCCTCTCCGGCTCTCGCTCTTTTTAAACTGTTCTCCTCTCTGGCTCTCGCTATTTTTAAACTGTTCTCCTCTCCGGCTCTCGCTCTTTTTAAACTGTTCTCCTCTCCGGCTCTCGCTCTTTTTAAACTGTTCTCCTCTCCGGCTCTCGCTCTTTTTAAACTGTTCTCCTCTCTGGCTCTCGCTCTTTTTAAACTGTTCTCCTCTCCGGCTCTCGCTCTTTTTAAACTGTTCTCCTCTCTGGATCTCGGTCTTTTTAAACTGTTCTCCTCTCCGGCTCTCGCTCTTTTTAAACTGTTCTTCTCTCCGGCTCTCGCTGTTTTTAAACTGTTCTCCTCTCCGGCTCTCGCTCTTTTTAAACTGTTCTCCTCTCCGGCTCTGTCTCTTTTTAAACTGTTCTCCTCTCTGGCTCTCGCTCTTTTTAAACTGTTCTCCTCTCCGGCTCTCACTCTTTTTAAACTGTTCTCCTCTCCGGCTCTCGCTCATTTTAAACTGTTCTCCTCTGCGGCTCTCGCTCTTTTTAAACTGTTCTCCTCTCCGGCTCTTGCTCTTTTTAAACTGTTCTCCTCTCCTGCTCTCGCTCTTTTTAAACTGTTCTCCTCTCCGGATCTGTCTCTTTTTAAACTGTTCTCCTCTCCGGCTCTCGTTCTTTTTAAACTCTTCTCCTCTCCAGCTCTCGCTCTTTTTAAACTGTTTTTCTCTCCGGCTCTCGCTGTTTTTAAACTGTTCTCCTCTCCGGCTCTCGCTCTTTTTAAACTGTTCTCCTCTCCGGCTCTGGCTCTTTTTAAACTGTTCTCCTCTCCAGCTTTCGCTCTTTTTAAACTGTTCTCCTCTCCGGCTCAAGCTCTTTTTAACCTGTTCTCCTCTCCGGCTCTCGCTCTTTTTAAACTGTTCTCCTCTACAGCTCTCGCTCTTTTTAAACTGTTCTCCTCTCCGGCTCTCGCTCTTTTTAAACTGTTCTCCTCTCCGGCCCTCGCTCTTTTTAAACTGTTCTCCTCTCCGGCTCTCACTCTTTTTAAACTGTTCTCCTCTCCGGCTCTCGCTCTTTTTAAACTGTTCCCCTCTCCGGCTCTGGCTCTTTTTAAACTGTTCTCCTCTCCGGCTCTCGCTCTTTTTAAACTGTTCTCCTCTCCGGCTCTCGCTCTTTTTAAACTGTTCTCCTCTCCGGCTCTCGCTCTTTTTAAACTGTTCTCCTCTCCGGCTCTGGCTCTTTTTAAACTGTTCTCCTCTCCGGCTCTCGCTCTTTTTAAACTGTTCTCCTCTCCGGCTCTCGCTCTTTTTAAACTGTTCTCCTCTCTGGATCTCGGTCTTTTTAAACTGTTCTCCTCTCCGGCTCTCGCTCTTTATAAACTGTTCTCCTCTCCGGCTCTCGCTGTTTTTAAACTGTTCTCCTCTCCGGCTCTCGCTCTTTTTAAACTGTTCTCCTCTCCAGCTCTCGCTCTTTTTAAACTGTTCTCCTCTCCGGCTCTCGCTCTTTTTAAACTGTTCTCATCTCCGGCTCTCGCTCTTTTTAAACTGTTCTCCTCTCCGGCTCTGGCTCTTTTTAAACTGTTCTCCTCTCCGGCTGTCGCTCTTTTTAAACTGTTCTCCTCTCCGGCTCTCGCTCTTTTTAAACTGTTCTCCTCTCTGGATCTCGGTCTTTTTAAACTGTTCTCCTCTCCGGCTCTCGCTCTTTTTAAACGGTTCTCCTCTCCGGCTCTCGCTGTTTTTAAACTGTTCTCCTCTCCGGCTCTTGCTCTTTTTAAACTGTTCTCCTCTCCGGCTCTCACTCTTTTTAAACTGTTCTCCTCTCCGGCTCTCGCTCTTTTTAAACTGTTCCCCTCTCTGGCTCTGGCTCTTTTTAAACTGTTCTCCTCTCCGGCTCTCGCTCTTTTTAAACTGTTCTCCTCTCCGGCTCTCGCTCTTTTTAAACTGTTCTCCTCTCCGGCTCTCGCTCTTTTTAAACTGTTCTCCTCTCCGGCTCTCGCTCTTTTTAAACTGTTCTCCTCTCCGGCTCTCGCTCTTTTTAAACTGTTCTCCTCTCCGGCTCTCGCTCTTTTTAAACTGTTCTCCTCTCCGGCTCTGGCTCTTTTTAAACTGTTCTCCACTCCGGCTCTCGCTCTTTTTAAACTGTTCTCCTCTCCGGCTCTCGCACTTTTTAAACTGTTCTCCTCTCCGGCTCTGGCTCTTTTTAAACTGTTCTCCTCTCCGGCTCTCGCTCTTTTTAAACTGTTCTCCTCTCCGGCTCTCGCTCTTTTTAAACTGTTCTCCTCTCCGGCTCTCGCTCTTTTTAAACTGTACTCCTCTCCGGCTCTGGCTCTTTTTAAACTATTCTCCTCTCCAGCTCTCGCTCTTTTTAAACTGTTCTCCTCTCCGGCTCTCGCTCTTTTTAAACTGTTCTCCTCTCCGGCACTGGCTCTTTTTAAACTGTTCTCCTCTCCGGCTCTCGCTCTTTTTAAACTGTTCTCCTCTCCGGCTCTCGCTCTTTTTAAACTGTTCTCCTCTCCGGCTCTCGCTCTTTTTAAACTGTTCTCCTCTCCGGCTCTCGCTCTTTTTAAACTGTTCTCCTCTCCGGCACTCGCTCTTTTTAAACTGTTCTCCTTTCCGGCTCTGGCTCTTTTTAAACTGTTCTCCTTTCCGGCTCTCGCTCTTTTTAAACTGTTCTCCTCTCTGGCTCTCGCTCTTTTTAAACTGTTCTCCTCTCCGGCTCTCGCTCTTTTTAAACTGTTCTCCTCTCCGGCTCTCGCTCTTTTTAAACTGTTCTCCTCTCCGGCTCTCGCTCTTTTTAAACAGTTCTCCTCTCTGGCTCTCGCTCTTTTTAAACTGTTCTCCTCTCCGGCTCTCGCTCTTTTTAAACTGTTCTCCTCTCTGGCTCTCGCTCTTTTTAAACTGTTCTCCTCTCCGGCTACAGCTTTTTTAACCTGTTCTCCTCTCCGGCTCTCGCTCTTTTTAAACTGTTCTCCTCTCCGGCTCTCGCTCTTTTTAAACTGTTCTCCTCTCCGGCTCTCGCTCTTTTTAAACTGTTCTCCTCTCCGGCTCTCGCTCTTTTTAAACTGTTCTCCTCTCCGGCTCTCGCTCTTTTTAAACTGTTCTCCTCTCTGGCTCTCGCTCTTTTTAAATTGTTCCCCTCTCCGGCTCTGGCTCTTTTTAAACTGTTCTCCTCTACTGCTCTCGCTCTTTTTAAACTGTTCTCCTCTCCAGCTCTCGGTCTTTTTAAACTGTTCTCCTCTCCGGCTCTCGCACTTTTTAAACTGTTCTCCTCTCCGGCTCTCGGTCTTTTTAAACTGTTCTCCTCTCCGGCTCTCGCCCTTTTTAAACTGTTCTCCTCTCCGGCTCTCACTCTTTTTAAACTGTTCCCCTCTCCGGCTCTCGCTCTTTTTAAACTGTTCTCCTCTCCGGCTCTCGCTGTTTTTAAACTGTTCTCCTCTCCGGCTCTCGCTCTTTTTAAACTGTTCTCCTCTCCGGCTCTGGCTCTTTTTAAACTGTTCTCCTCTCCAGCTTTCGCTCTTTTTAAACCGTTCTCCTCTCTGGCTCTCGCTCTTTTTAAACTATTCTCCTCTCCGGCTCAAGCTCTTTTTAAACTGTTCTCCTCTCCGGCTCTCGCTCTTTTTAAACTGTTCTCCTCTCCAGCTCTCGCTCTTTTTAAACTGTTCTCCTCTCCGGCTCTCGCTCTTTTTAAACTGTTCTCCTCTCCGGCCCTCGCTCTTTTTAAACTGTTCTCCTCTCCGGCTCTCACTCTTTTTAAACTGTTCTCCTCTCCGGCTCTCGCTCTTTTTAAACTGTTCCCCTCTCCGGCTCTGGCTCTTTTTAAACTGTTCTCCTCTCCGGCTCTCGCTCTTTTTAAACTGTTCTCCTCTCCGGCTCTCGCTCTTTTTAAACTGTTCTCCTCTCCGGCTCTCGCTCTTTTTAAACTGTTCTCCTCTCCGGCTCTCGCTCTTTTTAAACTGTTCTCCTCTCCGGCTCTCGCTCTTTTTAAACTGTTCTCACCTCCGGCTCTCGCTCTTTTTAAACTGTTCTCCTCTCCGGCTCTCGCTCTTTTTAAACTGTTCTCCTCTCCGGCTCTGGCTCTTTTTAAACTGTTCTCCTCTCCGGCTCTCGCTCTTTTTAAACTGTTCTCCTCTCCGGCTCTCGCTCTTTTTAAACTGTTCTCCTCTCCGGCTCTCGCTCTTTTTAAACTGTTCTCCTCTCCGGCTCTCGCTCTTTTTAAACTGTTCTCCTCTCCGGCTTTCGCTCTTTTTAAACTGTTCTCCTCTCCAGCTCTCGCTCTTTTTAAACTGTTCTCCTCTCCGGCTCTCGCTCTTTTTAAACTGTTCTCATCTCCGGCTCTCGCTCTTTTTAAACTGTTCTCCTCTCCGGCTCTGGCTCTTTTTAAACTGTTCTCCTCTCCGGCTGTCGCTCTTTTTAAACTGTTCTCCTCTCCGGCTCTCGCTCTTTTTAAACTGTTCTCCTCTCTGGATCTCGGTCTTTTTAAACTGTTCTCCTCTCCGGCTCTCGCTCTTTTTAAACGGTTCTCCTCTCCGGCTCTCGCTGTTTTTAAACTGTTCTCCTCTCCGGCTCTCGCTCTTTTTAAACTGTTCTCCTCTCCGGCTCTCACTCTTTTTAAACTGTTCTCCTCTCCGGCTCTCGCTCTTTTTAAACTGTTCCCCTCTCTGGCTCTGGCTCTTTTTAAACTGTTCTCCTCTCCGGCTCTCGCTCTTTTTAAACTGTTCTCCTCTCCGGCTCTCGCTCTTTTTAAACTGTTCTCCTCTCCGGCTCTCGCTCTTTTTAAACTGTTCTCCTCTCCGGCTCTCGCTCTTTTTAAACTGTTCTCCTCTCCGGCTCTCGCTCTTTTTAAACTGTTCTCCTCTCCGGCTCTCGCTCTTTTTAAACTGTTCTCCTCTCCGGCTCTGGCTCTTTTTAAACTGTTCTCCACTCCGGCTCTCGCTCTTTTTAAACTGTTCTCCTCTCCGGCTCTCGCTCTTTTTAAACTGTTCTCCTCTCCGGCTCTGGCTCTTTTTAAACTGTTCTCCTCTCCGGCTCTCGCTCTTTTTAAACTGTTCTCCTCTCCGGCTCTCGCTCTTTTTAAACTGTTCTCCTCTCCGGCTCTCGCTCTTTTTAAACTGTACTCCTCTCCGGCTCTGGCTCTTTTTAAACTATTCTCCTCTCCAGCTCTCGCTCTTTTTAAACTGTTCTCCTCTCCGGCTCTCGCTCTTTTTAAACTGTTCTCCTCTCCGGCACTGGCTCTTTTTAAACTGTTCTCCTCTCCGGCTCTCGCTCTTTTTAAACTGTTCTCCTCTCCGGCTCTCGCTCTTTTTAAACTGTTCTCCTCTCCGGCTCTCGCTCTTTTTAAACTGTTCTCCTCTCCGGCTCTCGCTCTTTTTAAACTGTTCTCCTCTCCGGCACTCGCTCTTTTTAAACTGTTCTCCTTTCCGGCTCTGGCTCTTTTTAAACTGTTCTCCTTTCCGGCTCTCGCTCTTTTTAAACTGTTCTCCTCTCTGGCTCTCGCTCTTTTTAAACTGTTCTCCTCTCCGGCTCTCGCTCTTTTTAAACTGTTCTCCTCTCCGGCTCTCGCTCTTTTTAAACTGTTCTCCTCTCCGGCTCTCGCTCTTTTTAAACAGTTCTCCTCTCTGGCTCTCGCTCTTTTTAAACTGTTCTCCTCTCCGGCTCTCGCTCTTTTTAAACTGTTCTCCTCTCTGGCTCTCGCTCTTTTTAAACTGTTCTCCTCTCCGGCTACAGCTTTTTTAACCTGTTCTCCTCTCCGGCTCTCGCTCTTTTTAAACTGTTCTCCTCTCCGGCTCTCGCTCTTTTTAAACTGTTCTCCTCTCCGGCTCTCGCTCTTTTTAAACTGTTCTCCTCTCCGGCTCTCGCTCTTTTTAAACTGTTCTCCTCTCCGGCTCTCGCTCTTTTTAAACTGTTCTCCTCTCTGGCTCTCGCTCTTTTTAAATTGTTCCCCTCTCCGGCTCTGGCTCTTTTTAAACTGTTCTCCTCTACTGCTCTCGCTCTTTTTAAACTGTTCTCCTCTCCAGCTCTCGGTCTTTTTAAACTGTTCTCCTCTCCGGCTCTCGCACTTTTTAAACTGTTCTCCTCTCCGGCTCTCGGTCTTTTTAAACTGTTCTCCTCTCCGGCTCTCGCCCTTTTTAAACTGTTCTCCTCTCCGGCTCTCACTCTTTTTAAACTGTTCCCCTCTCCGGCTCTCGCTCTTTTTAAACTGTTCTCCTCTCCGGCTCTCGCTGTTTTTAAACTGTTCTCCTCTCCGGCTCTCGCTCTTTTTAAACTGTTCTCCTCTCCGGCTCTGGCTCTTTTTAAACTGTTCTCCTCTCCAGCTTTCGCTCTTTTTAAACCGTTCTCCTCTCTGGCTCTCGCTCTTTTTAAACTGTTCTCCTCTCCGGCTCAAGCTCTTTTTAAACTGTTCTCCTCTCCGGCTCTCGCTCTTTTTAAACTGTTCTCCTCTCCAGCTCTCGCTCTTTTTAAACTGTTCTCCTCTCCGGCTCTCGCTCTTTTTAAACTGTTCTCCTCTCCGGCCCTCGCTCTTTTTAAACTGTTCTCCTCTCCGGCTCTCACTCTTTTTAAACTGTTCTCCTCTCCGGCTCTCGCTCTTTTTAAACTGTTCCCCTCTCCGGCTCTGGCTCTTTTTAAACTGTTCTCCTCTCCGGCTCTCGCTCTTTTTAAACTGTTCTCCTCTCCGGCTCTCGCTCTTTTTAAACTGTTCTCCTCTCCGGCTCTCGCTCTTTTTAAACTGTTCTCCTCTCCGGCTCTCGCTCTTTTTAAACTGTTCTCCTCTCCGGCTCTCGCTCTTTTTAAACTGTTCTCACCTCCGGCTCTCGCTCTTTTTAAACTGTTCTCCTCTCCGGCTCTCGCTCTTTTTAAACTGTTCTCCTCTCCGGCTCTGGCTCTTTTTAAACTGTTCTCCTCTCCGGCTCTCGCTCTTTTTAAACTGTTCTCCTCTCCGGCTCTCGCTCTTTTTAAACTGTTCTCCTCTCCGGCTCTCGCTCTTTTTAAACTGTTCTCCTCTCCGGCTCTCGCTCTTTTTAAACTGTTCTCCTCTCCGGCTTTCGCTCTTTTTAAACTGTTCTCCTCTCCGGCTCTCGCTCTTTTTAAACTGTTCTCCTCTCCGGCTCTCGCTCTTTTAAACTGTTCTCCTCTCCGGCTCTTGCTCTTTTTAAACTGTTCTCCTCTCCGGCTCTCGCTCTTTTTAATTTGTTCTCCTCTCCGGCTCTCGCTGTTTTTAACCTGTTCTCCTCTCCGGCTCTCGCTCTTTTTAAACTGTTCTCCTCTCCGGCTCTCGGTCTTTTTAAACTGTTCTCCTCTCCGGCTCTCGCCCTTTTTAAACTGTTCTCCTCTCCGGCTCTCACTCTTTTTAAACTGTTCCCCTCTCCGGCTCTCGCTCTTTTTAAACTGTTCTCCTCTCCGGCTCTCGCTGTTTTTAAACTGTTCTCCTCTCCGGCTCTCGCTCTTTTTAAACTGTTCTCCTCTCCGGCTCTGGCTCTTTTTAAACTGTTCTCCTCTCCAGCTTTCGCTCTTTTTAAACCGTTCTCCTCTCTGGCTGTCGCTCTTTTTAAACTGTTCTCCTCTCCGGCTCAAGCTCTTTTTAAACTGTTCTCCTCTCCGGCTCTCGCTCTTTTTAAACTGTTCTCCTCTCCAGCTCTCGCTCTTTTTAAACTGTTCTCCTCTCCGGCTCTCGCTCTTTTTAAACTGTTCTCCTCTCCGGTCCTCGCTCTTTTTAAACTGTTCTCCTCTCCGGCTCTCACTCTTTTTAAACTGTTCTCCTCTCCGGCTCTCGCTCTTTTTAAACTGTTCCCCTCTCCGGCTCTGGCTCTTTTTAAACTGTTCTCCTCTCCGGCTCTCGCTCTTTTTAAACTGTTCTCCTCTCCGGCTCTCGCTCTTTTTAAACTGTTCTCCTCTCCGGCTCTCGCTCTTTTTAAACTGTTCTCCTCTCCGGCTCTCGCTCTTTTTAAACTGTTCTCCACTCCGGCTCTCGCTCTTTTTAAACTGTTCTCCTCTCCGGCTCTCGCTCTTTTTAAACTGTTCTCCTCTCCGGCTCTGGCTCTTTTTAAACTGTTCTCCTCTCCAGCTTTCGCTCTTTTTAAACCGTTCTCCTCTCTGGCTCTCGCTCTTTTTAAACTGTTCTCCTCTCCGGCTCAAGCTCTTTTTAAACTGTTCTCCTCTCCGGCTCTCGCTCTTTTTAAACTGTTCTCCTCTCCAGCTCTCGCTCTTTTTAAACTGTTCTCCTCTCCGGCTCTCCCTCTTTTTAAACTGTTCTCCTCTCCGGCCCTCGCTCTTTTTAAACTGTTCTCCTCTCCGGCTCTCACTCTTTTTAAACTGTTCTCCTCTCCGGCTCTCGCTCTTTTTAAACTGTTCCCCTCTCCGGCTCTGGCTCTTTTTAAACTGTTCTCCTCTCCGGCTCTCGCTCTTTTTAAACTGTTCTCCGCTCCGGCTCTCGCTCTTTTTAAACTGTTCTCCTCTCCGGCTCTCGCTCTTTTTAAACTGTTCTCCTCTCCGGCTCTCGCTCTTTTTAAACTGTTCTCCTCTCCGGCTTTCGCTCTTTTTAAACTGTTCTCCTCTCCGGCTCTCGCTCTTTTTAAACTGTTCTCCTCTCCGGCTCTCGCTCTTTTAAACTGTTCTCCTCTCCGGCTCTTGCTCTTTTTAAACTGTTCTCCTCTCCGGCTCTCGCTCTTTTTAATTTGTTCTCCTCTCCGGCTCTCGCTGTTTTTAACCTGTGCTCCTCTCCGGCTCTCGCTCATTTTAAACTGTTCTCCTCTCCGGCTCTCGGTCTTTTTAAACTGTTCTCCTCTCCGGCTCTCGCCCTTTTTAAACTGTTCTCCTCTCCGGCTCTCACTCTTTTTAAACTGTTCCCCTCTCCGGCTCTCGCTCTTTTTAAACTGTTCTCCTCTCCGGCTCTCGCTGTTTTTAAACTGTTCTCCTCTCCGGCTCTCGCTCTTTTTAAACTGTTCTCCTCTCCGGCTCTGGCTCTTTTTAAACTGTTCTCCTCTCCAGCTTTCGCTCTTTTTAAACCGTTCTCCTCTCTGGCTGTCGCTCTTTTTAAACTGTTCTCCTCTCCGGCTCAAGCTCTTTTTAAACTGTTCTCCTCTCCGGCTCTCGCTCTTTTTAAACTGTTCTCCTCTCAAGCTCTCGCTCTTTTTAAACTGTTCTCCTCTCCGGCTCTCGCTCTTTTTAAACTGTTCTCCTCTCTGGCCCTCGCTCTTTTTAAACTGTTCTCCTCTCCGGCTCTCACTCTTTTTAAACTGTTCTCCTCTCCGGCTCTCGCTCTTTTTAAACTGTTCCCCTCTCCGGCTCTGGCTCTTTTTAAACTGTTCTCCTCTCCGGCTCTCGCTCTTTTTAAACTGTTCTCCTCTCCGGCTCTCGCTCTTTTTAAACTGTTCTCCTCTCCGGCTCTCGCTCTTTTTAAACTGTTCTCCTCTCCGGCTCTCGCTCTTTTTAAACTGTTCTCCTCTCCGGCTCTCGCTCTTTTTAAACTGTTCTCCACTCCGGCTCTCGCTCTTTTTAAACTGTTCTCCTCTCCGGCTCTCGCTCTTTTTAAACTGTTCTCCTCTCCGGCTCTGGCTCTTTTTAAACTGTTCTCCTCTCTGGCTCTCGCTCTTTTTAAACTGTTCTCCTCTCCGGCTCTCGCTCTTTTTAAACTGTTCTCCTCTCCGGCTCTCGCTCTTTTTAAACTGTTCTCCTCTCCGGCTCTCGCTCTTTTTAAACTGTTCTCCTCTCCGGCTTTCGCTCTTTTTAAACTGTTCTCCTCTCCGGCTCTCGCTCTTTTTAAACTGTTCTCCTCTCCGGCTCTCGCTCTTTTAAACTGTTCTCCTCTCCGGCTCTTGCTCTTTTTAAACTGTTCTCCTCTCCGGCTCTCGCTCTTTTAATTTGTTCTCCTCTCCGGCTCTCGCTGTTTTTAACCTGTTCTCCTCTCCGGCTCTCGCTCTTTTAAAACTGTCCTCCTCTCCGGCTTTCGCTCTTTTTAAACTGTTCTCCTCTCCAGCTCTCGCTCTTTTTAAACTGTTCTCCTCTCCGGCTCTCGCTCTTTTTAAACTGTTCTCCTCTCCGGCTCTCGCTCTTTTTAAACTGTTCTCCTCTCCGGCTCTCGCTCTTTCTAAACTGTTCTCCTCTCCGGCTCTCGCTCTTTTTAAACTGTTCTCCTCTCCGGCTCTCGCTCTTTTTAAACTGTTCTCCTCTCCGGCTCTCGCTCTTTTTAAATTGTCCTCCTCTCCGGCTCTCGCTCTTATTAAACTGTTCTCCTCTCCGGCTCTGGCTCTTTTTAAACTGTTCTCCTCTCCGGCTCTGGCTCTTTTTAAACTGTTCTCCTCTCCGGCTCTGGCTCTTTTTAAACTGTTCTCCTCTCCGGCTCTCGCTATTTTTAAACTGTCCTCCTCTCCGGCTCTCGCTCTTTTTAAACTGTTCTCCTCTCCGGCTCTGGCTGTTTTTAAACTGTTCTCCTCTCCGGCACTGGCTCTTTTTAACCTGTTCTCCTCTCCGGCTCTCGCTCTTTTAAAACTGTCCTCCTCTCCGGCTTTCGCTCTTTTTAAACTGTTCTCCTCTCCAGCTCTCGCTCTTTTTAAACTGTTCTCCTCTCCGGCTCTCGCTCTTTTTAAACTGTTCTCCTCTCCGGCTCTCGCTCTTTTTAAACTGTTCTCCTCTCCGGCTCTCGCTCTTTCTAAACTGTTCTCCTCTCCGGCTCTCGCTCTTTTTAAACTGTTCTCCTCTCCGGCTCTCGCTCTTTTTAAACTGTTCTCCTCTCCGGCTCTCGCTCTTTTTAAACTGTCCTCCTCTCCGGCTCTCGCTCTTATTAAACTGTTCTCCTCTCCGGCTCTGGCTCTTTTTAAACTGTTCTCCTCTCCGGCTCTGGCTCTTTTTAAACTGTTCTCCTCTCCGGCTCTGGCTCTTTTTAAACTGTTCTCCTCTCCGGCTCTCGCTCTTTTTAAACTGTCCTCCTCTCCGGCTCTCGCTCTTTTTAAACTGTTCTCCTCTCCGGCTCTTGCTCTTTTTAAACTGTTCTCCTCTCCAGCTCTCGCTCTTTTTAAACTGTTCTCCTCTCCGGCTCTGGCACTTTTTAAACTGTTCTCCTCTCTGGCTCTCGCTCTTTTTAAACTGTTCTCCTCTCCAGCTCTCGCTCTTTTTAAACTGCTCTCCTCTCCGGCTCTGGCTCTTTTTAAACTGTTCTCCTCTCCGGCTCTCGCTCTTTTTAAACTGTTCTCCTCTCCAGCTCTCACTCTTTTTAAACTGTTCTCCTCTCCGGCTCTGGCTGTTTTTAAACTGTTCTCCTCTCCGGCTCTGGCTCTTTTTAAACTGTTCTCCTCTCCGGCTCTGGCTCTTTTTAAACTGTTCTCATCTCCGGCTCTGGCTCTTTTTAAACTGTTCTCTTCTCCGGCTCTCGCTCTTTTTAAACTGTTCTCCCCTCCGGCTCACGCTCTTTTTAAACTGTTCTCCTCTCCGGCTCTCGCTCTTTTTAAACTGTTCTCCTCTCCGGCTCTCGCTCTTTTTAAACTGTTCTCCTCTCCGGCACTGGCTCTTTTTAAACTGTTCTCCTCTCCGGCTCTCGCTCTTTTTAAACTGTTCTCCTCTCCGGCTCTCGCTCTTTTTAAACTGTTCTCCTCTCCGGCTCTCGCTCTTTTTAAACTGTTCTCCTCTCCGGCTCTCGCTCTTTTTAAACTGTTCTCCTCTCCGGCACTCGCTCTTTTTAAACTGTTCTCCTTTCCGGCTCTGGCTCATTTTAAACTGTTCTCCTTTCCGGCTCTCGCTCTTTTTAAACTGTTCTCCTCTCTGGCTCTCGCTCTTTTTAAACTGTTCTCCTCTCCGGCTCTCGCTCTTTTTAAACTGTTCTCCTCTCCGGCTCTCGCTCTTTTTAAACTGTTCTCCTCTCCGGCTCTCGCTCTTTTTAAACAGTTCTCCTCTCTGGCTCTCGCTCTTTTTAAACTGTTCTCCTCTCCGGCTCTCGCTCTTTTTAAACTGTTCTCCTCTCTGGCTCTCGCTCTTTTTAAACTGTTCTCCACTCCAGCTCTCGCTCTTTTTAAACTGTTCTCCTCTCCGGCTCTCGCTCTTTTTAAACTGTTCTCCTCTCCGGCTCTCGCTTTATTTAAACTGTTCTCCTCTCCGGCTACAGCTTTTTTAACCTGTTCTCCTCTCCGGCTCTCGCTCTTTTTAAACTGTTCTCCTCTCCGGCTCTCGCTCTTTTTAAACTGTTCTCCTCTCCGGCTCTCGCTCTTTTTAAACTGTTCTCCTCTCCGGCTCTCGCTCTTTTTAAACTGTTCTCCTCTCCGGCTCTCGCTCTTTTTAAACTGTTCTCCTCTCTGGCTCTCGCTCTTTTTAAATTGTTCCCCTCTCCGGCTCTGGCTCTTTTTAAACTGTTCTCCTCTACTGCTCTCGCTCTTTTTAAACTGTTCTCCTCTCCAGCTCTCGGTCTTTTTAAACTGTTCTCCTCTCCGGCTCTCGCACTTTTTAAACTGTTCTCCTCTCCAGCTCTCGGTTTTTTAAACTGTTCTCCTCTCCGGCTCTCGCCCTTTTTAAACTGTTCTCCTCTCCGGCTCTCACTCTTTTTAAACTGTTCCCCTCTCCGGCTCTCGCTCTTATTAAACTGTTCTCCTCTCCGGCTCTCGCTGTTTTTAAACTGTTCTCCTCTCCGGCTCTCGCTCTTTTTAAACTGTTCTCCTCTCCGGCTCTGGCTCTTTTTAAACTGTTCTCCTCTCCAGCTTTCGCTCTTTTTAAACCGTTCTCCTCTCTGGCTCTCGCTCTTTTTAAACTGTTCTCCTCTCCGGCTCAAGCTCTTTTTAAACTGTTCTCCTCTCCGGCTCTCGCTCTTTTTATACTGTTCTCCTCTCCAGCTCTCGCTCTTTTTAAACTGTTCTCCTCTCCGGCTCTCGCTCTTTTTAAACTGTTCTCCTCTCCGGCCCTCGCTCTTTTTAAACTGTTCTCCTCTCCGGCTCTCACTCTTTTTAAACTGTTCTCCTCTCCGGCTCTCGCTCTTTTTAAACTGTTCCCCTCTCCGGCTCTGGCTCTTTTTAAACTGTTCTCCTCTCCGGCTCTCGCTCTTTTTAAACTGTTCTCCTCTCCGGCTCTCGCTCTTTTTAAACTGTTCTCCTCTCCGGCTCTCACTCTTTTTAAACTGTTCTCCTCTCCGGCTCTCGCTCTTTTTAAACTGTTCTCCTCTCCGGCTCTCGCTCTTTTTAAACTGTTCTCCACTCCGGCTCTCGCTCTTTTTAAACTGTTCTCCTCTCCGGCTCTCGCTCTTTTTAAACTGTTCTCCTCTCCGGCTCTGGCTCTTTTTAAACTGTTCTCCTCTCCGGCTCTCGCTCTTTTTAAACTGTTCTCCTCTCCGGCTCTCGCTCTTTTTAAACTGTTCTCCTCTCCGGCTCTCGCTCTTTTTAAACTGTTCTCCTCTCCGGCTCTCGCTCTTTTTAAACTGTTCTCCTCTCCGGCTTTCGCTCTTTTTAAACTGTTCTCCTCTCCGGCTCTCGCTCTTTTTAAACTGTTCTCCTCTCCGGCTCTCGCTCTTTTAAACTGTTCTCCTCTCCGGCTCTTGCTCTTTTTAAACTGTTCTCCTCTCCGGTTCTCGCTCTTTTTAATTTGTTCTCCTCTCCGGCTCTCGCTGTTTTTAACCTGTTCTCCTCTCCGGCTCTCGCTATTTTTAAACTGTTCTCCTCTCCGGCTCTCGGTCTTTTTAAACTGTTCTCCTCTCCGGCTCTCGCCCTTTTTAAACTGTTCTCCTCTCCGGCTCTCACTCTTTTTAAACTTTTCCCCTCTCCGGCTCTCGCTCTTTTTAAACTGTTCTCCTCTCCGGCTCTCGCTGTTTTTAAACTGTTCTCCTCTCCGGCTCTCGGTCTTTTTAAACTGTTCTCCTCTCCGGCTCTGGCTCTTTTTAAACTGTTCTCCTCTCCAGCTTTCGCTCTTTTTAAACCGTTCTCCTCTCTGGCTGTCGCTCTTTTTAAACTGTTCTCCTCTCCGGCTCAAGCTCTTTTTAAACTGTTCTCCTCTCCGGCTCTCGCTCTTTTTAAACTGTTCTCCTCTCCAGCTCTCGCTCTTTTTAAACTGTTCTCCTCTCCGGCTCTCGCTCTTTTTAAACTGTTCTCCTCTCCGGCCCTCGCTCTTTTTAAACTGTTCTCCTCTCCGGCTCTCACTCTTTTTAAACTGTTCTCCTCTACGGCTCTCGCTCTTTTTAAACTGTTCCCCTCTCCGGCTCTGGCTCTTTTTAAACTGTTCTCCTCTCCGGCTCTCGCTCTTTTTAAACTGTTCTCCTCTCCGGCTCTCGCTCTTTTTAAACTGTTCTCCTCTCCGGCTCTCGCTCTTTTTAAACTGTTCTCCTCTCCGGCTCTCGCTCTTTTTAAACTGTTCTCCTCTCCGGCTCTCGCTCTTTTTAAACTGTTCTCCACTCCGGCTCTCGCTCTTTTTAAACTGTTCTCCTCTCCGGCTCTCGCTCTTTTTAAACTGTTCTCCTCTCCGGCTCTAGCTCTTTTTAAACTGTTCTCCTCTCCAGCTTTCGCTCTTTTTAAACCGTTCTCCTCTCTGGCTCTCGCTCTTTTTAAACTGTTCTCCTCTCCGGCTCAAGCTCTTTTTAAACTGCTCTCCTCTCCGGCTCTCGCTCTTTTTAAACTGTTCTCCTCTCCAGCTCTCGCTCTTTTTAAACTGTTCTCCTCTCCGGCTCTCGCTCTTTTTAAACTGTTCTCCTCTCCGGCCCTCGCTCTTTTTAAACTGTTCTCCTCTCCGGCTCTCACTCTTTTTAAACTGTTCTCCTCTCCGGCTCTCGCTCTTTTTAAACTGTTCCCCTCTCCGGCTCTGGCTCTTTTTAAACTGTTCTCCTCTCCGGCTCTCGCTCTTTTTAAACTGTTCTCCTCTCTGGCTCTCGCTCTTTTTAAACTGTTCTCCTCTCCGGCTCTCGCTCTTTTTAAACTGTTCTCCTCTCCGGCTCTCGCTCTTTTTAAACTGTTCTCCTCTCCGGCTCTCGCTCTTTTTAAACTGTTCTCCACTCCGGCTCTCGCTCTTTTTAAACTGTTCTCCTCTCCGGCTCTCGCTCTTTTTAAACTGTTCTCCTCTCCGGCTCTGGCTATTTTTAAACTGTTCTCCTCTCCGGCTCTCGCTCTTTTTAAACTGTTCTCCTCTCCGGCTCTCGCTCTTTTTAAACTGTTCTCCTCTCCGGCTCTCGCTCTTTTTAAACTGTTCTCCTCTCCGGCTCTCGCTCTTTTTAAACTGTTCTCCTCTCCGGCTTTCGCTCTTTTTAAACTGTTCTCCTCTCCGGCTCTCGCTCTTTTTAAACTGTTCTCCTCTCCGGCTCTCGCTCTTTTAAACTGTTCTCCTCTCCGGCTCTTGCTCTTTTTAAACTGTTCTCCTCTCCGGCTCTCGCTCTTTTTAATTTGTTCTCCTCTCCGGCTCTCGCTGTTTTTAACCTGTTCTCCTCTCCGGCTCTCGCTCTTTTTAAACTGTTAACCTCTCCGGCTCTCGGTCTTTTTAAACTGTTCTCCTCTCCGGCTCTCGCCCTTTTTAAACTGTTCTCCTCTCCGGCTCTCACTCTTTTTAAACTGTTCCCCTCTCCGGCTCTGGCTCTTTTTAAACTGTTCTCCTCTCCGGCTCTGGCTCTTTTTAAACTGTTCTCATCTCCGGCTCTGGCTCTTTTTAAACTGTTCTCTTCTCCGGCTCTCGCTCTTTTTAAACTGTTCTCCCCTCCGGCTCACGCTCTTTTTAAACTGTTCTCCTCTCCGGCTCTCGCTCTTTTTAAACTGTTCTCCTCTCCGGCTCTCGCTCTTTTTAAACTGTTCTCCTCTCCGGCACTGGCTCTTTTTAAACTGTTCTCCTCTCCGGCTCTCGCTCTTTTTAAACTGTTCTCCTCTCCGGCTCTCGCTCTTTTTAAACTGTTCTCCTCTCCGGCTCTCGCTCTTTTTAAACTGTTCTCCTCTCCGGCTCTCGCTCTTTTTAAACTGTTCTCCTCTCCGGCACTCGCTCTTTTTAAACTGTTCTCCTTTCCGGCTCTGGCTCATTTTAAACTGTTCTCCTTTCCGGCTCTCGCTCTTTTTAAACTGTTCTCCTCTCTGGCTCTCGCTCTTTTTAAACTGTTCTCCTCTCCGGCTCTCGCTCTTTTTAAACTGTTCTCCTCTCCGGCTCTCGCTCTTTTTAAACTGTTCTCCTCTCCGGCTCTCGCTCTTTTTAAACAGTTCTCCTCTCTGGCTCTCGCTCTTTTTAAACTGTTCTCCTCTCCGGCTCTCGCTCTTTTTAAACTGTTCTCCTCTCTGGCTCTCGCTCTTTTTAAACTGTTCTCCACTCCAGCTCTCGCTCTTTTTAAACTGTTCTCCTCTCCGGCTCTCGCTCTTTTTAAACTGTTCTCCTCTCCGGCTCTCGCTCTTTTTAAACTGTTCTCCTCTCCGGCTACAGCTTTTTTAACCTGTTCTCCTCTCCGGCTCTCGCTCTTTTTAAACTGTTCTCCTCTCCGGCTCTCGCTCTTTTTAAACTGTTCTCCTCTCCGGCTCTCGCTCTTTTTAAACTGTTCTCCTCTCCGGCTCTCGCTCTTTTTAAACTGTTCTCCTCTCCGGCTCTCGCTCTTTTTAAACTGTTCTCCTCTCTGGCTCTCGCTCTTTTTAAATTGTTCCCCTCTCCGGCTCTGGCTCTTTTTAAACTGTTCTCCTCTACTGCTCTCGCTCTTTTTAAACTGTTCTCCTCTCCAGCTCTCGGTCTTTTTAAACTGTTCTCCTCTCCGGCTCTCGCACTTTTTAAACTGTTCTCCTCTCCGGCTCTCGGTTTTTTAAACTGTTCTCCTCTCCGGCTCTCGCCCTTTTTAAACTGTTCTCCTCTCCGGCTCTCACTCTTTTTAAACTGTTCCCCTCTCCGGCTCTCGCTCTTTTTAAACTGTTCTCCTCTCCGGCTCTCGCTGTTTTTAAACTGTTCTCCTCTCCGGCTCTCGCTCTTTTTAAACTGTTCTCCTCTCCGGCTCTGGCTCTTTTTAAACTGTTCTCCTCTCCAGCTTTCGCTCTTTTTAAACCGTTCTCCTCTCTGGCTCTCGCTCTTTTTAAACTGTTCTCCTCTCCGGCTCAAGCTCTTTTTAAACTGTTCTCCTCTCCGGCTCTCGCTCTTTTTATACTGTTCTCCTCTCCAGCTCTCGCTCTTTTTAAACTGTTCTCCTCTCCGGCTCTCGCTCTTTTTAAACTGTTCTCCTCTCCGGCCCTCGCTCTTTTTAAACTGTTCTCCTCTCCGGCTCTCACTCTTTTTAAACTGTTCTCCTCTCCGGCTCTCGCTCTTTTTAAACTGTTCCCCTCTCCGGCTCTGGCTCTTTTTAAACTGTTCTCCTCTCCGGCTCTCGCTCTTTTTAAACTGTTCTCCTCTCCGGCTCTCGCTCTTTTTAAACTGTTCTCCTCTCCGGCTCTCACTCTTTTTAAACTGTTCTCCTCTCCGGCTCTCGCTCTTTTTAAACTGTTCTCCTCTCCGGCTCTCGCTCTTTTTAAACTGTTCTCCACTCCGGCTCTCGCTCTTTTTAAACTGTTCTCCTCTCCGGCTCTCGCTCTTTTTAAACTGTTCTCCTCTCCGGCTCTGGCTCTTTTTAAACTGTTCTCCTCTCCGGCTCTCGCTCTTTTTAAACTGTTCTCCTCTCCGGCTCTCGCTCTTTTTAAACTGTTCTCCTCTCCGGCTCTCGCTCTTTTTAAACTGTTCTCCTCTCCGGCTCTCGCTCTTTTTAAACTGTTCTCCTCTCCGGCTTTCGCTCTTTTTAAACTGTTCTCCTCTCCGGCTCTCGCTCTTTTTAAACTGTTCTCCTCTCCGGCTCTCGCTCTTTTAAACTGTTCTCCTCTCCGGCTCTTGCTCTTTTTAAACTGTTCTCCTCTCCGGCTCTCGCTCTTTTTAATTTGTTCTCCTCTCCGGCTCTCGCTGTTTTTAACCTGTTCTCCTCTCCGGCTCTCGCTCTTTTTAAACTGTTCTCCTCTCCGGCTCTCGGTCTTTTTAAACTGTTCTCCTCTCCGGCTCTCGCCCTTTTTAAACTGTTCTCCTCTCCGGCTCTCACTCTTTTTAAACTGTTCCCCTCTCCGGCTCTCGCTCTTTTTAAACTGTTCTCCTCTCCGGCTCTCGCTGTTTTTAAACTGTTCTCCTCTCCGGCTCTCGGTCTTTTTAAACTGTTCTCCTCTCCGGCTCTGGCTCTTTTTAAACTCTTCTCCTCTCCAGCTTTCGCTCTTTTTAAACCGTTCTCCTCTCTGGCTGTCGCTCTTTTTAAACTGTTCTCCTCTCCGGCTCAAGCTCTTTTTAAACTGTTCTCCTCTCCGGCTCTCGCTCTTTTTAAACTGTTCTCCTCTCCAGCTCTCGCTCTTTTTAAACTGTTCTCCTCTCCGGCTCTCGCTCTTTTTAAACTGTTCTCCTCTCCGGCCCTCGCTCTTTTTAAACTGTTCTCCTCTCCGGCTCTCACTCTTTTTAAACTGTTCTCCTCTCCGGCTCTCGCTCTTTTTAAACTGTTCCCCTCTCCGGCTCTGGCTCTTTTTAAACTGTTCTCCTCTCCGGCTCTCGCTCTTTTTAAACTGTTCTCCTCTCCGGCTCTCGCTCTTTTTAAACTGTTCTCCTCTCCGGCTCTCGCTCTTTTTAAACTGTTCTCCTCTCCGGCTCTCGCTCTTTTTAAACTGTTCTCCTCTCCGGCTCTCGCTCTTT
This sequence comes from Somniosus microcephalus, assembly GCF_052327205.1. Classification (NCBI taxonomy): domain Eukaryota; kingdom Metazoa; phylum Chordata; class Chondrichthyes; order Squaliformes; family Somniosidae; genus Somniosus; species Somniosus microcephalus. Next base: position 34,016,180 of record NW_028225187.1, read on the forward strand.
TTAAACTGTTCTCCACTCCGGCTCTCGCTCTTTTTAAACTGTTCTCCTCTCCGGCTCTCGCTCTTTTTAAACTGTTCTCCTCTCCGGCTCTAGCTCTTTTTAAACTGTTCTCCTCTCCAGCTTTCGCTCTTTTTAAACCATTCTCCTCTCTGGCTCTCGCTCTTTTTAAACTGTTCTCCTCTCCGGCTCAAGCTCTTTTTAAACTGCTCTCCTCTCCGGCTCTCGCTCTTTTTAAACTGTTCTCCTCTCCAGCTCTCGCTCTTTTTAAACTGTTCTCCTCTCCGGCTCTCGCTCTTTTTAAACTGTTCTCCTCTCCGGCCCTCGCTCTTTTTAAACTGTTCTCCTCTCCGGCTCTCACTCTTTTTAAACTGTTCTCCTCTCCGGCTCTCGCTCTTTTTAAACTGTTCCCCTCTCCGGCTCTGGCTCTTTTTAAACTGTTCTCCTCTCCGGCTCTCGCTCTTTTTAAACTGTTCTCCTCTCTGGCTCTCGCTCTTTTTAAACTGTTCTCCTCTCCGGCTCTCGCTCTTTTTAAACTGTTCTCCTCTCCGGCTCTCGCTCTTTTTAAACTGTTCTCCTCTCCGGCTCTCGCTCTTTTTAAACTGTTCTCCACTCCGGCTCTCGCTCTTTTTAAACTGTTCTCCTCTCCGGCTCTCGCTCTTTTTAAACTGTTCTCCTCTCCGGCTCTGGCTATTTTTAAACTGTTCTCCTCTCCGGCTCTGGCTCTTTTTAAACTGTTCTCCTCTCCGGCTCTCGCTCTTTTTAAACTGTTCTCCTCTCCGGCTCTCGCTCTTTTTAAACTGTTCTCCTCTCCGGCTCTCGCTCTTTTTAAACTGTTCTCCTCTCCGGCTTTCGCTCTTTTTAAACTGTTCTCCTCTCCGGCTCTCGCTCTTTTTAAACTGTTCTCCTCTCCGGCTCTCGCTCTTTTAAACTGTTCTCCTCTCCGGCTCTTGCTCTTTTTAAACTGTTCTCCTCTCCGGCTCTCGCTCTTTTTAATTTGTTCTCCTCTCCGGCTCTCGCTGTTTTTAACCTGTTCTCCTCTCCGGCTCTCGCTCTTTATAAACTGTTAACCTCTCCGGCTCTCGGTCTTTTTAAACTGTTCTCCTCTCCGGCTCTCGCCCTTTTTAAACTGTTCTCCTCTCCGGCTCTCACTCTTTTTAAACTGTTCCCCTCTCCGGCTCTCGCTCTTTTTAAACTGTTCTCCTCTCCGGCTCTCGCTGTTTTTAAACTGTTCTCCTCTCCGGCTCTCGCTCTTTTTAAACTGTTCTCCTCTCCGGCTCTGGCTCTTTTTAAACTGTTCTCCTCTCCAGCTTTCGCTCTTTTTAAACCGTTCTCCTCTCTGGCTGTCGCTCTTTTTAAACTGTTCTCCTCTCCGGCTCAAGCTCTTTTTAAACTGTTCTCCTCTCCGGCTCTCGCTCTTTTTAAACTGTTCTCCTCTCCAGCTCTCGCTCTTTTTAAACTGTTCTCCTCTCCGGCTCTCGCTCTTTTTAAACTGTTCTCCTCTCCGGCCCTCGCTCTTTTTAAACTGTTCTCCTCTCCGGCTCTCACTCTTTTTAAACTGTTCTCCTCTCCGGCTCTCGCTCTTTTTAAACTGTTCCCCTCTCCGGCTCTGGCTCTTTTTAAACTGTTCTCCTCTCCGGCTCTCGCTCTTTTTAAACTGTTCTCCTCTCCGGCTCTCGCTCTTTTTAAACTGTTCTCCTCTCCGGCTCTCGCTCTTTTTAAACTGTTCTCCTCTCCGGCTCTCGCTCTTTTTAAACTGTTCTCCTCTCCGGCTCTCGCTCTTTTTAAACTGTTCTCCACTCCGGCTCTCGCTCTTTTTAAACTGTTCTCCTCTCCGGCTCTCGCTCTTTTTAAACTGTTCTCCTCTCCGGCTCTGGCTCTTTTTAAACTGTTCTCCTCTCTGGCTCTCGCTCTTTTTAAACTGTTCTCCTCTCCGGCTCCCGCTCTTTTTAAACTGTTCTCCTCTCCGGCTCTCGCTCTTTTTAAACTGTTCTCCTCTCCGGCTCTCGCTCTTTTTAAACTGTTCTCCTCTCCGGCTTTCGCTCTTTTTAAACTGTTCTCCTCTCCGGCTCTCGCTCTTTTTAAACTGTTCTCCTCTCCGGCTCTCGCTCTTTTAAACTGTTCTCCTCTCCGGCTCTTGCTCTTTTTAAACTGTTCTCCTCTCCGGCTCTCGCTCTTTTTAATTTGTTCTCCTCTCCGGCTCTCGCTGTTTTTAACCTGTTCTCCTCTCCGGCTCTCGCTCTTTTAAAACTGTCCTCCTCTCCGGCTTTCGCTCTTTTTAAACTGTTCTCCTCTCCAGCTCTCGCTCTTTTTAAACTGTTCTCCTCTCCGGCTCTCGCTCTTTTTAAACTGTTCTCCTCTCCGGCTCTCGCTCTTTTTAAACTGTTCTCCTCTCCGGCTCTCGCTCTTTCTAAACTGTTCTCCTCTCCGGCTCTCGCTCTTTTTAAACTGTTCTCCTCTCCGGCTCTCGCTCTTTTTAAACTGTTCTCCTCTCCGGCTCTCGCTCTTTTTAAACTGTCCTCCTCTCCGGCTCTCGCTCTTATTAAACTGTTCTCCTCTCCGGCTCTGGCTCTTTTTAAACTGTTCTCCTCTCCGGCTCTGGCTCTTTTTAAACTGTTCTCCTCTCCGGCTCTGGCTCTTTTTAAACTGTGCTCCTCTCCGGCTCTCGCTCTTTTTAAACTGTCCTCCTCTCCGGCTCTCGCTCTTTTTAAACTGTTCTCCTCTCTGGCTCTTGCTCTTTTTAAACTGTTCTCCTCTCCAGCTCTCGCTCTTTTTAAACTGTTCTCCTCTCCGGCTCTGGCACTTTTTAAACTGTTCTCCTCTCCGGCTCTCGCTCTTTTTAAACTGTTCTCCTCTCCAGCTCTCGCTCTTTTTAAACTGCTCTCCTCTCCGGCTCTGGCTCTTTTTAAACTGTTCTCCTCTCCGGCTCTCGCTCTTTTTAAACTGTTCTCCTCTCCAGCTCTCACTCTTTTTAAACTGTTCTCCTCTCCGGCTCTGGCTGTTTTTAAACTGTTCTCCTCTCCGGCTCTGGCTCTTTTTAAACTGTTCTCCTCTCCGGCTCTGGCTCTTTTTAAACTGTTCTCATCTCCGGCTCTGGCTATTTTTAAACTGTTCTCTTCTCCGGCTCTCGCTCTTTTTAAACTGTTCTCCCCTCCGGCTCACGCTCTTTTTAAACTGTTCTCCTCTCCGGCTCTCGCTCTTTTTAAACTGTTCTCCTCTCCGGCTCTCGCTCTTTTTAAACTGTTCTCCTCTCCGGCTCTTACACTTTTTAAACTGTTCTCCTATCCGGCTCTCGCTCTTTTTAAACTGTTCTCCTCTCCGGCTCTCGCTCTTTTTAAACTGTTCTCCTCTCTGGCTCTCGCTCTTTTTAAACTGTTCTCCTCTCCGGCTCTCGCTCTTTTTCAACTGTTCTCCTCTCCGGCTCTCGCTCTTTTTAAACTGTTCTCCTCTCCGGCTCTCGCTCTTTTTAAACTGTTCTCCTCTCTGGCTGCCGCTCTTTTTAAACTGTTCTCCTCTCCTGCTCTCGCTCTTTTTAAACTGTTCTCCTCTCCGGCTCTCGCTCTTTTTAAACTGTTCTCCTCTCCGGCTCTCGTTCTTTTTAAACTGTTCTCCTCTCCGGCTCTCGCTCTTTTTAAACTATTCCCCTCTCCGGCTCTCGCTCTTTTTAAACTGTTCTCCTCTCCGGCTCTCGCTCTTTTTAAACTGTTCTCCTCTCCGGCTCTCGCTCTTTTTAAACTGTTCTCCTCTCCGGCTCTCGCTCTTTTTAAACTGTTCTCCTCTCCGGCTCTCGCACTTTTTAAACTGTTCTCCTCTCCGGCTCTCGCTCTTTTTAAACTGTTCTCCTCTCCGGCTCTCGCTCTTTTTAAATTGTTCTCCTCTCCGTCTCTCGCTCTTTTTAAACTGTTGTCCGCTCTGGCTCTCGCTCTTTTTAAACTGTTCTCCTCTCCGGCTCTCGCTCTTTTTAAACTGTTCCCCTCTCCGGCTCTCACTCTTTTTAAACTGTTCTCCTCTCCGGCTCTCGCTCTTTTTAAACTGTCCTCCTCTCCGGCTCTCGCTCTTTTTAAACTGTTCTCCTCGCTGGCTCTCGTTCTTTTTAAACTGTTCTCCTCTCCGTCTCTCGCTCTTTTTAAACTGTTCTCCTCTCCGGCTCTCGCTCTTTTTAAACTGTTCTCCTCTCCGGCTCTCGCTCTTTTTAAACTGTTATCCTCTACGGCTCTCGCTCTTTTTAAACTGTTCTCCTCTCCGGCTCTCGCTCTTTTTATACTGTTCTCCTCTCCGGCTCTCGCCCTTTTTAAACTGTTCTCCTCTCCGGCTCTCACTCTTTTTAAACTGTTCCCCTCTCCGGCTCTCGCTCTTTTTAAACTGTTCTCCTCTCCGGCTCTCGCTGTTTTTAAACTGTTCTCCTCTCCGGCTCTCGCTCTTTTTAAACTGTTCTCCTCTCCGGCTCTGGCTCTTTTTAAACTGTTCTCCTCTCCAGCTTTCGCTCTTTTTAAACCGTTCTCCTCTCTGGCTGTCGCTCTTTTTAAACTGTTCTCCTCTCCGGCTCAAGCTCTTTTTAAACTGTTCTCCTCTCCGGCTCTCGCTCTTTTTAAACTGTTCTCCTCTCCAGCTCTCGCTCTTTTTAAACTGTTCTCCTCTCCGGCTCTCGCTCTTTTTAAACTGTTCTCCTCTCCGGCCCTCGCTCTTTTTAAACTGTTCTCCTCTCCGGCTCTCACTCTTTTTAAACTGTTCTCCTCTCCGGCTCTCGCTCTTTTTAAACTGTTCCCCTCTCCGGCTCTGGCTCTTTTTAAACTGTTCTCCTCTCCGGCTCTCGCTCTTTTTAAACTGTTCTCCTCTCCGGCTCTCGCTCTTTTTAAACTGTTCTCCTCTCTGGCTCTCGCTCTTTTTAAACTGTTCTCCTCTCCGGCTCTCGCTCTTTTTAAACTGTTCTCCTCTCCGGCTCTCGCTCTTTTTAAACTGTTCTCCACTCCGGCTCTCGCTCTTTTTAAACTGTTCTCCTCTCCGGCTCTCGCTCTTTTTAAACTGTTCTCCTCTCCGGCTCTGGCTCTTTTTAAACTGTTCTCCTCTCTGGCTCTCGCTCTTTTTAAACTGTTCTCCTCTCCGGCTCCCGCTCTTTTTAAACTGTTCTCCTCTCCGGCTCTCGCTCTTTTTAAACTGTTCTCCTCTCCGGCTCTCGCTCTTTTTAAACTGTTCTCCTCTCCGGCTTTCGCTCTTTTTAAACTGTTCTCCTCTCCGGCTCTCGCTCTTTTTAAACTGTTCTCCTCTCCGGCTCTCGCTCTTTTAAACTGTTCTCCTCTCCGGCTCTTGCTCTTTTTAAACTGTTCTCCTCTCCGGCTCTCGCTCTTTTTAATTTGTTCTCCTCTCCGGCTCTCGCTGTTTTTAACCTGTTCTCCTCTCCGGCTCTCGCTCTTTTAAAACTGTCCTCCTCTCCGGCTTTCGCTCTTTTTAAACTGTTCTCCTCTCCAGCTCTCGCTCTTTTTAAACTGTTCTCCTCTCCGGCTCTCGCTCTTTTTAAACTGTTCTCCTCTCCGGCTCTCGCTCTTTTTAAACTGTTCTCCTCTCCGGCTCTCGCTCTTTCTAAACTGTTCTCCTCTCCGGCTCTCGCTCTTTTTAAACTGTTCTCCTCTCCGGCTCTCGCTCTTTTTAAACTGTTCTCCTCTCCGGCTCTCGCTCTTTTTAAACTGTCCTCCTCTCCGGCTCTCGCTCTTATTAAACTGTTCTCCTCTCCGGCTCTGGCTCTTTTTAAACTGTTCTCCTCTCCGGCTCTGGCTCTTTTTAAACTGTTCTCCTCTCCGGCTCTGGCTCTTTTTAAACTGTTCTCCTCTCCGGCTCTCGCTCTTTTTAAACTGTCCTCCTCTCCGGCTCTCGCTCTTTTTAAACTGTTCTCCTCTCTGGCTCTTGCTCTTTTTAAACTGTTCTCCTCTCCAGCTCTCGCTCTTTTTAAACTGTTCTCCTCTCCGGCTCTGGCACTTTTTAAACTGTTCTCCTCTCCGGCTCTCGCTCTTTTTAAACTGTTCTCCTCTCCAGCTCTCGCTCTTTTTAAACTGCTCTCCTCTCCGGCTCTGGCTCTTTTTAAACTGTTCTCCTCTCCGGCTCTCGCTCTTTTTAAACTGTTCTCCTCTCCAGCTCTCACTCTTTTTAAACTGTTCTCCTCTCCGGCTCTGGCTGTTTTTAAACTGTTCTCCTCTCCGGCTCTGGCTCTTTTTAAACTGTTCTCCTCTCCGGCTCTGGCTCTTTTTAAACTGTTCTCATCTCCGGCTCTGGCTATTTTTAAACTGTTCTCTTCTCCGGCTCTCGCTCTTTTTAAACTGTTCTCCCCTCCGGCTCACGCTCTTTTTAAACTGTTCTCCTCTCCGGCTCTCGCTCTTTTTAAACTGTTCTCCTCTCCGGCTCTCGCTCTTTTTAAACTGTTCTCCTCTCCGGCTCTTACACTTTTTAAACTGTTCTCCTATCCGGCTCTCGCTCTTTTTAAACTGTTCTCCTCTCCGGCTCTCGCTCTTTTTAAACTGTTCTCCTCTCTGGCTCTCGCTCTTTTTAAACTGTTCTCCTCTCCGGCTCTCGCTCTTTTTCAACTGTTCTCCTCTCCGGCTCTCGCTCTTTTTAAACTGTTCTCCTCTCCGGCTCTCGCTCTTTTTAAACTGTTCTCCTCTCTGGCTGCCGCTCTTTTTAAACTGTTCTCCTCTCCTGCTCTCGCTCTTTTTAAACTGTTCTCCTCTCCGGCTCTCGCTCTTTTTAAACTGTTCTCCTCTCCGGCTCTCGTTCTTTTTAAACTGTTCTCCTCTCCGGCTCTCGCTCTTTTTAAACTATTCCCCTCTCCGGCTCTCGCTCTTTTTAAACTGTTCTCCTCTCCGGCTCTCGCTCTTTTTAAACTGTTCTCCTCTCCGGCTCTCGCTCTTTTTAAACTGTTCTCCTCTCCGGCTCTCGCTCTTTTTAAACTGTTCTCCTCTCCGGCTCTCGCACTTTTTAAACTGTTCTCCTCTCCGGCTCTCGCTCTTTTTAAACTGTTCTCCTCTCCGGCTCTCGCTCTTTTTAAATTGTTCTCCTCTCCGTCTCTCGCTCTTTTTAAACTGTTGTCCGCTCTGGCTCTCGCTCTTTTTAAACTGTTCTCCTCTCCGGCTCTCGCTCTTTTTAAACTGTTCTCCTCTCCGGCTCTCACTCTTTTTAAACTGTTCTCCTCTCCGGCTCTCGCTCTTTTTAAACTGTCCTCCTCTCCGGCTCTCGCTCTTTTTAAACTGTTCTCCTCGCTGGCTCTCGTTCTTTTTAAACTGTTCTCCTCTCCGTCTCTCGCTCTTTTTAAACTGTTCTCCTCTCCGGCTCTCGCTCTTTTTAAACTGTTCTCCTCTCCGGCTCTCGCTCTTTTTAAACTGTTATCCTCTACGGCTCTCGCTCTTTTTAAACTGTTCTCCTCTCCGGCTCTCGCTCTTTTTATACTGTTCTCCTCTACTGCTCTCGCTCTTTTTAAACTGTTCTCCTCTCCGGCTGTCGCTCTTTTTAAACTGTTCTCCTCTCTGGCTCTCGCTCTTTTTAAACTGTTCTCCTCTCCGGCTCTCGCTCTTTTTAAACTGTTCTCCTCTCCGGCTCTCGCTCTTTTTAAACTGTTCTCCTCTCCAGCTCTCGCTCTTTTTATACTGTTCTCCTCTCCGGCTCTGTCTCTTTTTAAACTGTTCTCCTCTCCGGCACTCGCTCTTTTTAAACTGTTCTCCTCTCCGGCACTCTCTCTTTTTATACTGTTCTCCTCTCCTGCTCTCGCTCTTTTTAAACTGTTCTCCTTTCTGGCTGTCGCTCTTTTTAAACTGTTCTCCTCTCTGGCTCTCGCTCTTTTTAAACTGTTCTCCTCTCCGGCTCTGGTTCTTTTTAAACTGTTCTCTTCTCCGGCTCTCGCTCTTTTTAAACTGTTCTCCTCTCCGGCTCTGGCTCTTTTTAAACTGTTCTCCTCACCGGCTCTCGCTCTTTTTAAACTGTTCTCCTCTCCGGCTCTCGCTCTTTTTAAACTGTTCTCCTCTCCGGCTCTGGCTCTTTTTAAACTGATCTCCTCTCCGGCTCTCGCTCTTTTTAAACTGTTCTCCTCTCCGGCTCTCGCTCTTTTTAAACTGTTCTCCTCTCCGGCTCTGGCTCTTTTTAAACTGTTCTCCTCTCCGGCTCTCGCTGTTTTTAAACTGTTCTCCTCTCCGGCTCTCGCTCTTTTTAAACTGTTCTCCTCTCCGGCTCTGGCTCTTTTTAAACTGTTCTCCTCTCCGGCTCTCGCTCTTTTTAAACTGTTCTCCACTCCGGCTCTCGCTCTTTTTAAACTGTTCTCCTCTCCGGCTCTGGCTCTTTTTAAACTGTTCTCCTCTCTGGCTCTCGCTCTTTTTAAACTGTTCTCCTCTCCGGCTCTCACTCTTTTTAAACTGTTCTCCTCTCCGACTCTCGCTCATTTTAAACTGTTCTCCTCTGCGGCTCTCGCTCTTTTTAAACTGTTCTCCTCTCCGGCTCTGGCTCTTTTTAAACTGTTCTCCTCTCCTGCTCTCGCTCTTTTTAAACTGTTCTCCTCTCCGGATCTGGCTCTTTTTAAACTGTTCTCCTCTCCGGCTCTCGCTCTTTTTAAACTGTTCTCCTCTCCGGCTCTCGTTCTTTTTAAACTGTTCTCCTCTCCGGCTTTCGCTCTTTTTAAACTGTTCTCCTCTCCTGCTCTCGCTCTTTTTAAACTGTTCTCCTCTCCGGCTCTCGCTCTTTTTAAACTGTTCTCTTCTCCGGCTCTCGCTCTTTTTAAACTGTTCTCCTCTCCGGCTCTGGCTCTTTTTAAACTGTTCTCCTCTCCGGCTCTCGCTCTTTTTAAACTGTTCTCCTCTCTGGCTCTCGCTATTTTTAAACTGTTCTCCTCTCCGGCTCTCGCTCTTTTTAAACTGTTCTCCTCTCCGGCTCTCGCTCTTTTTAAACTGTTCTCCTCTCCGGCTCTCGCTCTTTTTAAACTGTTCTCCTCTCTGGCTCTCGCTCTTTTTAAACTGTTCTCCTCTCCGGCTCTCGCTCTTTTTAAACTGTTCTCCTCTCTGGATCTCGGTCTTTTTAAACTGTTCTCCTCTCCGGCTCTCGCTCTTTTTAAACTGTTCTTCTCTCCGGCTCTCGCTGTTTTTAAACTGTTCTCCTCTCCGGCTCTCGCTCTTTTTAAACTGTTCTCCTCTCCGGCTCTGTCTCTTTTTAAACTGTTCTCCTCTCTGGCTCTCGCTCTTTTTAAACTGTTCTCCTCTCCGGCTCTCACTCTTTTTAAACTGTTCTCCTCTCCGGCTCTCGCTCATTTTAAACTGTTCTCCTCTGCGGCTCTCGCTCTTTTTAAACTGTTCTCCTCTCCGGCTCTGGCTCTTTTTAAACTGTTCTCCTCTCCTGCTCTCGCTCTTTTTAAACTGTTCTCCTCTCCGGATCTGGCTCTTTTTAAACTGTTCTCCTCTCCGGCTCTCGCTCTTTTTAAACTGTTCTCCTCTCCGGCTCTCGTTCTTTTTAAACTGTTCTCCTCTCCGGCTTTCGCTCTTTTTAAACTGTTCTCCTCTCCGGCTCTCGCTCTTTTTAAACTGTTCTCCTCTCCGGCTCTCGCTCTTTTTAAACTGTTCTCCTCTCCGGCTCTCGCTCTTTTTAAACTGTTCTCCTCTCCAGCTCTGGCTCTTTTTAAACTGTTCTCCTCTCCGGCTCTCGCTCTTTTTAAACTGTTCTCCTCTCTGGCTCTCGCTATTTTTAAACTGTTCTCCTCTCCGGCTCTCGCTCTTTTTAAAATGTTCTCCTCTCCGGCTCTCGCTCCTTTTAAACTGTTCTCCTCTCCGGCTCTCGCTCTTTTTAAACTGTTCTCCTCTCTGGCTCTCGCTCTTTTTAAACTGTTCTCCTCTCCGGCTCTCGCTCTTTTTAAACTGTTCTCCTCTCTGGATCTCGGTCTTTTTAAACTCTTCTCCTCTCCAGCTCTCGCTCTTTTTAAACTGTTCTTCTCTCCGGCTCTCGCTCTTTTTAAACTGTTCTCCTCTCCGGCTCTCGCTCTTTTTATACTGTTCTCCTCTCCGGCTCTGGCTCTTTTTAAACTGTTCTCCTCTCCGGCTCTCGCTGTTTTTAAACTGTTCTCCTCTCCGGCTCTCGCTCTTTTTAAACTGTTCTCCTCTCCGGCTCTGGCTCTTTTTAAACTGTTCTCCTCTCCGGCTCTCGCTCTTTTTAAACTGTTCTCCACTCCGGCTCTCGCTCTTTTTAAACTGTTCTCCTCTCCGGCTCTGGCTCTTTTTAAACTGTTCTCCTCTCTGGCTCTCGCTCTTTTTAAACTGTTCTCCTCTCCGGCTCTCGCTCTTTTTAAACTGTTCTCCACTCCGGCTCTCGCTCTCTTTAAATTGTTCTCCTCTCCGACTCTCGCTCATTTTAAACTGTTCTCCTCTGCGGCTCTCGCTCTTTTTAAACTGTTCTCCTCTCCGGCTCTGGCTCTTTTTAAACTGTTCTCCTCTCCTGCTCTCGCTCTTTTTAAACTGTTCTCCTCTCCGGATCTGGCTCTTTTTAAACTGTTCTCCTCTCCGGCTCTCGCTCTTTTTAAACTGTTCTCCTCTCCGGCTCTCGTTCTTTTTAAACTGTTCTCCTCTCCGGCTTTCGCTCTTTTTAAACTGTTCTCCTCTCCTGCTCTCGCTCTTTTTAACTGTTCTCCTCTCCGGCTCTCGCTCTTTTTAAACTGTTCTCCTCTCCGGCTCTCGCTCTTTTTATACTGTTCTCCTCTCCGGCTCTCGCTCTTTTTAAACTGTTCTCCTCTCCGGCTCTCGCTCTTTTTAAACTGTTCCCTTCTCCGGCTCTCGCTCTTTTTAAACTGTTCTCCTCTCCGGCTCTGGCTCTTTTTAAACTGTTCTCCTCTCCGGCTCTCGCTCTTTTTAAACTGTTCTCCTCTCCGGCTCTGGCTCTTTTTAAACTGTTCTCCTCTCCGGCTCTCGCTCTTTTTAAACTGTTCTCCTCTCCGGCTCTCGCTCTTTTTAAACTGTTCTCCTCTCCGGCTCTCGCTCTTTTTAAACTGTTCTCCTCTCCGGCTCTCGCTCTTTTTAAACTGTTCTCCTCTCTGGCTCTCGCTCTTTTTAAACTGTTCTCCTCTCCGGCTCTCGCTCTTTTTAAACTGTTCTCCTCTCTGGATCTCGGTCTTTTTAAACTGTTCTCCTCTCCGGCTCTCGCTCTTTTTAAACTGTTCTTCTCTCCGGCTCTCGCTGTTTTTAAACTGTTCTCCTCTCCGGCTCTCGCTCTTTTTAAACTGTTCTCCTGTCCGGCTCTGTCTCTTTTTAAACTGTTCTCCTCTCTGGCTCTCGCTCTTTTTAAACTGTTCTCCTCTCCGGCTCTCACTCTTTTTAAACTGTTCTCCTCTCCGGCTCTCGCTCATTTTAAACTGTTCTCCTCTGCGGCTCTCGCTCTTTTTAAACTGTTCTCCTCTCCGGCTCTGACTCTTTTTAAACTGTTCTCCTCTCCTGCTCTCGCTCTTTTTAAACTGTTCTCCTCTCCGGATCTGGCTCTTTTTAAACTGTTCTCCTCTCCGGCTCTCGCTCTTTTTAAACTGTTCTCCTCTCCGGCTCTCGTTCTTTTTAAACTGTTCTCCTCTCCGGCTTTCGCTCTTTTTAAACTGTTCTCCTCTCCGGCTCTCGCTCTTTTTAAACTGTTCTCCTCTCCAGCTCTCGCTCTTTTTAAACTGTTCTCCTCTCCGGCTCTCGCTCTTTTTAAACTGTTCTCCTCTCCGGCTCTGGCTCTTTTTAAACTGTTCTCCTCTCCGGCTCTCGCTCTTTTTAAACTGTTCTCCTCTCTGGCTCTCGCTATTTTTAAACTGTTCTCCTCTCCGGCTCTCGCACTTTTTAAACTGTTCTCCTCTCCGGCTCTCGCTCCTTTTAAACTGTTCTCCTCTCCGGCTCTCGCTCTTTTTAAACTGTTCTCCTCTCTGGCTCTCGCTCTTTTTAAACTGTTCTCCTCTCCGGCTCTCGCTCTTTTTAAACTGTTCTCCTCTCTGGATCTCGGTCTTTTTAAACTCTTCTCCTCTCCAGCTCTCGCTCTTTTTAAACTGTTCTTCTCTCCGGCTCTCGCTGTTTTTAAACTGTTCTCCTCTCCGGCTCTCGCTCTTTTTAAACTGTTCTCCTCTCCGGCTCTGGCTCTTTTTAAACTGTTCTCCTCTCCAGCTTTCGCTCTTTTTAAACCGTTCTCCTCTCTGGCTATCGCTCTTTTTAAACTGTTCTCCTCTCCGGCTCAAGCTCTTTTTAACCTGTTCTCCTCTCCGGCTCTCGCTCTTTTTAAACTGTTCTCCTCTCCAGCTCTCGCTCTTTTTAAACTGTTCTCCTCTCCGGCTCTCGCTCTTTTTAAACTGTTCTCCTCTCCGGCCCTCGCTCTTTTTAAACTGTTCTCCTCTCCGGCTCTCACTCTTTTTAAACTGATCTCCTCTCCGGCTCTCGCTCTTTTTAAACTGTTCCCCTCTCCGGCTCTGGCTCTTTTTAAACTGTTCTCCTCTCCGGCTCTCGCTCTTTTTAAACTGTTCTCCTCTCCGGCTCTCGCTCTTTTTAAACTGTTCTCCTCTCCGGCTCTCGCTCTTTTTAAACTGTTCTCCTCTCCGGCTCTCGCTCTTTTTAAACTGTTCTCCTCTCCGGCTCTCGCTCTTTTTAAACTGTTCTCCTCTCCGGCTCTCGCTCTTTTTAAACTGTTCTCCTCTCCGGCTCTGGCTCTTTTTAAACTGTTCTCCAATCCGGCTCTCGCTCTTTTTAAACTGTTCTCCTCTCCGGCTCTCGCTCTTTTTAAACTGTTCTCCTCTCCGGCTCTGGCTCTTTTTAAACTGTTCTCCTCTCCGGCTCTCGCTCTTTTTAAACTGTTCTCCTCTCCGGCTCTCGCTCTTTTTAAACTGTTCTCCTCTCCGGCTCTCGCTCTTTTTAAACTGTTCTCCTCTCCGGCTCTCGCTCTTTTTAAACTGTTCTCCTCTCCGGCTCTCGCTCTTTTTAAACTGTTCTCCTCTCCGGCTCTGGCTCTTTTTAAACTGTACTCCTCTCCAGCTCTCGCTCTTTTTAAACTGATCTCCTCTCCGGCTCTCGCTCTTTTTAAACTGTTCTCCTCTCCGGCACTGGCTCTTTTTAAACTGTTCTCCTCTCCGGCTCTCGCTCTTTTTAAACTGTTCTCCTCTCCAGCTCTCGCTCTTTTTAAACTGTTCTCCTCTCCGGCTCTCGCTCTTTTTAAACTGTTCTCCTCTCCGGCTCTCGCTCTTTTTAAACTGTTCTCCTCTCCGGCTTTCGCTCTTTTTAAACTGTTCTCCTCTCCGGGTCTCGCTCTTTTTAAACTGTTCTCCTCTCCGGCTCTCGCTCTTTTTAAACTGTTCTCCTCTCCGGCACTCGCTCTTTTTAAACTGTTCTCCTTTCCGGCTCTGGCTCTTTTTAAACTGTTCTCCTTTCCGGCTCTCGCTCTTTTTAAACTGTTCTCCTCTCTGGCTCTCGCTCTTTTTAAACTGTTCTCCTCTCCGGCTCTCGCTCTTTTTAAACTGTTCTCCTCTCCGGCTCTCGCTCTTTTTAAACTGTTCTCCTCTCCGGCTCTCGCTCTTTTTAAACAGTTCTCCTCTCTGGCTCTCGCTCTTTTTAAACTGTTCTCCTCTCCGGCTCTCGCTCTTTTTAAACTGTTCTCCTCTCTGGCTCTCGCTCTTTTTAAACTGTTCTCCACTCCAGCTCTCGCTCTTTTTAAACTGTTCTCCTCTCCGGCTCTCGCTCTTTTTAAACTGTTCTCCTCTCCGGTTCTCGCTCTTTTTAAACTGTTCTCCTCTCCGGCTCCAGCTTTTTTAAACTGTTCTCCTCTCCGGCTCTCGCTCTTTTTAAACTGTTCTCCTCTCCGGCTCTCGCTCTTTTTAAAGTGTTCTCCTCTCCGGCTCTCGCTCCTTTTAAACTGTTCTCCTCTCCGGCTCTCGCTCTTTTTAAACTGTTCTCCTCTCTGGCTCTCGCTCTTTTTAAACTGTTCTCCTCTCCGGCTCAAGCTCTTTTTAACCTGTTCTCCTCTCCGGCTCACGCTCTTTTTAAACTGTTCTCCTCTCCAGCTCTCGCTCTTTTTAAACTGTTCTCCTCTCCGGCTCTCACTCTTTTTAAACTGTTCTCCTCTCCGGCCCTCGCTCTTTTTAAACTGTTCTCCTCTCCGGCTCTCACTCTTTTTAAACTGATCTCCTCTCCGGCTCTCGCTCTTTTTAAACTGTTCTCCTCTCCGGCTCTCGCTCTTTTTAAACTGTTCTCCTCTCCGGCTCTCGCTCTTTTTAAACTGTTCTCCTCTCCGGCTCTCGCTCTTTTTAAACTGTTCTCCTCTCCGGCTCTCGCTCTTTTTAAACTGTTCTCCTCTCCGGCTCTGGCTCTTTTTAAACTGTACTCCTCTCCAGCTCTCGCTCTTTTTAAACTGTTCTCCTCTCCGGCTCTCGCTCTTTTTAAACTGTTCTCCTCTCCGGCACTGGCTCTTTTTAAACTGTTCTCCTCTCCGGCTCTCGCTCTTTTTAAACTGTTCTCCTCTCCAGCTCTCGCTCTTTTTAAACTGTTCTCCTCTCCGGCTCTCGCTCTTTTTAAACTGTTCTCCTCTCCGGCTCTCGCTCTTTTTAAACTGTTCTCCTCTCCGGCTTTCGCTCTTTTTAAACTGTTCTCCTCTCCGGGTCTCGCTCTTTTTAAACTGTTCTCCTCTCCGGCTCTCGCTCTTTTTAAACTGTTCTCCTCTCCGGCACTCGCTCTTTTTAAACTGTTCTCCTTTCCGGCTCTGGCTCTTTTTAAACTGTTCTCCTTTCCGGCTCTCGCTCTTTTTAAACTGTTCTCCTCTCTGGCTCTCGCTCTTTTTAAACTGTTCTCCTCTCCGGCTCTCGCTCTTTTTAAACTGTTCTCCTCTCCGGCTCTCGCTCTTTTTAAACTGTTCTCCTCTCCGGCTCTCGCTCTTTTTAAACAGTTCTCCTCTCTGGCTCTCGCTCTTTTTAAACTGTTCTCCTCTCCGGCTCTCGCTCTTTTTAAACTGTTCTCCTCTCTGGCTCTCGCTCTTTTTAAACTGTTCTCCACTCCAGCTCTCGCTCTTTTTAAACTGTTCTCCTCTCCGGCTCTCGCTCTTTTTAAACTGTTCTCCTCTCCGGTTCTCGCTCTTTTTAAACTGTTCTCCTCTCCGGCTCCAGCTTTTTTAAACTGTTCTCCTCTCCGGCTCTCGCTCTTTTTAAACTGTTCTCCTCTCCGGCTCTCGCTCTTTTTAAACTGTTCTCCTCTCCGGCTCTCGCTCCTTTTAAACTGTTCTCCTCTCCGGCTCTCGCTCTTTTTAAACTGTTCTCCTCTCTGGCTCTCGCTCTTTTTAAACTGTTCTCCTCTCCGGCTCAAGCTCTTTTTAACCTGTTCTCCTCTCCGGCTCTCGCTCTTTTTAAACTGTTCTCCTCTCCAGCTCTCGCTCTTTTTAAACTGTTCTCCTCTCCGGCTCTCGCTCTTTTTAAACTGTTCTCCTCTCCGGCCCTCGCTCTTTTTAAACTGTTCTCCTCTCCGGCTCTCACTCTTTTTAAACTGATCTCCTCTCCGGCTCTCGCTCTTTTTAAACTGTTCCCCTCTCCGGCTCTGGCTCTTTTTAAACTGTTCTCCTCTCCGGCTCTCGCTCTTTTTAAACTGTTCTCCTCTCCGGCTCTCGCTCTTTTTAAACTGTTCTCCTCTCCGGCTCTCGCTCTTTTTAAACTGTTCTCCTCTCCGGCTCTCGCTCTTTTTAAACTGTTCTCCTCTCCGGCTCTCGCTCTTTTTAAACTGTTCTCCTCTCCGGCTCTCGCTCTTTTTAAACTGTTCTCCTCTCCGGCTCTGGCTCTTTTTAAACTGTTCTCCACTCCGGCTCTCGCTCTTTTTAAACTGTTCTCCACTCCGGCTCTCGCTCTTTTTAAACTGTTCTCCTCTCCGGCTCTGGCTCTTTTTAAACTGTTCTCCTCTCCGGCTCTCGCTCTTTTTAAACTGTTCTCCTCTCCGGCTCTCGCTCTTTTTAAACTGCTCTCCTCTCCGGCTCTCGCTCTTTTTAAACTGTTCTCCTCTCCGGCTCTCGCTCTTTTTAAACTGTTCTCCTCTCCGGCTCTCGCTCTTTTTAAACTGTTCTCCTCTCCGGCTCTGGCTCTTTTTAAACTGTACTCCTCTCCAGCTCTCGCTCTTTTTAAACTGTTCTCCTCTCCGGCTCTCGCTCTTTTTAAACTGTTCTCCTCTCCAGCTCTCGCTCTTTTTAAACTGTTCTCCTCTCCGGCTCTCGCTCTTTTTAAACTGTTCTCCTCTCCGGCTCTCGCTCTTTTTAAACTGTTCTCCTCTCCGGCTTTCGCTCTTTTTAAACTGTTCTCCTCTCCGGGTCTCGCTCTTTTTAAACTGTTCTCCTCTCCGGCTCTCGCTCTTTTTAAACTGTTCTCCTCTCCGGCACTCGCTCTTTTTAAACTGTTCTCCTTTCCGGCTCTGGCTCTTTTTAAACTGTTCTCCTTTCCGGCTCTCGCTCTTTTTAAACTGTTCTCCTCCCTGGCTCTCGCTCTTTTTAAACTGTTCTCCTCTCCGTCTCTCGCTCTTTTTAAACTGTTCTCCTCTCCGGCTCTCGCTCTTTTTAAACTGTTCTCCTCTCCGGCTCTCGCTCTTTTTAAACAGTTCTCCTCTCTGGCTCTCGCTCTTTTTAAACTGTTCTCCTCTCCGGCTCTCGCTCTTTTTAAACTGTTCTCCTCTCTGGCTCTCGCTCTTTTTAAACTGTTCTCCACTCCAGCTCTCGCTCTTTTTAAACTGTTCTCCTCTCCGGCTCTCGCTCTTTTTAAACTGTTCTCCTCTCCGGCTCTCGCTCTTTTTAAACTGTTCTCCTCTCCGGCTCCAGCTTTTTTAAACTGTTCTCCTCTCCGGCTCTCGCTCTTTTTAAACTGTTCTCCTCTCCGGCTCTCGCTCTTTTTAAACTGTTCTCCTCTCCGGCTCTCGCTCTTTTTAAACTGTTCTCCTCTCCGGCTCTCGCTCTTTTTAAACTGTTCTCCTCTCCGGCTCTCGCTCTTTTTAAACTGTTCTCCTCTCCGGCTCTCGCTCTTTTTAAACTGTTCCACTCTCCGGCTCTGGCTCTTTTTAAACTGTTCTCCTCTACTGCTCTCGCTCTTTTTAAACTGTTCTCCTCTCCGGCTCTCGGTCTTTTTAAACTGTTCTCCTCTCCGGCTCTCGCACTTTTTAAACTGTTCTCCTCTCCGGCTCTCGGTCTTTTTAAACTGTTCTCCTCTCCGGCTCTCGCTCTTTTTAAACTGTTCTCCTCTCCGGCTCTCGCTCTTTTTAAACTGTTCCCCTCTCCGGCTATCGCTCTTTTTAAACTGTTCTCCTCTCTGGCTCGCGCTCTTTTTAAACTGTTCTCCTCTCTGGCTCTAGCTCTTTTTAAACTGTTCTCCTCTCCGGCTCTCGCTCTTTTTAAACTGTTCTCCTCTCCGGCTCTCGCTCTTTTTAAACTGTTCTCCTCTCCGGCTCTCGCTCTTTTTAAACTGTTCTCCTCTCCGGCTCTCGCTCTTTTTAAACTGTTCTCCTCTCCGGCTCTCGCTCTTTTTAAACTGTTCTCCTCTCCGGCTCTCGCTCTTTTTAAACTGTCCTCCTCTCCGGCTCTCGCTCTTTTTAAACTGTTCTCCTCTCCGGCTCTCGCTCTTTTAAACTGTTCTCCTCTCCAGCTCTCGCTCTTTTTAAACTGTTCTCCTCTCCGGCTCTGGCTCTTTTTAAACTGTTCTCCTCTCCGGCTCTGGCTCTTTTTAAACTGTTCTCCTCTCCGGCTCTCGCTCTTTTTAAACTGTCCTCCTCTCCGGCTCTCGCTCTTTTTAAACTGTTCTCCTCTCCGGCTCTGGATCTTTTTAAACTGTTCTCCTCTCCGGCTCTGGATCTTTTTAAACTGTTCTCCTCTCCGGCTCTCGCTCTTTTTAAACTGTTCTCCTCTCCGGCTCTCGCTCTTTTTAAACTGTTCTCCTCTCCGGCTCTCGCTCTTTTTAAACTGTTCTCCTCTCCGGCTCTCGCTCTTTTTAAACTGTCCTCCTCCCCGGCTCTCGCTCTTTTTAAACGATTCTCCTCTCCGTCTCTCGCTCTTTTTAATCTGTTCTCCTCTCCGGCTCTCGCTCTTTTTAAACTGTTCTCCTCTCCTGCTCTCGCTCTTTTTAAACTGTTCTCCTCTCCGGCTCTCACTCTTTTTAAACTGTTCTCCTCTCTGGCTCTCGCTGTTTTTAAACTGTTCTCCTCTCCAGCTCTCACTCTTTTTAAACTGTTCTCCTCTCCGGCTCTCGCTCTTTCTAAACTGTTCTCCTCTCCGGCTCTCGCTCTTTTTAAACTGTTCTCCTCTCCGGCTCTCGCTCTTTTTAAACTGTCCTCCGCTCCGGCTCTCGCTCTTTTTAAACTGTTCTCCTCTCCGGCTCTCGCTCTTTTTAAACTGTTCTCCTCTCCGGCTCTCTCTCTTTTTAAACTGTTCTCCTCTCCGGCTCTCGCTCTTTTTAAACTGTTCTCCTCTCCGGCTCTGGCTCTTTTTAAACTGTTCTCCTCTCCAGCTCTCGCTCTTTTTAAACTGTTCTCCTCTCCGGCTCTCGCTCTTTTTAAACTGTTCTCCTCTCCGGCACTGGCTCTTTTTAAACTGTTCTCCTCTCCGGCTCTCGCTCTTTTTAAACTGTTCTCCTCTCCGGCTCTCGCTCTTTTTAAACTGTTCTCCTCTCCAGCTCTCGCTCTTTTTAAACTGTTCTCCTCTCCGGCTCTCGCTCTTTTTAAACTGTTCTCCTCTCCGGCTTTCACTCTTTTTAAACTGTTCTCCTCTCCGGGTCTCGCTCTTTTTAAACTGTTCTCCTCTCCGGCTCTCGCTCTTTTTAAACTGTTCTCCTCTCCGGCTCTCGCTCTTTTTAAACTGTTCTCCTCTCCGGCTCTCGTTCTTTTTAAACTGTTCTCCTCTCCGGCTCTCGCTCTTTTTAAACTATTCCCCTCTCCGGCTCTCGCTCTTTTTAAACTGTTCTCCTCTCCGGCTCTCGCTCTTTTTAAACTGTTCTCCTCTCCGGCTCTCGCTCTTTTTAAACTGTTCTCCTCTCCGGCTCTCGCTCTTTTTAAACTGTTCTCCTCTCCGGCTCTCGCACTTTTTAAACTGTTCTCCTCTCCGGCTCTCGCTCTTTTTAAACTGTTCTCCTCTCCGGCTCTCGCTCTTTTTAAATTGTTCTCCTCTCCGTCTCTCGCTCTTTTTAAACTGTTGTCCGCTCTGGCTCTCGCTCTTTTTAAACTGTTCTCCTCTCCGGCTCTCGCTCTTTTTAAACTGTTCTCCTCTCCGGCTCTCACTCTTTTTAAACTGTTCTCCTCTCCGGCTCTCGCTCTTTTTAAACTGTCCTCCTCTCCGGCTCTCGCTCTTTTTAAACTGTTCTCCTCGCTGGCTCTCGTTCTTTTTAAACTGTTCTCCTCTCCGTCTCTCGCTCTTTTTAAACTGTTCTCCTCTCCGGCTCTCGCTCTTTTTAAACTGTTCTCCTCTCCGGCTCTCGCTCTTTTTAAACTGTACTCCTCTCTGGCTCTCGCTCTTTTTAAACTGTTCTCCTCTCCAGCTCTCGCTCTTTTTATACTGTTCTCCTCTACTGCTCTCGCTCTTTTTAAACTGTTCTCCTCTCCGGCTGTCGCTCTTTTTAAACTGTTCTCCTCTCTGGCTCTCGCTCTTTTTAAACTGTTCTCCTCTCCGGCTCTCGCTCTTTTTAAACTGTTCTCCTCTCCGGCTCTCGCTCTTTTTAAACTGTTCTCCTCTCCGGCTCTCGCTCTTTTTATACTGTTCTCCTCTCCGGCTCTGTCTCTTTTTAAACTGTTCTCCTCTCCGGCTCTCGCTCTTTTTAAACTGTTCTCCTCTCCGGCACTCTCTCTTTTTATACTGTTCTCCTCTCCTGCTCTCGCTCTTTTTAAACTGTTCTCCTTTCTGGCTGTCGCTCTTTTTAAACTGTTCTCCTCTCTGGCTCTCGCTCTTTTTAAACTGTTCTCCTCTCCGGCTCTGGCTCTTTTTAAACTGTTCTCTTCTCCGGCTCTCGCTCTTTTTAAACTGTTCTCCTCTCCGGCTCTGGCTCTTTTTAAACTGTTCTCCTCTCCGGCTCTCGCTCTTTTTAAACTGTTCTCCTCTCCGGCTCTCGCTCTTTTTAAACTGTTCTCCTCTCCGGCTCTGGCTCTTTTTAAACTGATCTCCTCTCCGGCTCTCGCTCTTTTTAAACTGTTCTCCTCTCCGGCTCTCGCTCTTTTTATACTGTTCTCCTCTCCGGCTCTGGCTCTTTTTAAACTGTTCTCCTCTCCGGCTCTCGCTGTTTTTAAACTGTTCTCCTCTCCGGCTCTCGCTCTTTTTAAACTGTTCTCCTCTCCGGCTCTGGCTCTTTTTAAACTGTTCTCCTCTCCGGCTCTCGCTCTTTTTAAACTGTTCTCCACTCCGGCTCTCGCTCTTTTTAAACTGTTCTCCTCTCCGGCTCTGGCTCTTTTTAAACTGTTCTCCTCTCTGGCTCTCGCTCTTTTTAAACTGTTCTCCTCTCCGGCTCTCACTCTTTTTAAACTGTTCTCCTCTCCGACTCTCGCTCATTTTAAACTGTTCTCCTCTGCGGCTCTCGCTCTTTTTAAACTGTTCTCCTCTCCGGCTCTGGCTCTTTTTAAACTGTTCTCCTCTCCTGCTCTCGCTCTTTTTAAACTGTTCTCCTCTCCGGATCTGGCTCTTTTTAAACTGTTCTCCTCTCCGGCTCTCGCTCTTTTTAAACTGTTCTCCTCTCCGGCTCTCGTTCTTTTTAAACTGTTCTCCTCTCCGGCTTTCGCTCTTTTTAAACTGTTCTCCTCTCCTGCTCTCGCTCTTTTTAAACTGTTCTCCTCTCCGGCTCTCGCTCTTTTTAAACTGTTCTCTTCTCCGGCTCTCGCTCTTTTTAAACTGTTCTCCTCTCCGGCTCTGGCTCTTTTTAAACTGTTCTCCTCTCCGGCTCTCGCTCTTTTTAAACTGTTCTCCTCTCTGGCTCTCGCTATTTTTAAACTGTTCTCCTCTCCGGCTCTCGCTCTTTTTAAACTGTTCTCCTCTCCGGCTCTCGCTCTTTTTAAACTGTTCTCCTCTCTGGCTCTCGCTCTTTTTAAACTGTTCTCCTCTCTGGCTCTCGCTCTTTTTAAACTGTTCTCCTCTCTGGATCTCGGTCTTTTTAAACTGTTCTCCTCTCCGGCTCTCGCTCTTTTTAAACTGTTCTTCTCTCCGGCTCTCGCTGTTTTTATACTGTTCTCCTCTCCGGCTCTCGCTCTTTTTAAACTGTTCTCCTCTCCGGCTCTGTCTCTTTTTAAACTGTTCTCCTCTCTGGCTCTCACTCTTTTTAAACTGTTCTCCTCTCCGGCTCTCACTCTTTTTAAACTGTTCTCCTCTCCGGCTCTCGCTCATTTTAAACTGTTCTCCTCTGCGGCTCTCGCTCTTTTTAAACTGTTCTCCTCTCCGGCTCTGGCTCTTTTTAAACTGTTCTCCTCTCCTGCTCTCGCTCTTTTTAAACTGTTCTCCTCTCCGGATCTGGCTCTTTTTAAACTGTTCTCCTCTCCGGCTCTCGCTCTTTTTAAACTGTTCTCCTCTCCGGCTCTCGTTCTTTTTAAACTGTTCTCCTCTCCGGCTTTCGCTCTTTTTAAACTGTTCTCCTCTCCGGCTCTCGCTCTTTTTAACCTGTTCTCCTCTCCGGCTCTCGCTCTTTTTAAACTGTTCTCCTCTCCGGCTCTCGCTCTTTTTAAACTGTTCTCCTCTCCGGCTCTGGCTCTTTTTAAACTGTTATCCTCTCCGGCTCTCGCTCTTTTTAAACTGTTCTCCTCTCTGGCTCTCGCTATTTTTAAACTGTTCTCCTCTCCGGCTCTCGCTCTTTTTAAACTGTTCTCCTCTCCGGCTCTCGCTCCTTTTAAACTGTTCTCCTCTCCTGCTCTCGCTCTTTTTAAACTGTTCTCCTCTCTGGCTCTCGCTCTTTTTAAACTGTTCTCCTCTCCGGCTCTCGCTCTTTTTAAACTGTTCTCCTCTCTGGATCTCGGTCTTTTTAAACTCTTCTCCTCTCCAGCTCTCGCTCTTTTTAAACTGTTCTTCTCTCCGGCTCTCGCTGTTTTTAAACTGTTCTCCTCTCCGGCTCTCGCTCTTTTTAAACTGTTCTCCTCTCCGGCTCTGGCTCTTTTTAAACTGTTCTCCTCTCCAGCTTTCGCTCTTTTTAAACCGTTCTCCTCTCTGGCTATCGCTCTTTTTAAACTGTTCTCCTCTCTGGCTCAAGCTCTTTTTAACCTGTTCTCCTCTCCGGCTCTCGCTCTTTTTAAACTGTTCTCCTCTCCAGCTCTCGCTCTTTTTAAACTGTTCTCCTCTCCGGCTCTCGCTCTTTTTAAACTGTTCTCCTCTCCGGCCCTCGCTCTTTTTAAACTGTTCTCCTCTCCGGCTCTCACTCTTTTTAAACTGTTCTCCTCTCCGGCTCTCGCTCTTTTTAAACTGTTCTCCTCTCCGGCTCTCGCTCTTTTTAAACTGTTCTCCTCTCCGGCTCTCGCTCTTTTTAAACTGTTCTCCTCTCCGGCTCTCGCTCTTTTTAAACTGTTCTCCTCTCCGGCTCTCGCTCTTTTTAAACTGTTCTCCTCTCCGGCTCTCGCTCTTTTTAAACTGTTCTCCTCTCCGGCTCTGGCTCTTTTTAAACTGTTCTCCACTCCGGCTCTCGCTCTTTTTAAACTGTTCTCCTCTCCGGCTCTCGCTCTTTTTAAACTGTTCTCCTCTCCGGCTCTGGCTCTTTTTAAACTGTTCTCCTCTCCGGCTCTCGCTCTTTTTAAACTGTTCTCCTCTCCGGCTCTCGCTCTTTTTAAACTGTTCTCCTCTCCGGCTCTCGCTCTTTTTAAACTGTTCTCCTCTCCGGCTCTCGCTCTTTTTAAACTGTTCTCCTCTCCGGCTCTCGCTCTTTTTAAACTGTTCTCCTCTCCGGCTCTGGCTCTTTTTAAACTGTACTCCTCTCCAGCTCTCGCTCTTTTTAAACTGTTCTCCTCTCCGGCTCTCGCTCTTTTTAAACTGTTCTCCTCTCCGGCACTGGCTCTTTTTAAACTGTTCTCCTCTCCGGCTCTCGCTCTTTTTAAACTGTTCTCCTCTCCAGCTCTCGCTCTTTTTAAACTGTTCTCCTCTCCGGCTCTCGCTCTTTTTAAACTGTTCTCCTCTCCGGCTCTCGCTCTTTTTAAACTGTTCTCCTCTCCGGCTTTCGCTCTTTTTAAACTGTTCTCCTCTCCGGTTCTCGCTCTTTTTAAACTGTTCTCCTCTCCGGCTCTCGCTCTTTTTAAACTGTTCTCCTCTCCGGCACTCGCTCTTTTTAAACTGTTCTCCTTTCCGGCTCTGGCTCTTTTTAAACTGTTCTCCTTTCTGGCTCTCGCTCTTTTTAAACTGTTCTCCTCTCTGGCTCTCGCTCTTTTTAAACTGTTCTCCTCTCCGGCTCTCGCTCTTTTTAAACTGTTCTCCTCTCCGGCTCTCGCTCTTTTTAAACTGTTCTCCTCTCTGGCTCTCGCTCTTTTTAAACTGTTCTCCACTCCAGCTCTCGCTCTTTTTAATCTGTTCTCCTCTCCGGCTCTCGCTCTTTTTAAACTGTTCTCCTCTCCGGCTCTCGCTCTTTTTAAACTGTTCTCCTCTCTGGCTCTCGCTCTTTTTAAACTGTTCCCCTCTCCGGCTCTGGCTCTTTTTAAACTGTTCTCCTCTACTGCTCTCGCTCTTTTTAAACTGTTCTCCTCTCCAGCTCTCGGTCTTTTTAAACTGTTCTCCTCTCCGGCTCTCGCACTTTTTAAACTGTTCTCCTCTCCGGCTCTCGGTCTTTTTAAACTGTTCTCCTCTCCGGCTCTCGCTCTTTTTAAACTGTTCTCCTCTCCGGCTCTCGCTCTTTTTAAACTGTTCCCCTCTCCGGCTCTCGCTCTTTTTAAACTGTTCTCCTCTCTGGCTCGCGCTCTTTTTAAACTGTTCTCCTCTCTGGCTCTAGCTCTTTTTAAACTGTTCTCCTCCCGGCTCTCGCTCTTTTTAAACTGTTCTCCTCTCCGGCTCTCGCTCTTTTTAAACTGTTCTCCTCTCCGGCTCTGGCTCTTTTTAAACTGTACTCCTCTCCAGCTCTCGCTCTTTTTAAACTGTTCTCCTCTCCGGCTCTCGCTCTTTTTAAACTGTTCTCCTCTCCGGCACTGGCTCTTTTTAAACTGTTCTCCTCTCCAGCTCTCGCTCTTTTTAAACTGTTCTCCTCTCCGGCTCTGGCTCTTTTTAAACTGTTCTCCTCTCCGGCTCTGGCTCTTTTTAAACTGTTCTCCTCTCCGGCTCTCGCTCTTTTTAAACTGTCCTCCTCTCCGGCTCTCGCTCTTTTTAAACTGTTCTCCTCTCCGGCTCTGGATCTTTTTAAACTGTTCTCCTCTCCGGCTCTGGATCTTTTTAAACTGTTCTCCTCTCCGGCTCTGGATCTTTTTAAACTGTTCTCCTCTCCGGCTCTCGCTCTTTTTAAACTGTTCTCCTCTCCGGCTCTCGCTCTTTTTAAACTGTCCTCCTCTCCGGCTCTCTCTCTTTTTAAACTGTTCTCCTCTCCGGCTCTCGCTCTTTTTAAACTGTTCTCCTCTCCGGCTCTGGCTCTTTTTAAACTGTTCTCCTCTCCAGCTCTCGCTCTTTTTAAACTGTTCTCCTCTCCGGCTCTCGCTCTTTTTAAACTGTTCTCCTCTCCGGCACTGGCTCTTTTTAAACTGTTCTCCTCTCCGGCTCTCGCTCTTTTTAAACTGTTCTCCTCTCCGGCTCTCGCTCTTTTTAAACTGTTCTCCTCTCCGGCTCTCGCTCTTTTTAAACTGTTCTCCTCTCCGGCTCTCGCTCTTTTTAAACTGTTCTCCTCTCCGGCTTTCACTCTTTTTAAACTGTTCTCCTCTCCGGGTCTCGCTCTTTTTAAACTGTTCTCCTCTCCGGCTCTCGCTCTTTTTAAACTGTTCTCCTCTCCGGCACTCGCTCTTTTTAAACTGTTCTCCTTTCCGGCTCTGGCTCTTTTTAAACTGTTCTCCTTTCCGGCTCTCGCTCTTTTTAAACTGTTCTCCTCTCTGGCTCTCGCTCTTTTTAAACTGTTCTCCTCTCCGGCACTCGCTCTTTTTAAACTGTTCTCCTCTCCGGCTCTCGCTCTTTTTAAACTGTTCTCCTCTCCGGCTCTCGCTCTTTTTAAACAGTTCTCCTCTCTGGCTCTCGCTCTTTTTAAACTGTTCTCCTCTCCGGCTCTCGCTCTTTTTAAACTGTTCTCCTCTCTGGCTCTCGCTCTTTTAAACTGTTCTCCACTCCAGCTCTCGCTCTTTTTAAACTGTTCTCCTCTCCGGCTCTCGCTCTTTTTAAACTGTTCTCCTCTCCGGCTCTCGCTCTTTTTAAACTGTTCTCCTCTCCGGCTCCAGCTTTTTTAAACTGTTCTCCTCTCCGGCTCTCGCTCTTTTTAAACTGTTCTCCTCTCCGGCTCTCGCTCTTTTTAAACTGTTCTCCTCTCCGGCTCTCGCTCTTTTTAAACTGTTCTCCTCTCCGGCTCTCGCTCTTTTTAAACTGTTCTCCTCTCCGGCTCTCGCTCTTTTTAAACTGTTCTCCTCTCCGGCTCTCGCTCTTTTTAAACTGTTCCCCTCTCCGGCTCTGGCTCTTTTTAAACTGTTCTCCTCTACTGCTCTCGCTCTTTTTAAACTGTTCTCCTCTCCGGCTCTCGGTCTTTTTAAACTGTTCTCCTCTCCGGCTCTCGCTCTTTTTAAACTGTTCTCCTCTCCGGCTCTCGGTCTTTTTAAACTGTTCTCCTCTCCGGCTCTCGCTCTTTTTAAACTGTTCTCCTCTCCGGCTCTCGCTCTTTTTAAACTGTTCCCCTCTCCGGCTCTCGCTCTTTTTAAACTGTTCTCCTCTCTGGCTCGCGCTCTTTTTAAACTGTTCTCCTCTCCGGCTCTGGCTCTTTTTAAACTGTTCTCCTCTCCGGCTCTCGCTCTTTTTAAACTGTTCTCCTCTCCGGCTCTCGCTCTTTTTAAACTGTTCTCCTCTCCGTCTCTCGCTCTTTTTAAACTGTTCTCCTCTCCGGCTCTCACTCTTTTTAAACTGTTCTCCTCTCCGGCTCTCGCTCTTTTTAAACTGTTCTCCTCTCCGGCTCTCGCTCTTTTTAAACTGTCCTCCTCTCCGGCTCTCACTCTTTTTAAACTGTTCCCCTCTCCGGCTCTCGCTCTTTTAAACTGTTCTCCTCTCCGGCTCTCGCTCTTTTTAAACTGTTCTCCTCTCCGGCTCTGGCTCTTTTTAAACTGTTCTCCTCTCCAGCTCTGGCTCTTTTTAAACTGTTCTCCTCTCCGGCTCTCGCTCTTTTTAAACTGTCCTCCTCTCCGGCTCTCGCTCTTTTTAAACTGTTCTCCTCTCCGGCTCTGGCTCATTTTAAACTGTTCTCCTCTCCAGCTCTGGCTCTTTTTAAACTGTTCTCCTCTCCGGCTCTCGCTCTTTTTAAACTGTTCTCCTCTCCGGCTCTCGCTCTTTTTAAACTGTCCTCCTCCCCGGCTCTCTCTCTTTTTAAACGCTTCTCCTCTCCGTCTCTCGCTCTTTTTAAACTGTTCTCCTCTCCGGCTCTCGCTCTTTTTAAACTGGTCCCCTCTCCGGCTCTCACTCTTTTTAAACTGTTCTCCTCTCTGGCTCTCGCTGTTTTTAAACTGTTCTCCTCTCCGGCTCTCACTCTTTTTAAACTGTTCTCCTCTCCGGCTCTCGCTCTTTTTAAACTGTTCTCCTCTCCGGCTCTCGCTCTTTTTAAACTGTTCTCCTCTCCGGCTCTCGCTCTTTTTAAACTGTCCTCCTCTCCGGCTCTCGCTCTTTTTAAACTGTTCTCCTCTCCGGCTCTCGCTCTTTTTAAACTGTTCTCCTCTCCGGCTCTGGCTCTTTTTAAACTGTTCTCCTCTCCGGCTCTCGCTCTTTTTAAACTGTTCTCCTCTCCAGCTCTCGCTCTTTTTAAACTGTTCTCCTCTCCGGCTCTCGTTCTTTTTAAACTGTTCTCCTCTCCGGTTCTCGCTCTTTTTAAACTGTTCTCCTCTCCGGCTCTCGCTCTTTTTAAACTGTTCTCCTCTCCGGCTCTCGCTCTTTTTAAACTGTTCTCCTCTCCAGCTCTCGCTCTTTTTAAGCTGTTCTCCTCTCCGGCTCTGGCTCTTTTTAAACTGTTCTCCTCTCCGGCTCTCGCTCTTTTTAAACTGTTCTCCTCTCCAGCTCTCGCTCTTTTTAAGCTGTTCTCCTCTCCGGCTCTGACTCTTTTTAAACTGTTCTCCTCTCCTGCTCTCGCTCTTTTTAAACTGTTCTCCTCTCCGGCTCTCGCTCTTTTTAAACTGTTCTCCTCTCCGGCTCCAGCTCTTTTTAAACTGTTCTCCTCTCCGGCTCTCGCTCTTTTTAAACTGTTCTCCTCTCCGGCTCTCGCTCTTTTTAAACTGTCCTCCTCTCCGGCTCTCTCTCTTTTTAAACTGTTCTCCTCTCCGGCTCTCGCTCTTTTTAAACTGTTCTCCTCTCCGGCTCTCGCTCTTTTTAAACTGTTCTCCTCTCCTGCTCTGGCTCTTTTTAAACTATTCTCCTCTCCTGCTCTTGCTCTTTTTAAACTGTTCTCCTCTCCGGCTCTGACTCTTTTTAAACTGTTCTCCTCTCCTGCTCTTGCTCTTTTTAAACTGTTCTCCTCTCCGGCTCTCGCTCTTTTTAAACTGTTCTCCTCTCCGGCTCTGGCTCTTTATAAACTGTTCTCCTCTCCGGCTCTCGCTCTTTTTAAACTGTTCTCCTCTCCGGCTCTGGCTCTTTTTAAACTGTTCTCCTCTCCGGCTCTCACTCTTTTTAAACTGGTCATTATTCCTCACTCAATCAACCCAAAATAGTATTTCGAAAATCCACCCGTTTGGGAAGTTCGTGCAAATTTGAGGCAAATGACTATAAGATGAAACGCATTGGAGAATAAATTATCAATATGTATATCTTGGGTACATGTTGTGTCTGTGTGTTGATAGAGACACTGAAGACAGGAGCTGGTTTCACAGGTGTTTACTAAACAAAGTCTGGAGGGGAACTAACTGATACAACGCAATATACAGGCTTATATAGCCTGAGTGGCCATTACCGGCATTACAGTACATATGGGGCTCTTAAAGGCACATACACTACAATTCCTCCCCTTTTAGCCAACCAATACATAATATTAGAAGTAATTATTAATTACATGTTACAAAAAAAATAATCTACACATTGCTGCAGTTAATTAATTATAAGTCAGTCTCTCTGGAGGCTTCCTGATTTGGTCCGGATAACGCCTCGGTGGTGTAGTAGTTTCTGGTGGTGTAGTAGGTTCTTTTGGCATGGCTGATTCGGCTTGAATGCCAGTGTCAGGTTCATCGGGATACAGTATCACCGGTTCAGAGGTAGATATGGGTATCTCTACTTCATCATTAGCGTATAGAGTTGTGGTGTAGGTTGTCCCTTTTCGGATGACTCTATGATTTGGTCAACATGGCGCCTTATTATGCTTTCTCCGATGTCCACGGTATACATCAGTGGCCCTAGTCGTGTGCAGAAAGTTCCAGGCTGCCATTTCTCGGTACAGTAGTCCCGGGCCAAAACATGTTGACCTATCTGGAATGTTCTAGTTGGCCTTTCATTCATGCCTTGAAATTGCCGGTTCTCCACGTCCCTTCTGATGTTGGGCTTGATCAAATCCAGCCGGCATCTTAGTCTTCTATTGAAGAACATCATGGCGGGAGTTTGGTTTGTAACCATATGTGTTGCATTCCTGTATGCGAACAAGAAGTTATCCACCTTGTGCTGAAGTTTTATGTCTTCATTACCCATGGCATTTATGGCCTTCTTGAAGGTCTGGACAAATCTTTCAGCCAATCCATTGGTGGCGGGATGGTATGGGGCGGACGTGTAGTTCTTAACCACATTGTTTTTTAAGAACTTCCTGAATTCTTTGGACACAAATTGCGGTCCATTATCAGAACAGATCTGTTCCGGCAGCCCATTTCTGGCAAATATGGTCCTTAATACTGTGATGTTTTTTTCCATGGTGGTGGAGGACATCTTTATTACTTCCGGCCACTTGGAGTGTGCACCAACCGCGATTAAGAACATTGAGTCCATAAATGGACCAGCAAAGTCGATGTGTACCCTTTGCCAGGGAGATGAGTGCCACTCCCATGGATGTAGAGGGGTTTGTGGTGGAGCGTTTTGGACCTTCTGTCATCCTAGGCAGCTCTTGGTCATTTCTTTGATGTCTCCATCGATACCTGGCCACCATACAAACACGCTGGCTGGGTTCATCATTTTCACTCCACCCAGATGCCCCTCGTGGAGCTCCTTTAGAAATTTATCCTGGAGTTTGGGTGGAATCACCACTCTGGATCCACACATCAATGTTCCTCAGCACACTGACAGCTGTTCTCTTCTTTCCGAGAATGCTGGCAACAGTGGTTCGCCATGTGCTGGCCATCCCTTCACTGTTAAATCGTAGACTCGTGAGAGAGTCGGGTCATTTCTAGTTTCCCTTTCAATGGCCGAATTTGTTACTGGTAGACATTCGACTATGGTAGAGTGGAAAATCTCCACTGGGTCTAAGGTAGGTGCTTCTTCTACCATTGGCAATGGTAGGCACGATAACCCGTCAGCATTCCCATGCTGTTTTGATCCTTTGTATTCTATGTTGTATTGGTGTGCCCCTAGAAAAAGGGACCACCTCTGTAGCCTTTGCGCTGTCATAATGGGAACACCCTATTTAGGGTTGAATATGGAGGTGAGGGGTTGATGGTCAGTCAACAAGGTAAATTTTTGTCCGTGTAGGTAATGGTTGAATTTCTTCACTCCCCATACCAGGCTGAGTGCTTCCTGTTGATTTGGACATAGTTACGCTCAGCTGAGTTCAATGAGCGTGACGCAAATGCTATCGGCCGTTCCGAGCCATCAGGGAATTTATGCGATAATACTGCTCCTACGCTGTAAGGGGATGCATCGCACGTCAGTCTGATTGGCAGTGATGGGTTGTAATGAGCCAAAACTTCTTTGGACGTGATTAAGTCTTTGCATTTATGGAAGGCACGTTTACAGTCTTCGCTCCATTTCCAAATTACTCCTGTTTGTAGCAGTTCATTAAGAGGGTGTGGAAGAGTTGATAAGTTCGGTAAAAATTTATGATGGTAATTTATTAATCCCAGGAACGACCTTAATTGTGAAACATTTTCAGGTGCTGGGGCTTTTATGAACGCTTCAATTTTTTCAGGTGACTTATGCAACCCTTCCTTATTAATTATGTGGCCACAATATGATAATTGATTTTGAAAAAATTTGCGCTTGGGGCGATTTGCTTGTCGGCCCCGTTCTCTCAGCCTAGTGAGCACCTGCTCCAAATTGGCAAGGTGCTCGTTGTCGTTTTCTCCTGTTACAAGGATGTCGTCTAGGTAGCATTGAGTCCCCGGAATCCCTTGGAGGACTTGCTCCATAGCTCTTTGCCAGATAGCTGGAGCGGATGCTACTCCAAAAACCAGTCGTTTGTACTGGTACAGACCTTAGTGTGTATTTATCGTGAGATATTTTTAAGAGGCCTCTTCAACCTCCATCTGTAGATATGCCTGTGCCAATTCAATTTTGGTGAAACGTTTCCCTCCGGGTAGTGAGGCGAAAATATCTTCTATCCTCGGAAGAGGATACTGTACCATGTGAAGGACCGGGTTTACAGTCACCTTGAAGTCTCCACAGATGCGAATTATTCTCTGTTCTTCAGATTTATCATTATTCAATGCTTTCTTCATGACTGGGATGATGGGTGTTGCCCACTCGCTCCAATCTATTTTGGATAATACGCCTGCCTTTACCAAATTCTCCAGCTCTGCTTCGACTGCTGGACAAATTGCGTATGGCTCCGGTCTTGCTTTAAAAATCTTGGGAATTGATGCGTCTTCCACTTTTATTGAGGCGGTGATGCCTTTCAAGTTACCTAGTTTCTCTTGAAACACTTCTTTGGCGTTGGTCAAGATGTTTTTAATCGTTCAGGTATGACGTCATCATCGTTTTTTTTTCCTGTCTGTGGATTTTTTTTGTCCAGATCGGCATACCCGTGCAATGTGTCCAATCTTTCCGCATTGCCTGCATGCTTTGTCCTTGAACCAGCAGTCCCTCTGGTCATGGGTGGATCTGCCGCAGCGATAACATCTCTCAAAACCCTGTGTCATTTCATGGGTGCCGAAGTCCTGTGTCTTTTGTTGTATCTCTGCAGCTCCTGTTGCTGCTGCTTCGTATGATACAGTCATACTGAAAGCCTTGTCCAGTGTTAAATCTTTTTCAGAAAGCAGCCTTTTCTGTGTTCCTTCACTTAGGAGACCGCAGACGAATTTGTCTTGAAGATAATCTGCTAGTCCTGCCCCGAATTGGCAGTGTTTTGATAGCTTTCTTAATTCGGTGAGGTAATCAGCGTTACTTTCATTCTTGTGTTGATTTGTCTTGAAGAATTTGAATCGTTCCACTATCAGCAGCGGTTTTGGATTTCAGTGCTCCTGTAGGGTATCAACAATTTCTTTAACATTCTTGTCCATTGGTTTGGCTGGAGTGATTAAATTTCATAACAGCCCGTATGTCTTTGCGCCCATTAGATTTAGCAGTACTGAAGCTTTTTTTTATCATCTTCTATTCCATTTGCGGTGCAATATACCTCCACTCTTTCCACATATGTTGTCCAATCCTCTATCTCGTTATCAAAAGCATCAATATTGCCAGACGTAGGCATCCTAGAAAAAAATGGCGCTTCCCGCGCTTTTCTTTCTTTTCTGCAGAAAAGATATGGCGCCTCCCGCGCTTCCCCGCCGCTGCTGCTGATGACAATGCTGTTTCCCATGGTTTCCGTTCTTTTTATTATTTATTTACAGTTGGAGACTCGTTCCCGCCGGACTCTCTCTCTGTGTCTAAACGCCGAACTGCTTGCAGCGCCAGCCGTCTCCCGAGTGCTCCTTCCCCGTCTGTTACTGCTTGCCTCCGCTTTCGCTGCTTGGCCTAGCTGTAGAGCCAGCCGCTGAAGCCCCAGCCCGACGCCCAGGAAGGATTATTGCAGTACCTGCCACCAGCTTGGCTAGCTGGTGAAACCACAGCTTTTTCGTTTTCTTGATTTTTCTTCAACTTTGGACGCCAGAGGAATCGATGTCCTTGAGGTGCTGCCGAATTGCAGGTAAGTGTACAGGTCTGAGAATAAAGCGTGAAATAAGATAATTAACTGAGTAATCCTGGCGCCAGCAGTTATATAAACAGAATAATTATTTACAAAGACTTCT
This sequence comes from Somniosus microcephalus, assembly GCF_052327205.1. Taxonomy (NCBI): domain Eukaryota; kingdom Metazoa; phylum Chordata; class Chondrichthyes; order Squaliformes; family Somniosidae; genus Somniosus; species Somniosus microcephalus. Next base: position 34,048,354 of record NW_028225187.1, read on the forward strand.
CTGGGCTGACTCACAAGCTGCCTGCAGTTAGAGCAAACTTGATTCAGGCATTGCTCAATTTAACCTGTTTCCTGCGAAAACTGATATCTCTGCTGAAAGCTGCTGCTGGCATTTTCACAGCAAAACCCTCAGTTGAGGAAGATGCCATTAATACACACTGTTTTGTGCAGAGCAGTGTGGAGAGGGAAGTGTAACTTCTTGACTCACTTCCTTGTGAACTGTGGCTCAGTTGCTAGCACACTCGCCTCTGAGTCAGAAGGTTGTGGATTAAGAGTCTCACTCTACTGTCGTGAGCACATAAAGCCATGCTTGACGCTCCCAAGCAAAGCTGAGGGAGAGCTACACTGACGGAGGTGCTGTCTTTCGGAAGAGACGTTAAACAGAGGGCCTGTCTTCTTTCTCAGGTGGATGTAAAAAGGTCCCAAAACCACTATTTCGAAGAAGAGCAGGGGAGTTATCCCCGGTGTCCTGGGGCCAATATTTATACCTCAACCAACATAACAAAAGCAGATTATCTGGTCTTTATCACATTGCTGTTTGTGGGACCTTGCTGTGCTCAAAATGACAGCGGCATTTCCCACAATACAACAGTGATTTCCCTTCAAATGTACTTCATTGGCTGTAAAGCGCTTTGAGAAGTCCGATGGTCGTGAAAGGCACTATATAAGTGCAAGTCTTTCTTTTCTTTCAATTTTCTCGCTGTCTTCTTTGCAGATAGATCAGTGCCACAGAAGCGATACATTAATAATACAGCTCCCTTCTAATCAATCAGCGAGGGAAAACTGTGGCTCAGAGAAGGTGCCTTTACATGTATTCTCGATATCAATCATTACATGTTCGGCAATGTATTCATTTTCGGTTTAATTTTATGCTTGTCCTGCGTATATATATAATCTTGTATAAATGCCTCTCTCTCTATCTCTTTCTCTCTCTCTCTATATATATATATGTATATATATATATATATAGTGAGAGAGAGAGAGTGTAAGAGAGAGATCGATACCACAATCTGCATCGTGTATCTGAGAAGAACCTAAAGTGATCATAATTATAAAGGGTTTTGATAGGCTGAATCAGGACAAACGGTTCCCACTGGCTAGAGATCAGTGACTAGAGGATGTACATTTATGGTAATTGGCAAAAAAAGAGGGGAGTTGCCGATTTTACTTTAATACCCGCTTAATTATTACCTGAAATTCATTGCTTGAAAGGAAAATAGAAACAGATTTCACAGTCAATTTAAGGTAAGTGAATTTATAGTTGAATTTGAAACATTTACAGGGCTTTGGTGAAAGAACAGGGGAATGGGTCAAATAAAAAGTTCTTTCAAAGAGCTTCACCGGCGCGATGTCCACATTCTGTGATGTTTTATTATATATATACAATAATTTGTAAAATGTCTCTGAAAACTACACAAAATACTTCTGATTAACCAAATTGTTTGCTGCCTGTCTTTGGAATAATACAGGGTATCATGATCAGAGATGAAGTATAAATGAAGTGATTTGTTCACTATCTATGGGTATTAAACATTGCTTCCTCCTAAATATTGCAATGGCTACAGATAGGCTACAGTAGGTGAAGCTAATATTTAAACAAATCTGCACTTTGAATAATGTAGCGAGTAATCTTATTGTTGTACTGAAAATTAAACAGGATTATTGTGTGTTTAGCAATTAAATGTAATAATATGTACATATATATGCAAATATATTAAGATAACGTCAAAATACAATTAACATAATCTGGAAAATAAATTAATCCTTCTGAGCTTCTCTCTGTGATCCTAAAACAGTCTCTATTTTTTAAATTAGGGTTTTCAGTCCTTTATCATTGAAACAAGATGTTTAATATTGAAATAATTTTTGTCTGTTTTTTGTTTTTCATACAGGCCCCAGCATCTGCAACTTTTGACCCCTTGTGACCCCTCCTCATTGTTCTTTGATGTAATGTTTTCCTGACTAACCTGTTTGGACACCATTCACACCTTTGATTGCTGTGATTATCTCTCTGCCGAGGTGTGATAAATGGCAGTTAGAAAGATTACCTGTAAACATCTGGCATTATTCTCTGACTATATAAGCTGTGTCTTTATGCATCTCTCCACTTCACCTGACGAAGGAGCAGTGCTCCGAAAGCTTGTGATTTCAAATAAAACTGTTGGACTATAACCTGGTGTTGTGTGACTTCTTACATTTGTCCACCCCAGTCCAACACCGGCAACTCCACACCTTGAACTATCTTCAGAGAGGCGCGGTAAGTTATATGTGATTGCCTAAAACACACTGCCATTGCAGGTGATTGTTTCAATACATTGTTTAATATATGCTACAGGCTTATATATACATATATATAGGAAAAGGAGGAGGCCATTCCGCCCCTCGAGCCTGTTCTGCCATTCATTGAGATCATGGTTAATATGCGATTTATTTCCACAAACACGCCTTTGGCCCATATCCCTTAATTCCTTTGGTTAACGGAAAGCTATCAATCTCCGAATTAAAATTAACAATTGATCTAGCAAAAATTGCCATTTGCGAGAGATAGTTTCAAACTTCGATTAGCATTTGTGTGTATAATTTTGGAATTTCATATTTTCACTCCTGATAGGTCTGGCTCTAATTTTAAGAATATGCCACGTAGTCCAGGAATCCCTAACTAGTGTAAATCGTTTATCTCTATCTATCCTATCTGTTCCCCGTACTATCTTGAAAACATCGAGCAGATCAACCCCTCCCCTTCTAAATTTTAGGAAATACAAGCCTTATTTGTGTAATCTCTCCTCGTAACTCAATATATTACATACACACACACACACTGGTGTAACATGTCAAATTCATGTTCAGAATGAGTGTGTAGTAATTGTATGTGCTGACAGGTGAGGAAGAGAGTGTTTGAAGACCAGGACCACAAACCCGGCACTAAGCTCCTGGTCTACAGAGCAGCAATGATACCCGCCCTGCTGTACGCCTCAGAGACATGGACCATGTACAGGAGGCACCTCAAAGCACTGGAGAGGTACCACCAATGCTGCCTCCGCAAGATCCTGCAAATCCTTTGGCAGGATAGGTGCACCATTGTCAGTATTCTCGCTCAGGCCAACATCCCCAGCATCGAAGCCTTGACCACACTCGATCAACTCCGATGGACGGGTCACATTTTCCGCATGCCCGATACGAGACTTTCAAAACAAGCAATTAACTCGGAGCTCCGGCACGGCCAGAGAGCCCCAGGTGGGCAGAGGAAACGCTTCAAGGACACCCTCAAAGTCTCCTTGAAAAAGTGTAACATCCCCACCAACACCTGGGAATCCCTGGCCTGAGACCATAGCACAAAGTGGAGGAGAAGCATCTGGGAAGGCACCGAACACCTCGAGTCTCTTCGCCGGGAGCAAGCGGAAGCCAAGCGCAAGCAGCGCACGTCAACCGAAGCACCCCACCCTCCCGCCCCTTCAACCACCGTTTGCCCCACGTGTGACAGAGACTGTAGGTTGTGCATTGGACTCATCAGTCACCTGCGAACACATTTTTAATGTGGAAGAAAGCCATCCTCGGTTCCGAGGAGCTGCCTATGAGGATGAAGAAGATTATTCGTTCCTTTAGTAACAACTTGTTTAAAGTGATATCTATGTTGCAATCTTGGTAACTACAGCGACAGCCACGTCATATCCTTTATGCCCAAACCAACGACTAAGGAAGTTAAGAAAGAAAACTATCTCGGTCCTTTGGAGGCTCCGAAAATTGTGTGCGAATCGAATTAGAACATGTATACTCTCTCAGTTCTTCTTGGGATCAGTGAGTATGATTCTAGTGTCTGGTAATTTTAAATCCTCGAAGATTTGTATTTCAATGTAAAGTTGAAATAGAGAGTTACGCAAACTGTTTGAATTGAGGAACAGTCTACACTGTTGTATTTGTTTCTAATGAGCACAGTCGGTGATACTCGACCTGTGTTTGTAATTGTTAAAAGGTGGGCAAGCAATTCACAGGGTAAAAACTGGATGATGTGCTCTGGTAGCTTAAGGAATAAATCATACAGATGTTTCTCAAGATCTGGACACTGTTCTCGTACAGTTTTAAAAGCGGATTACAGGAAGTAAGGGCAGGGTATGTGTGGCTGCTATATCACTAATTCAAAGACACATTGTCTATCTAACTTACTTCAAACAGTAAGTGCTGGACACACTCAAAAAGTCAGGCATCAACTGTGGAGAGAGAGTAGAGTTATTGTTTCAGTTCAACGAACTTTCATCAGAATTGGAAGTTGTTAATGATGAGCAGCTTTTAAGAATATAAAGTGCCAGGATAAAGGGGACAGGAAATTAATAAAAGGAGGCAGTCTGTGATAGATTGGAGGACGTGAGTGATTCAGTGACAAAATGGATGATGGTGTAAGGCAAATGGGAGTGCTAATGTTGCAAGTCTAGAAACACATATTGGGTGCAGAGGATTTTTAATGGTTGCAGTGGAACAGCAACAGGTAAAGGAATCGTTGAAAATCTAACAATGTGGCGAGGCTTACCCTGGTTCGGGAATAGGGCGGAAGAGAGTAGGTAGACTGCCAGGGGTGCGGTTGGTGGTCGGAAATTGTTTCTGGGAGGGAAGGGATGATGAGAAAGTGTGAGAAAGAGGTTTCTGGGAGTGGTTCCCAGTTCCTGCACTTATTTTAAAAGCATTTCAACTAATATCTTCTAATTCTCATTACATTTATCGACCTGAATCGTTAACTCTGTTTCACTCTCCACAGATACTGGCTGACCTGCTGAGTGTTTCCTGAATTTCCTGTTTGTATTTCAGGTTTCCAGAATACGCAGTGCTTTGTTTTATCTACTTGCCTCACTATCTCTTTGTTTATCCTTTCTTACTCTCTCTCTCTTTTTTCTTTCTTTCCTTCTCTCTTTCTTTCTTATTTACTTTCTTTCTACCATTCTTTTTTCTTTCTCTCTCTTCTATCTTTCTTACTTTCTTTCTTTCAATCTTTCAATCTTTCTTTCAATCTTTCTTTCAATCTCTCTTTCTTTCAATCTTTCAATCTTTCTTTCAATCTTTCTTTCAATCTTTCTTTCAATCTTTCTTTCAATCTCTCTTTCTTTCAATCTTTCAATCTTTCTTTCAATCTCTCTTTCTTTCAATCTTTCAATCTTTCTTTCAATCTTTCTTTCAATCTTTCTTTCAATCTTCCTTTCTCTCTCTCCTTCTCCCTTTCTCTCTCTCTTTCTCTCTGTTTATTTATTGCTCTGTGTCTATATCGATGTGTGCATCTATTACCTTTTGCACTAATCCACAGGTTGTTCCCCTGTGTCTATTCCCATGAGCTGTTTGGCTGACAGTCCAGACCCAAGCCATTCATTTCTTTATCCACTTTCTCTCCCCTTTTACTTTTCTCGCTCTCCCTCCATGACCGCGCCCTCCTGCTGTTCTTCCTCCTTCACTCTCTCCACTTTCGGATACTCTGCCCTCCCTAATCCCTACCCCAATCCATCTAAACGAATAAGAGATGTTATCCATTCCTTTTTGTGACAACTTGACTAATGTTAACCCAGTGCCCTAATTAGTGACTTCAGTCTGTGTTGCAATCTCGGTTACTACAGCAACATTCACGTCTTATCCTTTATCTCCAAATCAATGAGGAAGGCAATTAACAAAACACAATATCTCGATATTTTGGAGGATCCGCACAGTGTGCACGAATCTAATTAGAACATGTTTCCTCCTCAGTTGTTCTTGGGATCAGTGGGCATGGGTGTACTGTCTGGTTACATTAACTACTCGAAGATCTTTACGTCAATGAAAAGTTCAAATAGAGAGTTCCGCAAACTGCTTGAATTGAGGATCTGCCGACACAGGGGTCAGCACACAGCTGTTTTTTACTAATGTGCATATTTGATCATTATCGACATTTCTTTGACATTTTAATTACATGAAATAGCAATTCACAGGATACAAACTGGATGATGTGCTCTAGTAGCTTAAACAATATCACACAGATGTTTCTCATGATCTGAACAATCTTATCGTACAATCTAAAAGCCTATTAAAGGAAGAAAGGAGAAGGTATGTGAGGCTGCTATAAACATAAGTCAAAGACACATTGACCCTGAATTTCCGATCGGAGGCTTCGTGCGTGCGGCTGCCTCTGATCAGGAAAAATCTACGCATTAACCTGTTGGCTCTGTAGGTGCTGAGGATTGCGATCCTGGGCCTCTCCACGACGAAATGTGAGGAGGACCATGTATCCCAGGGACTCATGTGGTTCGGAGGCTTGCCCTGTTCAAAGTGCAGAGGCTAGTCCTTGATCGGCAATGTGGCAGACAGAAGGTAGTTAGACTCCCAAGTAGGTGGATATTTATTATAAATGCTCTTCATCTCTAGTATCTGCTAGTTCTCTTTACATTTATATACCTAAAACTTTAACTCGCTCTCTTTCTTTTTCTTTCTTTCTCTCTTTCTTTCTCTTTATTTCTCTCTCTCTTTCTCTCTCTCTTTCTTTCTCTCTCTCTTTCTCTCTTTCTCTCTCTCTTTCTCTCTTTTCTTTCTCTCTTTCCCTCTCCCTTTCTCTCTCTTTCTTTCTCTCTCTCTTTCTTTCTCTTTCTCTCTCTCTCTCTCTCTCTCTTTCTTTCTCTCTCTCTTTCTCTCTCTTTCTTTCTCTCTCTCTTTCTCTCTTTCTCTCTCTCTTTCTCTCTCTCTTTCTCTCTCTCTCTCTCTTTCTCTCTCTTTCTTTGTTTCTCTCTCTCTTTCTCTCTCTCTCTCTTTCTTTCTCTCTTTCTTTCTCTCTTTCCTTCTCTCTCTCTTTCTCTCTCTCTTTCTCTCTCTTTGTCTCTCTTTCATTTTGCTTCTTTGTTTATCTTTCTTTCCTACTTTCCATCTTTTTTTCTCTCGTACTTTCTCTCTTTCTTTGTTTCTTTCTTTTTTCTTTCTTTCATTCTTTGCTTCTTTCTACCTTTTTATCTTTCTGTCTTTCTTTCCTTCTCCTTCTTTCTTCCTTTCTCCTTCGCTCTTTCTCTATTTCTTTCTTTCTTTCTTTCTTTCTTTCTTTCTTTCTTTCTTTCCAATAGTCTAGAACAAAATGTATTAACATTTATATCCACTACGAAACACAAAGTGACATTTCAAAATGTTTTTCTCGGTGTATACGATCTGTTTAATTGTGTAGTAATATAATTATGCTTGTTATTGTTTGATAATTTAGAATCAATTTGAATTTTGTGCCTTACCTGTACTGAATTATAAAGGTACACATAAATCTGGGGAAGAAAATCTGATGTAATTTCGGAAGTGATAACATGCGAGCTCTGGGAGCAGTTGGTTAATGCGACAGGTCCACAAGATAGTGATAGGCAAAACCTTTTCATTGATCCTATTTTCTCTTTCAGTTCATTTCCAGGCGTTGTTCGGACAGATATTAATATGTAAGTATGCGACTTTAAAATGAATAGTGAAATCATTAATATAGCCATCAGTGAGCCGAAATTAATATTTGATAGTTGGGATTTCGTTTAACTCCAGGGCGCATTAATCTATTACAGGAATTATTGTGCAAATTCCTGCAATTTTTTTTAAAATTCTGATATTCCAAAAAAAATGCACTTATTTGAATGTCGATCAGGGCTTGTACGCATTTTGTAAAATTGTATTTATCATCACTGTCCATCACTATTAGGGCTAGATATTCATCTCGGGCGGGGCGCAAAACGGGCAGCATCGGATCAGCCGCCCATTATACGCAGCGCCTGATATTCAGTAATTGGGTGGATCAATTGGTTGGCGACCCTTTCAGGATGCCAAAGTCGCTGGCGCTAATTTTAGCGCCCCTTAAATGTTCGCGCCCCTCCGCCGGAAATTCATTAGTAGTGTCCCAAGCAGAATGTGGAGAGCGGCTGGAAGTGCCCCACCTCCTTCTTGGGACACCATAACTAAAGATCAGGGGGCTACGTGCAACAGCGCCATGTGCATTGGAGCATATCGCTGCCTCTTTGCAGGACTCCTCCCCTGATTAATAGGGTGGAACCTAGTGCCACGCGCATCGGGGCCCTGCTAGAACACCGGGGAGTGGGGTGCAGTTAAAACAGCCTGGTCTACCCCTGTGGGCGCTAATGGGAGGTACAAATCCACCTAATTTACCAGTTTTTAAAATGACTGCAGTTGCACTTTCCTGTTATGTTATTTGAAACATCATGTTACTGTTACAGTAATTTAAAAAATGCACATTAATTCCAATGATCTAGAAAGCGGAGGGCAAGCTATCGCCTGACACTTTTACCATTTCAGTGCAGGAGCATACATTGGTAAAGGACAGGTTGAACTTAGGTTATTACAATGATATCGATGTTAATTGATTGAAGCTTTTCGGTGTTTAAGCTCTTTTGACTGTGTTTTCCTCAGATGATTTACCGAAGCCAATCTTCACTGTGAATCCACCATATGAAGTCCTTGTATACGGAGAGACAGTAACTATGACTTGTCGCTGTCAGTGTCCCCTCACAATGAACCGTTATATCCGAAAGAACAGTTTATTCAGAGACCTGGTCGCTCCTAAAGGACAATGTTACACCTCTTTTGATTTCACCGCAGCAGTTGGCTATGATGACATTTACACATGTGAATGTCTACACTCGGAGAATGGACAATGGAGATCTTCACATCCGAGCAACCCTGTTCAGTTAATTATGCGAAGTATGTTAACAGAATCTATTCTCCCAATGGGATTAGAACAATGTGTGCTTACTCAGCAATGAAACGATCCAGTGGAACTGAAGGACACTTGGGCTGCAGTTACATTGGACTTTGGATGTTCCTTTTTAAACCCAACCTCTTTACATGGTGTGAGCGGATTTCTTAATGGTCACCTTGAGCTAAATCTGCCCCAACATAAATACGCAGATCCCAAATTTTAATTGGTAACCCAATTTATAATGTATTTATCATTTGCCACTGTGCTAGAAGCTTTGTTTGCAGTACACTAAGTGCATAGCTTATGGTAAATGACAATAGGTTGCCCCAAGTTGACCACATATCTGTTTAATGCTTAATGCTGTTTTTACCTGGGAGAAAAGTGTAATTGTATTTTGAGAGGCTACCATGCAAATTCACACCCTCTACTGGATACCACAAGCACCATTTTGCATGTTGATCATTTACAACCTATTTAAAATTTAACTACCCATGCCAAAAAACGATTACCAGCATGAAATGCTTGGTTTTTAACGAGGCAGTATCGTTTAGGAAATGGTGGAGGCCAATAGGGTGTAGGAATGCTAATATCAATGCTCTGATTACTGAGAGTGTTTGCACTGTGAGTATCAGGGAACATAAATGAGAGCCTGAAGTATTAAAAGTATACAGGAATCTGTTGTTCTTAAACAGTCTTCTGTTTTTCAGTCGAGTAGTAAAGACTTCAGTGTTATGGTAATATATCACATTATTTTTTCTACTTTACCATAAACAGCAATCTAAACAGAGAGTATAATTTCCTCCCAGTATAACACAGGCAGAGTTTTCTCAGCAGTTCCGAGTGTAGGCATACACTCAAATAGGTGTCTCTCATTTTCTGAAAATTTAACACAAATGCTTCCTTTTTTACACAATTTTCATTTTATCAAACTAGACGTGGCCTGGCCTTATTTGGTAGCCTCCAGTGAATGCATTTTCCTTCTGCCAATTCATACCCACACAAGTTGACATTTCGCGTAATTCATCATTCTGTATTTTCCGGTCAATGCACAGTCCCTCAGCCGATTCATACCCACACAAATTTACATTTTTCATACATCAACATTCATTAATTTCTAGTCAATGCACTGTACTTCAGACGTTTTTTTATGCACACAAGCTTACAATTCTCGTATATCAACATCTCATTGTTTAGTTTGCAATGGTGTGTGATAGGATGTTTATATTATGGCAATAATATATTCCAAAGCCTTACTTCAATCTTGAACACTGGCTGTTGCTTAGTGAAATCTGTCTCTCACTCTCTCTCTCTCTCCCGTTCGCTCTCCAATGATACCAACCACATTTCTTTGATTTGTACTGAATGAACTAAACATGAAAACCTTCCAGAAGCCGAATTAACCGAGTTCCTCATGACACCAGAATCAGATGTATGAAATATCGGTCTGAGAATGGGAGGACCAGTTAAAGAGTTGAGTCAAAGAAAGTTACAGATTGTGCTGATTGAAGGGGGATGGACAATAAGCAGCTAAACAATTTCTATTTTTTGAAAGCAGAAAAAAAACAGGCTGAAGGAAATACTTCACATAAAAGATAGAATCAGCACATTCTGGTTCATCCTGTTTTCCATCTGTCCTTTCCTTGTAAGTAATAACAAAAAGCGATGCATGTATTGGAAGCAAGACGACAGATTTAGTTCTACCTTTGCAAAAGTGTCCTTATATGTTATTGAGTAGACTTTTGACACAAAACTTCACATGGCATTTTTGATACAGATGAACTCCCGGAGCCGACTTTCTACATGGACCCAGATTCCGGTGCAGTTTCAAACGGGGAAAATGTTGCCATTTCCTGCAAAGGTGACATTCGCTCCAGAGGGGGAACATTTCTCTTGTTCAACGGTCACAAAGGAAATCCTGTACAGTCCCGTAATGTGAGTGGCGATGAGCGGAATGTGACCTTCAACATAAATAACCGAAGTGAAGGCTCTGTGGGAAATTACAGTTGTCGCTATCAAACAGAGGTCACAGGACGTTCGAGGAATTCGCCATTCAGTAAAGATGTCACGATTACGGTGAAAGGTAGGTATCAACACATTTCAAAACAATTGTATCTCAATGTCTGTCTCGTTGGATCATATATAGTTAACATAGGTGACCAAATCCCTTTAAAATCGAACTGAGGTGTACTTATTTCCATGCTATAGTTAACTGGGGATCTGTTTTTGATATATTGTCTTAAAATTAATCTGCTGTATAGCCCGCAGAATCTAAACCTGTTATCCTCAAATAATGGTCACGAAATAAATGCTGGATGGGTTAGTTAACTCTCTTTATTTACTTGCGTAGAATTTCCAGGTAACTCCCGATTTCATCTTCAACCCACTTTGTCCATCACTATCTGAAGACAGCCCACATACCAGGGAGTGTCTGGCTGTGTACCTTCAATGCTGCCTAATAGGGTGAACTGAAGATCTTACATTTGTCTGCAGTAAGCGAGCTGTGCCCAAGATCAATAATATGTGCAAAATAAATAGGTACACTTAGGCGCTACTCCATTTACTTCAAGGCCTGATTGACTTCGAATGCTGATCCCAAACTTTTACAGCCAAACAGTTTCCAGTAATCTTTCAAGTGGATTGGATCAGAAATTGAATTACATTCATACTTCAGATATCTTGCTTCAGTTGCACAGGGCCTTGGTGAGACCACATCTTGAGTATCGTGTGCAGTTCTGGACGCCTTATCTGAGGAAGGATGTTCTTGCCATGGAGGGAGTGCAACATCGATTCACCAGGCTGATAACTGGGATGGCAGGAATGACGTATGAGGAGAGATTGGGTCGATTGGGCTTACACTCGCTGGAGTTTAGAAGAATGAGAGGGGATCTCATTGAAATTAAAAGTTCTAACAGGACTAGACAGACTAGATGCAGGAAGGATGTTCCCGATGGCTGGGGTGTACAGAACCAGGGGTCAAAGCCTAAGGATAAGGGGTAAGCCATTTAGGACAGAGATGAGGAGGAATTTCTTCACCCAGAGAGTGGTGAACCTATGGAATTCTCTACCACAGAAGGCAGTGGAGTCCAATTCATTAAATGTATTCAAGAAGGAGTTGGATATATTTCTTAAGGCTAAAGGGATCAAGGGATAAGGAGATAAGGCAGGGACAGGGTACTGAATTTGGATGATCAGCCATGATCTCATTGAATGATGGAACAGGCTCGCGGGGCTGAATGGCCTACTCCTGCTCCTACCTTCTATGTTTCTATGTTTCTATGGTACAATTCTGATTCACTCAGATACTGCCAGGTATGATGAAACACAAATACGAATAAAAAAATCCTTGAAATAATGTGGCTTCCTTTATTGAAACAATGAACATTACGGGGCGATATGAGGCAAAATTTTACAATTATAAAAGAAGGGGAGAAGACCGATAAAACCAAACTATTCCCAATAGTTATGATTAATAACGAAGGGGACTGAATTACAATATTAACTCTAAGAGAGCAAGAACAAACTCTTTATAGCGAGATGTGGAAGATATGGAATTCCCTATCAAGGATAATGGTTCAGGAAGTAATCAGTCCAGTTTACATTATATCGGTGGATGAATGAAAAGCTGATGAATGGATTTGAATACTGAGTTGTGCAAATGTGATTCAACTATTTGCTCACCAGTCGGGTCCACACAATTAAAGACGAATTGTGCACAATTTGATCTAAGTATTGTATCTGGACTCAGAGCCTCGTCTACTGGTACCCACACATTCCTGTGTGCGGATCTGTGTGTGATTATACTTTATCTGGACTCCTTGACAATGCATGATCAAACTCAACTTCGTCACAAAACAGCAACTGAATTGTGGCTAATCATAGTCGGCGCATCTAATTAATATCCGAGGCCATTGCCAAGAGATTCCAAACATTATCGATTCCATATCGTAGCAAACTCACCCCAGTTGCCACCACTCTCAAAGTTCCCTTTTAATGTTTAGTCTGCCCGGTCCCAAATGATGCTTCTCACATCACTTTCAGTGACCAAGGCATCTCAGGAACCGTGTGAGGACTCCCCTAGTTGCTGCTGTTGCCAAGGTTTTCAGTCCTTCCTGTAGCAGCTTGATTTTAAGATGTCGAGGAATGTTCCCATTCATCCCCAAACAAGGAAGCCTTCCATTGGCTTCATCCTTGCTGCCGAAAGTCGAAGGTGTCACGAAAAAAAGCAAGAGGTCTATCTGTAGCACCTGTCCAATATATAGTGCCTTTAAAGCTGTATAACGTCACAAGGCGTTTCACATGATCATATTGGGACTAAACCTGACAGCGAGCTTAGGAAGGAGACAATAGGACTTTTCGTCAAAGCGATCAGCACGATTGGATAGGCTGGTGTTGTTTTCTTTGGAATAGAGGAGGCTCAGGGACGACTTAATTGAGGTGTATAACATTTTGAGGAGCCTAGCTAGAGTGGATAGGAAGGACCTATACCCTTAGCAGAGTGTTTGTTGTTGCAAAATAAAATTAATTAAATCCGCACACTAGTCTGTAAATGGTAAAATAGCCAAGCATTTTATTGAAAACCCAGAAAACACAAAATTATTCAACAGTACGTTACAAACAGTCCACGGAGTTACCTATAGGCTGATCAGGGAGTACAGCTTAGAGTTCCCGCAGCTCGTTCCTGGCTGACCCTCCGATTGTCTTTGGTCTTCGGTATTTAAGCATACAAATACCGAGGCAGGCTCTAAAGCCCACGTGCACATTTGTTAATTGGCTGATTCCCTAACTCGTGTCACATAATATTTATTGTCACATGATCACCTGTTGTTTTATTTCGTGACCCTTCGTAAAACCACATGTCTGCATTTCTGTTTGACTGTGCCCCGTGTGGTTTTACTTAACTCTAGGTTCCATTTCTTGTGGTTGGCGCTTCTGTACCTGTTTTATCTAATCTTGCAAAAGCATCAAGACCTTGCGGTCAACATGTCTGAACTGTCTCCGCTGTTGTCTCAGGTGCACGCTGCATTTCCTGAATTCCTGAAGGGTGCCAATGCTTCACTTCTGAGCCATATGCAAAGCCTCTTTATTTGTGACTGTTGTTGCCAGGCAGAAATGCCTTGACTACTTATTCTTACCCATGAAGCTATGCTTCTACTATTTGGGATTTCTAAAAATCCATGTCAGTGTTCAATAACAAACCTGATTGAATTTTTCGAGGGGGTGACTAGGTGTGTGGATGAGGGAAATGCTGTGGTTGTGGTTTACATGGACTTCAGTAATGCTTTTTGACAAAGTCCCGCATAGGAGACTGGTCAAGAAGGTAAGAGCCCATGGGATCCAGGGTGCCTTGGCGCGTTGGATCCTAAACTGGCTGAGTGGCAGGAGGCAGAAGGTGATGGTCGAAGGTTGCTTTTGTGACTGGAAGCCTGTGTCCAGTGTGGTACCTCAGGGATCGGTGCTGTGTCCCTTGCTGTTTGTGATCTACATAAATGATTTGGATGAGAATGTTAAAGGTATGATCAGTAAGTTCGCAGATGACACGAAAATTGGTGGGGTGGTAAATTGCGAGGAGGAAAGCCTCAGGCTACAGGACGATAAAAACGGGTTGGTTAGATGGGCGGAAAAGTGGCAAATGGAATTTAACCCTGAAAAGTGCGAGGCGATGCATTTTGGACGGACAAATAAGGCAAGGGAATACACAATGAGTGGTAGGACCCTAGGAAGTACAGAGGGTCAGAGGGACCTTGGTGTACATGTACATAGATCCCTGAAGGCAGCGGAACAGGTAGATAAGGTGGTTAAAAAGGCATATGGGATACTTGCCTTCATTAGCTGAGGCATAGAATATAAGAGCAGGGACGTTATGATGGAGCTGTTCAAAACGCTGGTGAGGCCACAGCTGGAGTACTGTGGGCAGTTCTGGTCACCTCACTATAGGAAGGATGTGATTGCTTTGGAGAGGGTGCAGAGAAGATTCACCAGGATGTTACCTGGGATGGAGCGCCTCCGCTATGAAGAAAGGCTAAACAGGCTGGGGTTGTTTTCCTTGGAGCAAAGAAGGCTGAGGGGGGACCTGATTGAGGTGTACAAAATGATGAGGGGCATAGATAGCGTAGATAAAGAGGAACTTTTCCCCTTAGTAGGGGGGTCAATAACAAGGGGGCATAGATTCAGTGTAAGGGGCAGGAGATTTAGAGGGGATTTGAGGAGGAACTTTTTCACCCAAAGGGTGGTAGGAATCTGGAACTCACTGCCTGAAAGGGTGGTAGAGGCAGGAAACCTCACAACATTCAAGAAGCATTTGGATGAGCACTTGAAATGCCATTGCATACAAGGCTATGGACCAAATGCTGGAAAATGGGATTGGACTGGACAGGGATTGATGGACGGCGCAGACACGATGGGCCGAAGGGCCTCTTTCTGTGCTGTAAAGCTCTATGACTCTATGACATGGAATTAAACTAAATGGTATAAGGATTAGAGGAGAGTTGAGGATAACTTCTTTCACCCAGAGGGAGGAGAGGGTCTGGTACTCATTGCCTGAATGGCTGGTAGAGGCAGGAATCCTCATCACATTTGAATAATTACTTGGATATGCACTTGAAGTGCCGTAACCTACAGTGCTACGGACCAAGAGCTGGAGTGTGGGATTAGGGTGGATAGATGTTCTTCAACCTCTCTGTAAATGTTTGCAATTCAACGAGTGCCGGTCTTCACGCATAGTTACTCATGACCCAAAATGATAAAACATGATGTTTTCTACTTAAGTAATAAAAATCCGTTGAGTGCACAACAGACGTTCGGAATAGAACAGTGCATTTCAAAATTTATCAGTTTATCAGGATAATCTGATGCATTATATATTCACCAATATCACATAATAATATCTGCCATTTGCCTCACAGAGCTCGCATTCCTACTGACAGGAGTGGACAATACTGACAATGCCACGGGGAATCTAATTCATGGATTAACTGACATCGACTGCAGCGCAAAACAAGTTAACAGCGTTAATTCCTTCCTTTGTGCCCCCAGTACTCTCACTGTGACATACGCATGCAATGTTACAACAAGAGTATGAATAAGTGAGAACCGAATCGAACCGAATTAACATTGACCAAGCTGTAAAATTCAACAAGATTCACTGCAGACAAATAATAGCAGTAGTTGCTTCAATGGGCATGTTTAAGAACGTCGTAAATGCAGTCCCTCCATTCATGAACTCTGGCAAATGAGTTCTAAAGGAACACGTTAAGCATTTTGAAGGAAAATATGTTAAACTCCTACAATTATTACCCTGAATATAATGTGTCATTATTGTATTGTTCTTGTTGCAGTAGAGGAACGGCCAGCAGGTGTTAACAATGTCTTTGTGTAAATAGTAAAGCAAGCGTTCATGTCCAATTTCAGTTGAATTTGGAAGCGTTAATTACTAATTTAAGACTTGCACACAATGAATTATCAATGCTCGTTGCTTCTTCCACAGAACAATATCTCATGGTGCCCTTAGTCCGACTCTGCCTCAGTGCCTCCGTGGTCATTGTGATGGTGATATTCATTGTTGAGCATTTCGTGAATGTTAACCCGCCCAAAGGTAAGGCATTAAATATAATTGCAAATTTTTGATTTGTCTAAAATGTTTTGAGTTAATCTGTAAAATTCTCCGGAAAGGGCATGCCTACATCGTTATACCTAATACAGAGCCTTGCAGAAGGCACCACATATCCAGTTCGGCAGTATTACATAGTATTTACAGCACTGAATCAGGTCAGTCGGCCCAACAGGTCCATGTCGGAGTTTATGCTCCACACGAAACTCATCCCACCCTTCTTCATCAACCCCATCAGCATATCCTTCTATACCTTACTCCCTCATGCGTTTATCTAGCATCTCTGTAAATGCATCGATGATGTTGATCTCAACCATTACTTGCGCTTCCGAGTTCCACCTCTTACCACTCTCCTGATTAAGATGTTTCTCCTGAATTGCTTATTGGATTTATCAGTGACTATCTTATATCCATGCCCATAGTTCTGGTCTCATCCGTAAGTGCAAACATGTTCTCTACAGCTAACCTATCAACCCCTTTCATAATGTCAAAACCCTCTATCAGGTCAACCCCTAGTGTTCTCCCTTCTCAAAAAAACACTGCTGCCCGCTCAATCATTCCTGATAGTTAAAACACTCCTGTTCTGATATAATTCTAGTAATTCATTTTTACCTGCTCCGTGCCTCTATATCCTTTTTATAATATGGAGACCAGAACTGTTCACAGTATTCTAAGTGTGGTCTAACCCAGGTTCAACACAATATTAGCAAAACTGCTCAACCCTCAGTCTTTTGTTTTCCAGAGAAAAGAGACAATGCCTGTTGAATAATTCCTGATAGGTATAACCTCTCAATTGTGGTATGATTCTAGTAAACTTTTTTTGCAGCTTCTGCAGACCTCTATATGCATTTTATAATATGGAGACTGGAACCGTTCACAGTATTCCAAGTGTACTCTAACCATGGTGCAGTACAATGTTAACATAGAAACATAGAAACATAGAAGATAGGAGCAGGAGTAGGCCATTCGGCACCTCGAGCCTGCTCCGCCATTCAATGAGATCATGGCTGATCATCCAAATTCAGTACCCGGTCCCTGCTTTCTCCCCATATCCCTAGATCCCTTTAGCCTTAAGAAATATATCCAACTCCTTCTTGAATATATTTAATGAATTGGCCTCTACTGCCTTCTGTGGTAGAGAATTCCACAGGTTCACCACTCTCTGGGTGAAGGAATTCCTCCTCATCTCTGTCCTAAATGGCCTACCCCTTATCCTTAGACTGTGACCCCTCGTTCTGGACTCCCTGACAATCGGGAACATCCTTCCTGCATCTAGTCTGTCTAGTCCTGTTAGAATTTTCAAAGTTTCAATGAGATCTCCTCTCATTCTTCTAAATTCCAGCGAGTACAAGCCCAATCGACCCAATCTCTCCTCATACGTCATTCCTGCCATCCCAGGTATCAGCCTGGTGAATCTTCGCTGCACTCCCTCCATGGCAAGAACATTCTTCCTCAGATAAGGCGACCAGAACTGCACACAATACTCAAGATCTTCCCTGATTTTCAATTCTATCCTTGTAGAAATGAACCAAAATGGTCTATTTGCTTTTTATGGGCTTATTTACCTGCTTCGCTACTTTTAGTGATTTGTACAAAAGTACCCCCAGATTCCACGGCTCCTCCACCCCATTTAGGCACTTATTTCCAATAGAGTATGTAGCCTCCTGATGCGTTCTACCTAAACGTGCCACCTTACACTTCTATATAAACATATAGAACTTTACTTGCCAATTACACGCCCAATCTGCAGGTTTATTAATAACTTCCTGCATATGTTGTGGGCCTCCTCTGTTTTAATTACAATACCCAATGTGGTGTTACCCGTAAATATTTTTATTATACTTCTCCAGAGGGACAGGTGGGCAGGAACCTGATAGAGTGTGTTCTGGCAGTGTCCCTGACCCCAGATGTCCCATTCAGCAATGGTACAGGATTTCGACAAGGCAGGGATACAACTTGCATCAATCATCCTCAATTCTACTAAGTCAATCCAATGTCATTATATGTTTGTTTTTTTATACAGGAAAAGAAACATTGGACAAAACGTTGTCTCCAGACTGCCAGAACAGAAAGAACATGGTCATTATGTCCCTGGATTGAATATCTGTTTCAGGGGTGTTTTTTAAAAACCTTTGCAGAAGAGATTGCTTGCCTGCAACGCAGATAATTTGCTACTATATTTCTTTTAAAGGACAGCTATGTCTGTTTTGATGCTATTCCCTCTCTAATATATAGGTTACAGTGACAAATCCGTACTGAACACTTTACACTTATTTTAGCAGAACATGTAGGAGAGTCAGGAAGAACAGGACACTTTCTGTGAACTGGAAATTGATCTGTGTGAAACGCCTTGGTGGGAGAGATGAGCTGAGCCAGAGGACCCAGCGATTCCTCCTGATTAACTTGGCAATTGAAATCTGCGAGGATCACATAAAAACTTCCTCGGATGCTCCCGCAGAGGAGGAATCAATTGCTCAAGAAACAGAAGTAGGACAGGAACAGACACATAAACTTTTACAGGTTAGGGAATAGTCCAGCAGACTGCAAGCCGAAATTACATCTGGGTATGTATAAATACGCCATATTCTCAATGAAAGTAGAGCAACTGTTAAACAAAGAGCCTGGAAATGTGTCTAGGGCCCCAAACACCCCTTCCAGGTGAAACTGCGATATACTTGTACTTCTTGCAATCTAGTATACTGTACTCGCTGCTCACGATGTGATCTCCTCTACATTGGGGAGACCAAATGCAGATTAGGTGAACGCTTTGCGGAACACCTCCATTCAGTCCATAAGGGTGACCCCGAGCTTCCGGCCGCCTGTCATATTAATTCACCACCCCAGTCCCACTCGGACCTCACTGTCCTCGGCCTCTTGCATTGTTCCACGGAAGCTCACCGTAAACTCGAGGAACAGCACTTCCTCTTCTGATTAGGCACTTTACAGCCTTCTGGACTCAATATCGAGTTCAACAATTTCAGATCATAACCTCGGCCCCTATTACATTTTTACTTATATTTTTTATCCACATCTTTGTTTTGGCCTTTCTCCCCCCCTTTCTTTTTTTTTCTCTCTCCCACATGGCAGCTGTCTCCCATTCTGCCAGCGCATTTCACACCTTATCTAGAGCCGTCTTTTGTCTCCACTAGTCCTATCACCATCTCGTCTCATTTTGAATACCTCTTAATGTCTCTTCACTTCTCTTTTGTTCTCTCCCAGCCTGGCCTCTTAATCTATTTCATTTCCTGTGCTTCTTTAGACTTGACAAAGGGTTTTGACCCGAAACGTTGACTCTATTTTCTCTCCACGGATGTTGCCTGGCCTGCTGAGTTTTTCCAGCATTTTCTGTTGTTATTTCGGATTTCCAGCATCTGCAGTATTTTGCAACAGTCCAAGAAATGTGATGGGCAGATAATAGAAATAATGGAAGCAAATCTTCAAGAGAATCAAGAGAATGAACGTCTACAGAACAAGAATTGGCAATATCTCTGATACAAATGGAACAAGATAGGCTGAAACGTTGAACGGAAATGCTTATTTGAAGGTGAAGATTAATAAAAGTGATAGGAAAGGATCATTAGCGGAAGGCAATGAGTCATGGCTGATATTCACAGGAACTGTACAGTTAATAATGTGGAAACAAATGACACAGCATCAGCCCAGCTCCAACCTCTTTGGCTTCGGATCTTATCACAATGAATCGTTATTTCTTACTATCAAAGAACCTGATCAAAGTCAGACTAGCAAAGTAACGGAAGGAACATCCTGACACCCGAAGATGGGGCATTGATGTCTTTTTAGTCTGAATTCGGAGGGATCCACGGCAAGAATGTAAAATCTGTTGGTGATGTTGGAAAAAACTGCACACATGAATGCGGGAATGGCCTTAAAGTCCTTTGAACGGATGGTGTCTGAGGTAGGAACAACCTAGTCGGCGCAGACCCCACAGTGTCAGGTGTGGCTCAGTTGGTAGCACACTCGCCTCTGGGTCAGAAGGTTGTGGGTTCAAGTCTCACTTCGAAGAAGAGCTGGGCAGTTTTTCCTGGTGTCCGGGCCAATGATTATCCTTCAATTTACATCACTAAAAAACATTATCTGGTCATTATCACATTACCGTTTGTGGGACCTTGCTGGGTGCAAATTGGCTGCCGCGTTTCAAACATTACAACGGTGACTGCACTCCAAAAGTACTTCATTGTCTGTAAAGTGCATTGAGACGTCGGGTGGTCATGAAAGGTGCTATATAAATGCAAGTCTTTCTTTCAGTCTGATTGTTGTGGATGAGGAATACAAATGAACTAGGGACACATTCTTCAGCCTCAAGCTAAAAGTGAAGCCTAGGAAGATTGGAGTGTACTTGGACTATCAGGGCGCACTGGTGCTTATGATATGCCTCATCTCCGCCAATTCATTGATGCGTTTTCTGAGAAACTCTACCGTAACCACACTCTTGTAGTGAACAACAATCTCAGAACCGCTGAAAATCTGCAGGATTAAGGTTCAATTGGTTGCTTTCATTTCTTGCATCTGCCTTTCAGATCCTCATTCCTGTCCCATCCCTGGAACTATTCATGTTGTTGTGCACTTTGTAATTAGAGTTTAACTAATATGCCTTCAAGCGGTTGAACTCAATAGTTTGCACGATTGTATTGATACTGGCCTGAGCTTATTATTCTGATCCACAATAACCTCAACGTTGCGCTGAAGTGTAAGCCTGGGCTCATTGCTAGAACTCTGGCTCGCACTTGTGCACGTAATGTAGCCTGGCACTTGAGGGATGCACTTCGTGAGATGCTGTCTTCCTGATGAGAGGTGAACCAAAGTCCTGTTCACTCTCTCACAAGGAGGTAACAGATCTCACTGCACTAGTTAAAGAAGAGCAGGGCATTTCTCCCTGGCTGTTCTGGTGACATTGATCAGTTAACACACAGCCCTCAAACTGATCATCTACTCATTTATCTCATTGCTGTTTATAGGACCTTGCTGTGAGGAAATTGACAGCCACGTTTCCCCACGGTACTACAGTGACCACATTTCATAATCATTTTAATTGGCAGTAATCAGTCATTCCCTGGGCCCGTGACAGTTGCTAAATAAATTGAATTTATTGCGAATTGTTTCTATGGATGGAAATTTGAATGTGAATTCATATATATAATCTCAGCTGTGTGCCAGGTCTCAAAATTTCACAAATAAATTACCTTTGATTTCGAGTGAATTCTGTATCAGGTGAAATGTTTCTAAGTTAAGATGTGCATAACTTATGGATTGGGAAAGAGAGGGAGGCTTTTGGCAGATACAAAGGACTAAAAACAGTGGAAGGCCTACAGGAGTATAGAAAGTGCAGGGGGGTACGTAAAAAGTAATTAGGAGAGCGAAGAGATGGCATGAAAGCACACTGGTGGGCAAAATAAAGGAAAATTCCAAGGTGTTTTATAAGTATATTAAGTTCAAGAGTTAAACCAGGGAAAGAGTAGGGCCCATTTGGGACCAAAGTGGCAATCTGTGTTTAGAGTCAGAAGATGTAGGTGAGGTTTTAAATGAATATTTTGCATCTGTGTTCATTATAGAGATGGACGATTTAGGCATATAAATCAGGCAGAGGGATTGTGATATACTTGAACAAATTTTATTGAGATGGAGGAGGTACTAGCGGTTTTTTGGGCTTAAAATAGGGTAAATCCCCAGCCCCAGACAAGATGTATCCCAGGTTGCTGTGTGAGGCAAGGCAGGAGATTGCAGGGGCTCGGACACAAATTTTCAGAATCTCTCTGGCCACAGGGGAGGGGCCAGAGGACTCGAGAACAGCTAACATAGTACCATTATTCAATAAGGGGAGTAGGGATAAACCAGGGAATTACAGGCCAGTGAGCCTAACATCAGTGTTCAGGAAATTATTGGAAAAAATTTTGAGTGACTGAATTAGTCTCCACTTGGAAAGGCAAGGATTAATCAGGAATAGTAAGCATGGCTATGTAAGGGGGAGATCATGTCTAACCGATTTGATTGAATTTTTCGAGGCGTTGACTATGTGTGTGGACGAGGGTAGTGCAGTTGACGTAATCTACCTGGACTTCATTAAGGCCTTTGACAAACTCCCACATGGGAGACGGGTCAAGAAGGTAAGAGCCCATGGGATCCAGGGCAATTTGGTACATTGGATCCAAAATTGGCCTAGTGGCAGGAGACAGAGAGTGATGGTCGAAGGTGGTTTTTGTGACTGGAAGCCTGTGTCCAGTGGTGTACCGCAGGGATCGGTGCTGGTTCCTTTGTTGTTTGTAGTGTACATTAATGATTTATATATGAACGTAGGAGGTATGATCAAGAAGTTCACAGATGACATGAAAATTGGTGGACTGGTAAATAGCGAGGAGGGAAACCTCAGTCTGCAGGACGATATAAACTGGTTGGTTAGATGGGCAGAACGGTGGCAAATGGAATTTAACCCTGAAAAGTGTGAGGTGATGCATTTTGGGAGGGCTAACAAGGCAAGGGAATAAACTATGAATGGTAGCACCTTAGGAAGGACAGAGGATCAGAAGGACCTTGATGTGCATGTACATAGATCCCTGAAGTCAGCAGGAAAGGTAGATGAGGTGTTTGAAAAGGCATATGGGATACTTGCCTTCATTAGCCGAGGCATAGAATATAAGAGCAGGGAGGTTATGATGGAGCTGTATAAAATGCTATTTAGGCCACAGCTAGAATACTGTGTGCAGTTCTGGTCCCCAAACTATAGGAGGGATGTGATTGCATTGGAGAGGGTGCAGAGGACATTCACCAGGATGTTACCTGGGCTGGAGCACTTCAGCTATGAAGAGAGACTGGACAGGCTGGGGTTGTTTTCCTGAGAGCAGAAAAGGCTGACGGGGGACCTGATTGAGGTGTACAAATTTATGAGGGGCATAGATAGGGTAGATAGAAAGGAACTTTTCCCATAGTGGAGGGGCCAATAACCAGGGGGCATAGATTCAAGGTAAGGGGCAGGAAGTTTAGAGGGGATATGAGGAAAAACTTTTTCACCCACAGGGTGGTTGGAATCTGGAACTCACTGCCTGAAAGGAAGGTAGAGGCAGGAACCCTTACAACATTCAAGCAGCATTTAGATGAGCACTTGAAACGCCATAGCTTGCAAGGCTACGGGCCAAGTGCTGGAAAATGGGATTAGAATAGACAGGGCTTGATGGCCGTCGTGGACACGATGGGACAAAGGGCCTCTTTCTGTGCTGTACACTCTATGACTCTATAACAGAAACAGCTTCCGGGTTCGAAACGTTCATCACAAAGACTGAATTTTAATGTTAATATTGATGGAGTTGTTACTCACTGAATAACAGGAACAAGCAATAAACTCTGTTACTTCTAGGCTTGATTATTCCAACGCACAGCTGGCCAACCTGCCACGTTCTACCCTCTGTAAACTTGAGGTCATTCGGCCTGTCTCCTGACTCGCACCAAGTCCCGTTCACCTCTGTGCTCGCTGATTTAATTTGGCTCCCGCTTAAGCAACACATCGATTTAAAAATTCTCATCCTTTTATTGGAATCCCTCAATTGCCTTGCCTATATCGATCTTTGTAATCTGCTTCAGCCCCACAAACCCCCCGAGATATTTGCGCTCCTCTAATTCTGGCCTCTTGAGCATCCCTGATTTTAATCGCTCCACCATTGGTGGCCGTGCTTTCAGCTGCCTGGGCCCTAAGCTCTGGAATTCCCTGCCTAACCCTCTCTGCCTCTCTACCACACTTACCCCCTTGAAGACGCTCTTTATAAACTATCTATTTGACCAAGATTTTTGATCATCTGTCCTAATATCACCTCATGTGGCTCGGTGTCAATTTTTGTTTGATAATGCTCCTGTGAAGCACCTTAGGATGTTTAACAAAGTGAAAGGGATTATATAATTCCTTCCTGTTTTCCTTGTAGAAATAAATGATGCGATCATGGTTGCTAAAGTTGAACACATGTCGTTTGACATAAGAAAACTACTAGGCACTTGGTCTGATTATTAAACAAGGCTTTAATCAACTGTTTTTCAACATGGAGATCTAGTTGTGTCCTTCACTAGTTCCTGTTAAAGAATGTCCTGCACAAGCTGGGCCCATGCCCGAGTATTTATCCTCTCCCTGGACAGCGCCACAAGCAGGCCGCCCAGTATTATTACATCAGTAATTTTCACCTGAATGACAAGGTTCATGTCATCCTTTATGAGAAAGAGCGAATGAGCTCATGAACAGAGTCTAGCTCGCAGTGCCAACAGTTACAGTGATGGACAAACACAAGATGTCTCTTGTTGCGTGTTCGTTCTTGAACCCCGTTGTTTTGCGAGATCACGTGGATATTTTCCTGCAGACTTTCAACTTACTGCCACATAGAGTAGTTGAAGCGAATAGCATGGATGCATTTAAGGGGAGGCTGGAGAAGTACATGAGAGAGAAAGGATTTGTAGGATATGCTGATAGAGTTAGATGAAGTCGGGTGGAAGGAGCTTCATGCGGATCATAAGCACTGCCAGAGACCATTTGGAGCGAATGGTCTATTTCTGTGCTATTAAATCTATGTAAGTTTAGGTAATTTTTCACTGAGGTTAGTTCTTAGATTTTAATTGCTAAAGTCCGCAAGCTTGCCCAATGTCCATTAAGGAGGGAAGCTTGCTGTCCATTCCCGGTTTGGCCTACATGTAAATCCATTGATGTAGTTGGTTCTGACCTTCAATCTGAAGCCGCAGAGCAAACAACGCCGTTGTACCAAATCGCTGGAAAGGAAAACAAATAACTGTACATGACGGATCCCTCCACTGTGACACACATCAAAGCAAGATACTACAAAGGGCATACCCAGCCCAGTCTGATCCTGCAAAGGCCTCCTTACTACCTGATGCCAAAGGTGTGAGAGCTGTCTCTAAACATAGTCAGGTATCAGTCTGATACAATGATACTTACAGAATCATACCTTCAGCCAACGTCCCAGATTCCTCCCTCAACATCCTTGGTTATGTCCTTTCCCCCGACAGGGCAGTCGCCCCCAGTGATGTGTGGCACAGTAAAATAGAGTTGTGGGGAGTTCCCCTAGGAGTCATCAACATTGACCATATCCCCGTGAAGTCTCAAGACTTCTGGTCAAACATAGGAAAGGAGTCAACCTGTTCATTACCACCTACCGCCTTCCATCAGCTGGTGGATCAATATTCCACCAAGCTGATCGCCAGCTCTGAGGGGAGCAAGGACAAAGAATGTCCTCTGGTGGTGGGACTTGATTGTCCATTAGCATGTGTGGCTCATACATCCATCACCGTCCAAGCTGGCAAAATCCTGAAGTACATAGCTGTCAGTGAGATAAGCAACATGAGGAAATAGATAACTTGACCTCGTCCTCTACAATATCCCTGACACAAATGCACCAGTCCATGATGATTTTGTCACAGATAACAACCTCACATTACTCGTGAAGGTTAATTCCCGTTTTTGCACTGAGGAGACCCTCCAGCGTGTCGTGGGGCACTATCACTTTTATGAATGGGACAGGTTAAGAACAGAGCCAGCAGCTCAGAATGTGGAAACCATGAGGTGTTCCAGCACAAGCTGTTGCCTCATGTCCCACCATATCCCTCACTCCTCCAACGCCCTCCAGCCAGATCAACAAACCTGGTTCAATAACGAGTGTAGAAGATGGTGGGAGGGGCAGCGTCACGCGTACCTGAACATGAGGTGACAACCAATTGACGCTACAACACAGTAAAATGTTGACCTTAAACAGTGGATGCAGCATGCTTCACATGGAGCCCAGCGAGCCCACATCCAACGGATCAGGGTAACACTTTGCAGTCCTCCAGCACCCAGTCGTGAATGGTGAGTTGTTTTTGTACACTATGAATCTATTTATGAAGCCCCTAGGGACACCGGCTCACATATGATAGCTGAATTAGCGATGGGATTTGGGTGTTTTGCTGGTCAATTGGGCTGTGATTAATTGCATTCCTCTGATCAGATTATTGCCTCATTACTGATCAGCTCTTGTGATCTATCGATGGGGATTCTGTTTTTATTTTGTGGGACTAGACTTGATTGGGGTGGGTGGGAAGAATTCCTTCCCCCAAAGACAGTCGTTAACCAGTTGGATTTATTCAACAATCCAGCAGCTTGGATGATTACTTTTGCAGCTGGTGACGAAATAATAGCAGTGACGAGAACATGACATCCAGGTTGATCGGTCAGTACCCTCAGCAGTAGTACACCAACCTTTTCCATCTCGTTGTATGGTCGGATGGTGCAGTAACTGGACAACCTTCTAATGAGACTGCTTGATGGAACTGATATGGATGGGATATTATTTGATTATTTTGACTTTATTTCCGTAACTACGAAGATAGCAGCTGCTGGTTTAATTCCGTACACTGGGAGAGACATTCCATAACGTTGGATGATCAGCCAGGATCTCATTGAATGGCGGAGCAGGCTCGAGGGGCCGAATGGCCTACTCCTGCTCCTATCTTCTATGTTTCTATGTTAAGTCGGGAGTGGAAAAGCTAAAGGGCTGGAAAACTTATTTTAATTGAGGCAAACAGAAGCATGTCAGCGTTAGAATCATCAACACTGTTTAACCGCGTTGACCACAATATGTCCTTTCTGGAATGATTGAGTGCAGGTCTGTTGTGTCACCAGCCAGATAACTCCACTAACAGCAGGATGTAAAACAGAAGCGTTATAAGATTGGAACCTGCAACTGGGGAAGTAGTGACATGGCAGTTACCCAGGAGGTGATTTATAATGCTGTGATCTTGACATTGTTTAGTGCGCTTTCTGTTTGGAGATTTAACCCTTCCTTTGGCCACTGCTCATTCATTGCAAAGCTGGGTGGTCGTGTGTGCTGTGAGGAGGATGCCGAGAAACTCCAGTATGATTTGGACAGGTTGGGCGATTAGGCAGAAGCATGGCAGATGCAATATAACCTGGAAAAATGCGAGGTTATCTACTTTGGTGTCAAAAACAAGGCGGCAGATTATTATTTGAATGACAATAGATTGGGAGAAGCGGAAGTGCAACGAGACCTGGGCGTCCTTGTGCACCAGTCACTGAAGGTAAGCATGCAGGTGCAGCAGGCGGTTAAGAAGGCAAATGGTATGTTGGCCTTCGTAGCGAGAGGGTTTGAGTACAGGAACAAGGATGTGTTGCTGCAGTTGTACAGGGCTTTGGTGAGACCACATCTTGAGTATTGTGTGCAGCTTTGATCGCCTTATCTGAGGAAGGATCTTCTTGCCATTTGGAAGGAGTGCAGCAAAGATTCACCAGGCTGATACATGGGATGTCAGGAATGACGTATGAGGAGAGATTGGGACGATTGTGTTTGTACTCGCTGGAGTTTAGAAGAATGAGAGGTGATCTGATCGAAACTTATAATATTCTAACAGGACTAGACAGACTAAATGCTGGAAGGATGTTCCTGATGGTCGGGGAGTCCAGATCCAGGGGGTCACAATCTAAAAATAAGGGGTGAGCCATTTAGGACAGAGAGGAGGAGGAATTTCTACACCCAGAGAGTGGTGAACCTGTGGAATTCTCTACCAAAGAAGGCAGTAGAGGCCAATTCATTAATTATATTCAAGAAGGAGTTAGATATATCTCTTAAGGCTAAAGGGATCAAGGGATATGGGGAGAAGGCAGGGACAGGGTGCTGAATTTGGATGATCAGTCATGATCTCATTGAATGGCGGAGCAGGCTCGAGGGGCCCAATGGCCTACTCCTGCTCCTATCTTCTGTGTTTCAATGTAAATATTGACTGTAATTCCTACTTCAAACAGAAGATGATGATCGAATGGGTGTAGTGCCACCCGTTCATGTGTCTCGCACTGTAGCCTCAGCTTAATCATTATCGCTGCTCATTAACGGTGAGCTTTCGAGACAGTTGCTTCGGCTGGAGTTCAGTCTGAAGACAAAATTGCGATGCCAAGATTTTGTGTGTCAATGGGAAAGGAACAGAAAATATTTGAGCAGTTGTCAATGGAAGGGTTAAATCTCCAAGGTATCAGAGAGGCTAGAATCATTTATCGAGTGGCGGCGGTCTAGAGGGAGGAGAAGGACATTAAAGGTCAGGAGCCGAAAGCTATAACATGGTGGATGAAGAAGTTCACAGTCCGTTGTGTAGGTTCTACAAACACAAGAGGAGAAGGTGAGTGGCAGTGCCAACGAAACCATTTATTCGGGGTAATATATATCAGTTAAAATTCTGCCAGTAGTACAGCATTCATCTGTGCCAGGTGTAGTGAATGGTATGTGCTGTTTGACGTGGATACTCTTTAATGCTGTTCGCCTTTATTCCCTTCACTGCACGCTAATGAGTGACAAATGGAAAGCAAAGACACAAACCCGTAAGCAGAGTAAATTTCATGCATTAAACTTTCACAAGATAAGAGGTATAACATATATTAATGAAGCTGAGATCAAAACCTCTCCCAGCTAGCCACCTATCCTGTGAAATGAAAGAAGGATTTGCATTTATATAGCGCCTTTCACGGCCACCGGACGTCCCAAAACGCTATACAGCCAATGAAGTACTTTTTGAAAATTAGTGACATGCAATATAGAAAACTTGGCAGCTAATTTGTGCACAGCAAGCTCCCACAAGCAGCAATGTGGTAATGACCAGATAATCTGTTTCTGTGATGTTGAATGCGGAATAAATATTGGCCAGGTCATTCGGGAATAAATTCCATGCTCCTTTTCTGAAATTCTGCCATGGGATAATTTACATCCAACTGAGAGAGCAGAAAAATCTGAAAGGCGGCACCTTCGACAGTACAGCACTCCCTCAGCACTGTACTGGAGTGTCAGCCCCAGATTTTTGTGCCCAGCTCTCTGGAGTAGGGACTTGATCCCATCAGCTTGTGTGAGAGTGCGACCCATTGAACCACGGTTGACAGTACAACAGGAAGAAGACTTTCAAATATTTTCTAAAGCTATCATTTCCTGTTGCTGTACTGTTCCCTCTCGCTCTCTATGTGAACCATGTGACTGCACAGTATCAAAGTTGGGAAAGCACCTTAACAGAAGCTGGCCGCTTCAGAAATGCTTTTAATTTTCTCGGCTGGTCAGTTTCCACATTTCTTGTTGCTTGTGACCGTTTAGTATTAACATGTTCAAACAGCAGGTTATTGCTCCTTCCGAGTAACGAGACGTCTGCCTTGTTGGCTTTGGCTCATTGTTGTCCACCCTGTG